>NC_041383.1:335139608-335213941 GCF_002162155.2 Triticum dicoccoides | reverse complement strand
CGGAACCCTAGACCGCCCACATAAATCTCCCCCTCGATCCCCCGTCTTCCCCATCCCCTTCTGCTGGATCTCAAACTCGAGAACTCGCACGGTGACCGCCCTCATCACCGCCGTTGCCACGGCCACCGTTGTCTCCGTCACTCGAGAGTACATCCACAAGGTCTACCACGGTCGACATCATCTGTTCTAGGCGTCACATCAAGCCGGGGAGCTGCGTGACCAACATCATCTTCGTCTTCTTCGTCGGGCCGCCGCCTTCTTGTCGTCAATTCACACCATCCCGATCGTCTCTGGCTTCCCCGACACACCCACGAGCTCCACTGTGAGGCCCTCCTCCTGATCCCCCCGTTTATCACCTTTGAATCGGTGTCATAGACCCGCCCCCACCTGAGTTTGCCATGGCCAGACCCCGCCGTAGCCACACCAGGCGTGCTCCTTGCACCTCTGCCCGCCCGGGGCCGGCGCCCTCGTGTCTGCACGTATGCCTGGGGTCGCGCCCTGCATACTGCTTCTGTTGCTTTGCGCTCGCTCGCCTCTACTTCTGCAAACTACTGCTACTACTGCGGCCTACCACTTCTGTCGCTGCTCGCATATGCCCGCACCGCCACTTCTGTCGCAGGCCGCCGCGGATCCTGCTCGCCTCCGCTCAGCCCGTCGTGCACCGCCCGCACCCGCGAAGCCCTGCCGTTGCCTTGGTCCCGCCACCGCCTGCATCGCCCTCCGCCCGCTCGCCCATGCTGCCTCCCCTCCAGCTCCCTGCGCCCTCGCAGCCCTCCCGTGCCACTCCCCCCGTCGCGCTCGCGGTCGCCCCCGCCACCGGCTGCCACGTGATACGTCTCCAACGTATCTATAATTTTTGATTGTTCCATGCTATTATATTTCCCCTTTTGGATGTTTATGGGCTTTATTTTACACATTTATATCATTTTTGGGACTAACCTACTAACCGGAGGCCCAGCCTGTATTGCTGGTTTTTTGCCTATTTTAGTATTTCGAAGAAAAGGAATATCAAACGAAGTCCAAAAGGAATGAAACCTTCGGGAGCGTGATTTTTGGAACGAACGTGATCTAGAGGACTTGGAGTGCAAGTCAAGAAGCAGTCGAGGCGTCCACAAGAGGGTAGGGCGCCCCCCCCTATAGGGAGCGCCCCCCTGTCTCGTGGGCCCCTCGGGCGGCCACCGACGTACTTCTTCCTCCTATATAAGCCTACGTACCCCGAAAACATCCAAGGAGCCAATGAAACACAATTTCCACCGCCATAACCTTCTGTATCCGCGAGATCCCATCTTGGAGCCTTCGCCGGTGCTCTGTCGGAGGGGGAATCGACCACGGAGGGCTTCCACATCAACACCATAGCCCCTCCGATGAGTTGTGAGTAGTTTACCACAGACCTCCGGGTCCATACTTATTAGCTAGATGGCTTCTTCTCTCTTTTTGGATCTCAATACAATGTTCTCCCCCTCTCTTGTGGAGATCTATTCGATGTAAACTCTTTTTGCAGTGTGTTTGTCGAGATCCGATGAATTGTGGGTTTATGATCAAGTTTATCTATGAATAATATTTGAATCTTCTCTGAATTCTTTTATGTATGATTGAGTTATCTTTGCAAGTCTCTTCGAATTATCGGTTTGGTTTGGCCTACTAGATTGATCTTTCTTGTCATGGGAGAAGTGTTTAGCTTTGGTTTCAATCTTGCGGTGTCCTTACCCAGCAACAAAAGGGTTGCAAGGCACGTATTGTATTGTTGCCATTGAGGATAAAAAGATGGGGTTTATATCATATTGCATGAGTTTATCCCTCTACATCATGTCATCTTGCTTAATGCGTTACTCTGTTCTTTGTGAACTTAACATTCTAGATGCAGGCAGGAGTCGGTCGATGTGTGGAGTAATAGTAGTAGATGCAGGCAGGAGTTGGTCTACTTGTTGCGGACGTGATGCCTATATACATGATCATGCCTAGATAATCTCATAATTATTCACTTTTCTATCAATTGCTCGACAGTAATTTGTTCACCCACCGTAATACTTATGCTATCTTGAGAGAAGCCACTAGTGAAACCTATGGCCCCCGGGTCTATCTCTTATCATATTTGCTCCCAATCTACTTTTATTTGCATCTTTACTTTTTGCATCTATATTATAAAATACCAAAAATATATTTGTCTTTTCATACTATCTTTATCAGATTTCACTTTCGCAAGTGGCCGTGAAGGGATTGACAACCCCTTTATTGCATTGGTTGCGAGTTCTTTGTTTGTTTATGTAGGTGAGTGGGACTTTTGAGGAGCCTCCTACTGGATTGATACCTTGGTTCTCAAAAACTGAGGGAAATACTTACGCTACTATTGCTGCATCACCCTTTCCTCTTCAAGGAAAACCAACGCAAGCTCAAGACGTAGCAAGAAGGATTTCTGGCGCCGTTGCCGGGGAGGTCTTCGCTCAAGTCAAGACACACCAAGTACCCATCACAAACTCATCTCCCTCGCATTTACATTATTTTCCATTTGCCTCTCGTTTTCCTCTCCCCCACTTCACCCTTGCCGTTTTATTCGCCCTCTCTTTCCCAATCTTCTCCTCTCTTTCGCTTGCCCGTTGTTTACTCGTCGTTATGTCTAGTTCCTTATCCGCTCCTATGTCTCCCGAGTTTGAAGTTCTTCACTTCAAGCAAAGGCAAGGAGAAAACTTAAAAGATGCTTGGTATAGGATGATGGAATCTTATCGCAAGTGCACCCTAGAGGTGAACTTTAGAATTCTTCTTCGTAATTTTTATGTTGGGTTAAATATGACGCATAGACAACTCTTGGATTGCATTGCCAAGGGAAACTTTATTGAAATTGATCCCAGTATCGCGCATGAAATTATAGAGGGAATAGTGGGAACACTACCTCAAAGGGAGTACCACATCCTACCCAAGAAGAAACCCAAGTGTTTGGAAAGATTTGCTAAGTAACAAAAATATTACAAAAGTCTCTTGAGCCTCTTAAAAGTGTTAGCGGAAATCTTCACCGCATGAATATGTTGATTACTCTTTGCAATAAATGGTTGGATTCTTTAGATCTAAAAATTTCTGAGTATGAAGGGAATAGGGAAGAACCTCCCGGATTCGAGCATGACTCCGCTAAACAACTTAAAGTTAAAGATGGCACTACTTAGATCTATCTTCGCTTTTATGCCTAGCTAGGGGCGTTAAACGATAGCGCTAGTTGGGAGGCAACCCAATTTTCTTTGTGTTTTTTGTTTTTGTTTCTGTTTAGTAATAAATCTTGCATCTACCTTCTGTTTAGATGTGTTTTTATCTCTTAATTAGTGTTTTTGCCAAGTAGAACCTATAGGATAACCTATGATGATAGTTGATTTGATTCTGCTGAAAAACAGAAACTTTGCACGCACGAATTTAGTTTTGTTAAATCACAGGAACGTTCTTTTGTGTTTATTATTTTTGATGCTGATAAATAGAAAAATTTTCCAGGACTTCCTATTTTGGTAGGATTTTTAGAGTTCCAGAAGTTTGCGTTAATTACAGATTGCTACAGACTGTTCTGTTTTTGACAGATTCTGTTTTTCGTGTGTTGTTTGCTATTTTGATGCATCTATGGCTAGTAAAATAGTTTATAAACCATAGAGAAGTTGGAATACAGTAGGTTTAACACAAAAATAAATAAAGAATGAGTTCATTACAGTACCTTATGTGGTGGTTTTGTTTTCTTTCACTAACGGAGCTTATAAGATTTCCTGTTGAGTTTTGTGTTGTGAAGTTTTCAAGTTTTGGGTAAAGATTTTATGGACTATGGAATAAGGAGTGGAAAAAGCCTAATCTTGGGGTTTCCCATGGCAACCCAAGATATTCAAGAATAGCCAAAAGCCTAAGCTTGGGAATGCCCCGGGAAGGCATCCCCTCTTTCGTCTTCGTTCATTGGTAACTTTACTTGGAGCTATATTTTTATTCGCCACATGATATGTGTTTTGCTTGGAGCGTCATGTATTATATTAGTCTTTGCTTTTTAGTTTACCACAATCATCCTTGCTGTACACACCTTTTTGGAGAAGCCTATTTGATTGAATTTGCTAGAATACTCTATGTGCTTCACTTATATCTTTTGAGCTTGATAGTTTTTGCTCTAATGCTTCACTTATATCTTTTAGAGCACGACGGTGACTTATTTTTGTAGAAATTGCTAGTCTCTCATGCTTCACTTATATTATTTTGACAGTCTTTTAGAACAGCATGGTATTTGCTATGGTTATAAAATTGGTCCTAGAATGGTAGGCATCCAAGTTGGGTATAATAAAAACTATCATAAGAAGTGAATTGGATGCTATGATCAATTTGATACTTGATAATTGTTTTGAGATAGGGAGGTAGTGATATTAAAGTCATGCTAGTTGGGTGATTATGAATTTAAAGAATGCTTGTGTTGAAGTTAGCAAGTCCCGTAGCATGCACGTATGGTTAAAGTTGTGTATCAAATTTGAAACATGAAGTGTACCTGGCTTGTGCATCCTTATGAGTTGCGGTCGGGGACGAGTGATGGTCTTTTCCTACCAATCTATCCCCCTAGGAGCATGCGTATAGTGCTTGATTTTTCATGACTTCTAAATTTTTGCAATAAGTATATGAGTTCTTTTGACTAATGTTGAGTCCTTGGATTATACGCACTTTTACCTTTCCGCCACTGCTAGCCTCTTCGGTACCGTGCATTGCCCTTTCTCACCTTGAGAGTTGGTGCAAACTTCGCCGGTGCATCCAAACCCCATGATACAATACACTCTATCACACATAAACCTCCTTATATCTTCCTGAAAACAGCCACCATACCTACCTATTATGGCATTTCCATAGTCATTCCGAGATATATTGCCATGCAACTTTCCACCATTCCGTTCATCATCATCATGACATACTTTACTTTTGTCATATTGCCATTGCATGAACATGTAGTTGAAATCGTATTTGTGGCAAAGTCACCATGCATAATTTTTCATACATGTTGCTCTTGATTCATTGCGCCATCCCGGTACACCGCCGGAGGCATTCATATAGAGTCATATCTTGTTCTAGTTTCAAGTTGTAATTCATATGTTGTAATCAATGAAAGTGTGATGATCATCATTATTAGAGCATTGCCCAAAACAAAAGGCCAAAAGAAAATAAAAAAAGGCCAAAGAAGAAAAAAGAAAAAAAAGAAAAAAAAGAAAAAAGAAAAAAGAAAAAAAGAAAATAAATAAAAGGGCAATGTTACTATCTCTTTTTCCACACTTGTGCTTCAAAGTAGCACCTTGTTCTTCATGTAATGAGTCTCATATATTGTGCTTCAAAGTAGCGCCATGTTTTTCATATAGTGAGTCTCATAAGTTGTCTTTTTCATACTAGTGGGAATTTTTCATTATAGAACTTGGCTTGTATATTCCTACAATGGGCTTCCTCAAATGCCCTAGGTCTTTCTGAGCAAGCAAGTTGGATGCACACCCACTAGTTTTCTTTTGTTGAGCATTCATTTATAGCTCTAGTGCATCCGTTGCATGGAAATCCCTACTCCTCATGTTGACATCAATTGATGGGCATCTCCATAGCCCGTTGATTATCCTCGTCAATGTGAGACTTTATCCTTTTTTGTCTTCTCCACACAATCTCCATCATCATAATCTATTCCACCCATAGTGCTATATCCATGGCTCATGCTCATGTATTGCCTGAAGGTTGAAAAAGTTTGAGATTATTTAAGTATGAAACAATTGCTTGGCTTGTCATCGGGGGTATAGAAGTTGGGAACATCTTTGTGTGACGAAAATGAAGCGTAGCCTAACTATATGATTTTGTAGGGATGAACTTTCTTTTGCCATGTTATTTTGCGAAGACATGATTACTTTGATTAGTATGCTTGAAGTGTTACTATTTCTTTTACCAACATGAACTTTTATTTTGAATCATTTGGATCTGAACATTCATGCCACAAGAAAGAAAATTACATTGAGATTTATGCTAGGTAGCATTCCACATCAAAAATTCTCTTTTTATCATTTACCTACTCGAGGACGAGCATGAATTAAGCTTGGGGATGCTTGATACGTCTCCAATGTATCTATAATTTTTTATTGCTCCATGCTATTATATTACCCCTTTTGGATGTTTATGGGCTTTATTTTACACATTTATATCATTTTTGGGACTAACCTACTAACTGGAGGCCCAGCCCGTATTGTGGTTTGTTTGCCTATTTCAGTATTTCGAAGAAAAGGAATATCAAACGGAGTCCAAACGGAATGAAAACTTCGGGAGCATGATTTTTGGAACGAACGTGATCTAGAGGACTTGGAGTGCCGGAAGGGGAATCGACCATGGAGGGCTTCTACACCAATACCATAGCCCCTCCGATGAGTTGTGAGTAGTTTACCATAGACCTTCGGGTCCATAGTTATTAGCTAGATGGCTTCTTCTCTCTTTTTGGATCTCAATACAATGTTCTCCCCCTCTCTTGTGGAGATCTATTCGATGTAAACTCTTTTTGCGGTGTGTTTGTTGAGATCCAATGAATTGTGGGTTTATGATCAAGTTTATCTATGAATAATATTTGAATCTTCTCTGAATTCTTTTATGTATGATTGAGTTATCTTTGCAAGTCTCTTCAAATTATCAATTTGGTTTGGCCTACTAGATTGATCTTCCTTGCCATGGGAGAAGTGCTTAGATTTGGGTTCAATCTTGCGGTGTCCTTACCCAATGACAGAAAGGGTTGCAAGGCACGTATTGTATTGTTGCCATCGAGGATAAAAAGATGGGGTTTATATCATATTGCATGAGTTTATCCCTCTACATCATGTCATCTTGCTTAATGCGTTACTCTGTTCTTTGTGAACTTAATACTCTAGATGCAGGTAGGAGTCGGTCCATGTGTGGAGTAATAGTAGTAGATGCAGGTAGGAGTCGGTCTACTTGTTGCGGACGTGATGCCTATATACATGATCATGCCTAGATAATCTCATAATTATTCGCTTTTCTATCAATTGCTCGACAGTAATTTGTTCACCCACCGTAATACTTATGCTATCTTAAGAGAAGCCACTAGTGAAACCTATGGCCCCCGGGTCTATCTCTTATCATATTTGCTTCCAATCTACTTTTATTTGCATCTTTACTTTTTCTATCTATATTATTAAATACCAAAAATTTATTTATCTTATCATACTATTTTTATCAGATCTCACTTTCGCAAGTGGCCGTGAAGGGATTGACAACCCCTTTATTGCGTTGGTTGCGAGTTCTTTGTTTGTTTGTGTAGGTGCGTGGGACTTTTGAGGAGCCTCCTACTGGATTGATAGCTTGGTTCTCAAAAACTGAGGGAAATACTTATGCTACTGTTGCTGCATCACCCTTTCCTCTTCAAGGAAAACCAACGCAAGCTCAAGACGTAGCACCGCGCACGTCGGAGCCCTGCCTCCGCCCGCTGTTGCTTCGGCGACTGCCGCAGTCCGCAGCCGCCCGGTTCCTCCCGCGCCCGCCGTACTCCCACTCCCGTGCGCGCGCAGGCATTCCTCTCATGCGCCCTGCACTGGCACCGGGCCGCGCCCCACTCTCCCGCCCCTTGCTCTGCTCCAGCCGGATGCTGTCGGCCATGGCCTCGCCATCCTCAGGACGAACTCTGGCACAGTCGAGCTAACAAATGGGGATTAGCCCCTGTTCTTTTTTGTTGTTGTTGTTACTTAGAGATGGCCTAATGAGTGGCAGCCCCACCCCCACTATTAGTTAATTAACTAATAACTAGATTTAATTAAGTTAATAGACACCGACAGCTCGATCCCACAATTTAATTAGATTAATTAAAATCATTTAACTGTTCGGCAAATGACAGACGGGTCCCATAGGGGCCTTTGACCAGTCAACTGCTGACTGGGCAATTGACTGGGCCCTCTGTCAGCCCCACACGGCCGCGGGTTGGGTGTACTTTTGGGTACACTTACCATTTCTGATCTATTTTCGAAATATTATTAATTTCAAACAATACTTAAAACTTTGAAAATTAATATAAAATAATCCGCAACTCGGATGAAAAAACTTTATACGTGAAAGTTGCTCAGAACGACGAGACAAATCCGAATATGCAGTCTGTTTGTCCGCCACGCGTCCCTAGCATAGTGAACATGCAACAATCCACCTCCGGTTCACCTATCTGAAAATGCGGAACACCGGAAATACTTTACCGGATGTTTCCCCCCTTTGGTGGTATCACCTACTACCGCGTTAGGTCACACCTAGCACTGCTGATTATCCTATCATGCATCGTCATGCTTATGTTTGCATTATATTTATTGTTTCTTCCCCGTCTTCTGTCTGGTAGACTACGAGACTGACGTCACTGCTGCCCTGACGGACTACTATGTTGATGACCCCTCCTTCTTGCCAAAGCAACCAGGCAAGCCCCCCCTGATCACCTGATATCGCCTATTCCTTCTCTCTACCGCTTGCATTAGAGTAGTGTAGCATGTTACTGCTTTCGGTTAATCCTATTCTGTTGCATGGTCTGTCTTTGCTACTACTATTGTTACCTTTACCTGCAATCATAAATGCTTAGTATAGGATGCTAGTTTATCCTCAGTGGCCCTACATTCTTGTCCGTCTGCCATGCTATACTATCAGGTCGTGATCACTCGGGAGGTGATCACGGGTATATACATACATACATACTATACAGGTGGTGACTAAAGTCGGGTCGGCTCGTAGAGTACCCGCAAGTGATTCGGATATGGCGGCTGAACGGATAGGTGGTTCCATCCAGGTAGTGGTGGACCTGGGTTCCTGATGGCTCCCGAGTATTACTTTGAGACGCAGCGATAGGGCAGGTTGTGACCACCTAGGAGACAGGTGGGCCTGGACCCTGGTCGGCATCCGCGGTTACTCCAAAACAACACGCTTAACAAGATCTTGGTGTTTGATCTGAACCTGGCCACTGGCCTATACGCCCTAACCAACAACGCGGGAACAGTTTTGGGCACTCGACGTCATGGTATCAGCCGAAGCCTTCTTGACGTTAGTGACTGAGCGGCGCACGCCGGGTTGGACCACATAATGCAAGTTCCTTTGTAATGGAGGTTGCTAGGTATGCTCACCGGCCGCACACGCAACGTGTAGGTGTGCAATGGGCGATGGGCTTAGACCCATGCGCGCTCAGGATTTAGACCGGTGTGTTGACCTCTCTGTTGTGCCTAGGTAGAACTTGCAATTTCAAAAAAATTCTTACGCTCATGCAAGATCTATCTAGGAGATGCATAGCAACAAGAGGGGGAGAGTGTGTCCACATACCCTCGTAAACAGAAAGTGGAAGTGTTTGTTAACGCGGTTGATGTAGTCAAACGTCTTCTCGTTCCGACCGATCGAGTATCAAACGTACGGCACCTCCGATTTCTGCACATGTTTAGCGCGATGACGTCCCTCAAGCTATTTATCCAGCAGAGAGTCGAGGAAGTAGATGAGTTCCGTCAGCATGATGGCATGGTGACGGTGATGGTGATGTGATCCACGTAGGGCTTCGCCTAAGCACCGCGAGAATATGACCGGAGGCGTAAATTGTGGAGGGGGCGACGCACACGGCTTGGAACAATTGATGTGTGTTCTAGCCCCCCCCCCCCAATATATAAAGGAGGGAGAGAGAGGAGGCCGGCCCTAGGTGTGCCCCCAAGTAGGAGGAGTCCTACTTGGGGTCCTAGTATGATTCCCCCCCCCCTTTCCTTTTACTAGAGGGGGAAAGGGGGAAGGAGAGGGAGAAGGGGAAGGAAAGGGGGGCGCCGTCCCCTCCCCTTGTCCAATTCGGACTCCTCCCTAGTGGGGGCGCGCCACCCCTTTGTGGGTAGTGTGCCTCCCTCCTATGGCCCGTAAGGCCCATATCTTTTCCCGGGGGGTTCTGGTAACCCCTCCGGTAGTCCGATATGTACCCGATACATTCCAGAACCCTTCCGGTGTCCGAATACTACCTTCCAATATATCAATCTTTACCTCTCGACCATTTCGAGACTCCTTGTCATGTCTGTGATCTCATCCGGGACTCTGAACAACCTCCGGTCACCAAATAATACATATGGTCATCAAACATTAAGCGTGCGGACCCTACGGGTTCGAGAACTATGTACACATGATCGAGACACCTCTCCGGTCAATAACCTATAGCGGAACCTAGATGCTCATATTGGTTCCCACATATTCTACAAAGATCTTTATTGGTCGAACCGCTATGTCAACATAAGTTATTCCCTTTGTCATCGGTATGTTACTTGCCCGAGATTCGATCGTCGGTATCTTCATACCTAGTTCAGTCTCGTTACCGGTAGCTCTCTTTATTCGTTCCATAATGCATCATCCCGCAACTAACTCAATAGTCACATTGCTTGCAAGGCTTCATATGATGTGCATTACCGAGAGGTCCCAGAGATACCTCTCCGATACTCAAAGTGACAAATCCTAATCTCGATCTATGCCAACCCAACAAACACCTTCGAAGATACCTGTAGAGCATCTTTATAATCACCCAGTTATGTTGTGACGTTTGATAGCACACAAGGCATTCCTCCGATGTCCAGGAGTTGCATAATCTCATAGTCGGAGGAATATGTAGTTGACATGAAGAAAGCAGTAGCAATAAAACTGAATGATCATTATGCTAAGCTAACTAATGGGTCTTGTCCATCACGTCATTCTCCTACTAATGTGATCTCGTTCATCAAATGACAACACATGTCCATGGTTAGGAAACTTAACCATCTTTGATCAATGAGCTAGTCTAGTAGAGGCATGCTAGGGACACGATGTTTTGTCAATGTAGCCACACATGTATCAAGTTTCCGGTTAATACAATTCTAGCATGAATAATAAACATTTATCATGAAGTAAGGAAATATGAAATAACAACTTTATTATTGCCTCTAGGGCATATTTCCTTCAGCGTTGATCTTCCAAGGCCGGGCATGACCCAGGAAAGTGTGTCCGGCCAGAGGGATCGAGCGTGTTGGGAAATGTGGTGCACCCATGCAAGGAAGTTTATCTATTCGAATAGTCGTGTCCCTCGGTAAAAGGACGACCGGGAGTTGTACCTCGATCTTATGACAACTAGAACCAGATACTTAATAAAACACATCCAGACAAGTTCCAGAGAAAACCCTGTGATTGCTTTCCCACAAGGCAACGAGGAGAGGATCGTCGAGTAGGATGATGCTATGCTTTCCCACATTCAGATCCGTATGTATTTTGCAAATCTCTATGTCTCCCTCCTTAACCAAATCTCGGATGGAGTTGAAGCATCTCTTGATGTGTTTCGTCTTCTTTTGAAATCTGGATTCCTTCGCCAAGGCAATTGCTCCAATATTGTCACAAAAGATTTTCATTGGACCCGATGCACTAGGTATTACACCTAGATAGGATATGAACTCCTTCATCCAGACTCCTTCATTTGCTGCTTCTGAAGAAGCTATGTACTCTGCTTCACACGTAGATCCTGCCACGACACTGTGCTTGGAACTGCACCAACTGACAGCTCCACCATTTAATAAAAATATGTATACAATTTGTGACTTAGAGTCATCCAGTGTCAAAGCTAGCATCGACGTAACCACTTACGACAAGCTCTTTGTCACCTCCATAAAGGAGAAACATATCCCTAGTCCTTTTCTGGTACTTCAGGATGTTCTTGACCGTTGTCCAGTGATCCACTCCTAGATTACTTTGGTACCTCCCTGCTAAACTTATAGCAAGGCACACATCAGGTCTGGTACACAGCATAGAATACATGATAGAACCTATGGCTGAGGCATAGGGAATGACTTTCATTTTCTCTCTATCTTCTGCAGTGGTCGGGCATTGAGTCTGACTCAACTTCACACCTTGTAACACAGGCAAGAACCCTTTCTTTGACTGGTCTATTTTGAGCTTCTTCAAACCTTTATCAAGGTATGTGCTTCGTGAAAGTCCTATCAAGCGTCTTGATCTATCTCTATAGATCTTGATGCCCAATATATAAGCAGCTTCACCGAGGTCTTTCATTGAAAAACTTTTATTCAAGTATCCTTTTATGTTATCCAGATATTCTACATCATTTCCAATCAACAATATATCATCCACATATAATATTAGAAATTCTATAGAGCTCCCACTCACTTTCTTGTAAATACAGACTTCTCCAAAAGTCTGTGTAAAACCATATGCTTTGATCACCTCATCAAAGCGTATATTCCAACTCCGAGATGCTTGAACCAGTCCATAAATGGATCGCTGGAGCTTGCACACTTTGTTAGCACCTTTAGGATCGACAAAACCTTCTGGTTGCATCATATACAACTCTTCTTTAAGAAATCCATTAAGGAATGCAGTTTTGACATCCATTTGCCAGTTTCATAATCATAATATGCGGCAATTGCTAACATGATTCGGACAGACTTAAGCATCACTACGGGTGAGAAAGTCTCATTGTAGTCAACTCCTTGAACTTGTCAAAAACCTTTTGCGACAAGTCGAGCTTTATAGGCAGTACCATTACCATCAGCGTCAGTCTTCTTCTTGAAGGTCCATTTATTCTCTATGGGTCGCCGATCATCGAGAAATCCACCAAACTCCACACTTTGTTCTCATACATGGATCCTATCTCAGATTTCATGGTCTCAAGCCATTTATCGGAATCTGGGCTCATCATAGCCTCTTCATAGTTCATAGGTTAATCATGGTCAAGTATAATGACTTCCAAAATAGGATTGTTGTACCACTCTGGTGCAGATCATGCTCTGGTTGACCTACAAGGTTCTGTAGCCATTTGATCTGAAGTTTCATGATCATTATCATTAGCTTCCTCTCCAGTTGGTGTAGGCATCACGGGAACGGATTTCTCGGATGAGCTACATTCCAAATTGAGATAAGGTACAATTACCTCATCAAGTTCCACCTTCCTCCCACTCAGTTTTTTTGAGAGAAACTCCTTCTCTAGAAAGGTTCCATTCTTGGCAACAAAGGTCTTGCCTTCGCATCTGTGGTAGAAAGTGTACCCAATTGTTTCCTTAGGGCATCCTATGAAGACGCACTTCTCTGATTTGGGTTCAAGCTTATCAGGCCGAAGCCTTTTGACATAAGCATTGCATCCCCAAACTTTAAGAAATGACGGCTTAGGTTTGTTGCCAAACCACAGTTCATACGGTGTCGTCTCAACAAATTTTGACGGTACCCTGTTTAATGTGAATGCAGCTGTCTCTAATGCATAACCCCAAAACAGTAGTGGTAAATCGGTAAGAGACATCATAGATCGCACCATATCTAAAAAAGTGCGGTTACAATGTTCGGACACACCATTATGTTGTGGTGTTCCAGGTGGCGTGAGCTATGAAACTATTCCACATTGTTTTAAATGAAGGCCAAACTCGTAACTCAAATATTCACCTACACGATCAGATCATAGAAACTTTATTTTCTTGTTACGATGATTCTCCACTTCACTCTGAAATTCTTTGAACCTCAACACTCATTGGACCGCATACATCGGTATGTATTATTTCCAGTAAGTCATTAGCTCATTCCATTGTTCAGGAGGATGGAGTTTTTGTCATCTTGCCCATAAGACACGGTTCGCAAGTATCAAATGATTCATAATCAAGTGATCCAAAAGTCCATCTGCATGGAATTTCTTCATGCACTTTACACCGATATGACCTAAATGGCAGTGCCACAAATAAGTTACACTATCATTATCAACTTTGCATCTTTTGGCATCAATATTATGAATATGTGTATCACGACGATCGAGATTCAACAAAAATAGACCACTCTTCAAGGGTGCATGACCATAAAAGATATTACTCATATGAATAGAACAACCATTATTCTCTGATTTAAATGAATAACCGTCTCGCACTAAACAAGATCCATATATAATGTTCATGCTCAACGCTGGCACCAAATAACAATTATTCAGGTCTAAAACTAATCCCGAAGGTAGATGTACAGGTAGCGTGCCGACGGTGATCACATAGACCTTGGAACCATTCGCGACGCGCATCATCACCTCATCCTTAGCAAATCTTCATTTAATTTGTAGTCCCTGTTTTGAGTTACAAATATGATCAACCAAACCGGTATCAAATACCCAGGCACTACTACGAGAATTACTAAGGTACACGTCAATAACATGTATATCAAATATACATTTGTTCACTTTGCCATCCTTCTTATCTGCCAAATACTTGGGGCAGTTCCGCTTCCAGTGACCAGTCCCTTTGCAGTAGAAGCACTCAGTGTCAAGCTTGGGTCCAGCTTCGGGTTTCTTCCCGGGAGTGACAACTTGCTTGCCATTCTTCTTGAAGTTCCCCTTCTTTCCCTTGCCCTTCTTCTTGAAACTAGTGGTCTTATTAACATCAACACTTGATGCTCCTTCTTGATTTCTACCTCTGCAACCTTTAGCATTGCGAAGAGCTCGGGAATAGTCTTTTCCATACCTTGCGTATTGTAGTTCATGACAAAGCCTTTGCAGCTTGGTGGCAGTGATTGAAGAACTTTATCAATGACACAATCATGTGGAAAATTAACTCCCAGATGAGTCAAGTGACTATGGTACCCAGACATTCTGAATATGTGCTCACTAACAGAACTGTTCTCCTCCATCTTGCAGCTATAGAACTTGTTGGAGACTTCATATGTCTCAACTCGGGCATTTGCTTGAAATATTAACTTCAACTCCTGGAACATCTTATATGGTCCATGATGTTCAAAACGTCTTTGAAGTCCCGATTGTAAGCCGTAAAGCATGCCACACTAAACTAACGAATAGTCATCAGATCGAGCTTGCCAGACATTCATAACATCACTTCTGCTCCTACAGCAGGCCTTTCACCCAACGGTGCATCAAGGTGTTGGGGAAAATAAACATGGGTATATGTTTTCACCTGACTCATGCACGTACAAGCCAATATCAAACCAAGAAGGGAAAGAAACCAAGAGATTCGAAGCATCGACAAGCAGATCAGAAAGGGCCAAGGCCAAGTCTAAGAAACAGGATACCATCAAGAAAGAAGCCTCCCTTGCCGGGCAGGCGAGCCCGGCAAGGGGCGACGCCACCCCCAGGAGAAGATGACCAAGGTATCCCAGCAGGGCATGTCGGAACTCGCAGAGGCCTGATCACCTCACCAACTACTCCACCACGACCCACGTCATCGATTAGTGTGGTGTCAAACCGCAGTGTGATTAAGTGGCAATCGTTCGCCACATGGCAGCCATTCTCTACCAAGAAAACCCACAGATCACACCCGTCCTATGACGTGTCAGGCGTGGAGCTGGCAAGATAGCCCGACAAGCCTTGCCAGGCAACCAACTACACGACGTTAAGCGGCGCATTAAATGTGCACTGTCAGCCTGCAAAGTTAGGTATGATAGCACTATTTGCTATCTTATCAGTGTCTAATGACTAATTTGCCACTGTGGTGACCTTAGCCTATAAAAGGAGGCCTGTGGAAACAGTTCGAGAGGTTGGGAAAGTTAGACCACTCGCACCCCATACACGCGTAGTCGCTACTGCCCTGAGGCAACCCTTGCCGGGCAAGTGTACTATGCACCACCACCACTTTTCCACCATCAATCCACCAAAGCAGGAGTAGGGTTTTACGCCTCGTGGCGGCCCGAACCTGGGTTAAACTGCCCGTGTGATCTTTGCCGCACTGCCCCCACGTTGGTTTGCTCTTTGTGCAACATGACTCCCCCTGCCGAACTAGCAAGGGGCCGCCCTAGCCCCAAAGGTGGACGTGGTTTCCCATGACATCTTTGGCGCGCCAGGTAGGGGGCTCGCTTGTTTGAACCTGAAGACGTGAGCAGCGTGTCGTCTTCATCACCATCCACATTTTCGGTGATGCCATCGACCATGGCGCCCGCGAGGACACGGAAGCGAAGTGGGGCCATCCCTGCACTACATTGTTGATCTCAGCACCTCACCGTAGCCACGGCTGGAGCGAGGATATCCGCTGGAGGCAAGAGACCCGTCCCAGCGGCCCGCATGGTGTACCCACCATTTGGACATCGTTCGAGGTAAGGGGATGAAGCGTACGGGCGTGGGCTCCTTCCTCCCCATCCCTTCCCTTCGTCGGCAGTCGAATCACTTTAGCCCCGGTGTCGTCGATGTCGACGACTACCGCGCGATGCACGGTCCTGTATTTCTCCTACTTTGGGAAATCCTAAGCGAAGCGCTGGTATGAGTCCTGATACGTCTTCAATGTATCTATAATTTTTGATTGTTCCATGCTATTATATTACCCCTTTTGGATGTTTATGGGATTTATTTTACACATTTATATCATTTTTGGGACTAACCTACTAACCGGAGGCCCTGTCCGTATTGCTATTTTTTTGCCTATTTCGGTATTTCGAAGAAAAGGAATATCAAACGGAGTCCAAACGGAATGAAACCTTCGGGGGCGTGATTTTTGGAACGAACGTGATCCAGAGGACTTGGAGTGCAAGTCAAGAAGCAGTCGAGGTGGCCACGAGAGGGTAGGGCGTGCCCTGGGCGCGCCCCCCTGTCTCGTGGGCCCCTCGGGCGGCCACCGACGTACTTCTTCCTCCTATATAAGCCTACATACCCCAAAAACATCCAGAGAGCCAACGAAACACAATTTCCACCGTCGTAACCTTCTGTATCGGCGAGATCCCATCTTGGAGCCTTCGTCGGTGCTCCGTCGGAGGGGGAATCGACCATGGAGGGCTTCTACATCAACACCATAACCCCTCTGATGAGTTGTGAGTAGTTTACCACAGACCTTCGGGTCCATAGTTTTTAGCTAGATGGCTTCTTCTCTCTTTCTGGATCTCAATACAATGTTCTCCCCCTCTCTTGTGGAGATCTATTCGATGTAAACTCTTTCTGCAGTGTGTTTGTCGAGATCCGATGAATTGTGAGTTTATGATCAAGTTTATCTATGAGAAATATTTGAATCTCCTCTGAATTCTTTTATGTATGATTGAGTTATCTTTGCAAGTCTCTTCGAATTATCAGTTTGGTTTTGCCTACTAGATTGATCTTTCTTGCCATGGGAGAAGTGCTTAGCTTTGGGTTCAATCTTGCGGTGTCCTTACCTAGTGACAGAAAGGGTTGCAAGGCACGTATTGTATTGTTGCCATCAAGGATAAAAAGATGGGGTTTATATCATATTGCATGAATTTATCCCTCTACGTCATGTCATCTTGCTTAATGCGTTACTCTGTTCTTTATGAACTTAATACTCTATATGCAGGCACAAGTTGGTCGATGTGTGGAGTAATAGTAGTAGATGCAGGCAGGAGTCGGTCTACTTGTTGCGGACGTGATGCCTATATACATGATCATGCCTAGATAATCTCATAATTATTTGCTTTTCTATCAATTGCTCGACAGTAATTTGTTCACCCATCATAATACTTATGCTATCTTGAGAGAATCCTCTAGTGAAACCTATGGCCCCCGGGTCTATCTCTTATCATATTTGCTTCCAATCTACTTTTATTTGCATCTTTACTTTTTGCATCTATATTATAAAATACCAAAAATATATTTATCTTATCATACTATCTCTATTATATCTCACTTTTGCAAGTGGCCGTGAAGGGATTGACAACCCCTTTATTGCGTTGGTTGCGAGTTCTTTGTTTGTTTGTGTAGGTGTGTGCGACTTTTGAGGAGCCTCCTACTGGATTGATACCTTGGTTCTAAAAAAATAAGGGAAATACTTACGCTACTATTGCTGCATCACCCTTTCCTCTTCAAGGAAAACCAACGCAAGCTCAAGACGTAGCAAGTCCGTTGGTGGACGCCTCGGAAAGTGTATTCCGGCAAGGCTGCCTGCGTCGGCACGATCCACGCATCGGCGGCTACTGGACTAACCCAAAAAGGGAAGGGGAATAGGGGAGGGGAACCACAGAAGCCCGACAATATGCCCCGATGCCTGCCGGCCGCATGAAATGCATATCAGTCCCTGCCGGGAATGGAGGAACCACCTGATTGGCTCCCGCCCCGCCAGACGCTGCGGGTGCACGTGGCCCGACAGAAGGGAGAGAAGCTTAGAACGAAAGCTAAGTCTACGATTATTGCTTCTTGATTGATGCGTTAGAATTCTTTGCAGTCGTTTATCCCTTAACCATAGTGAGCATTCTTATTGTGAAAATCTTCATGCGATGGAACCTTGGTTAGCTTCTTTGGTTGCTCCATCATCCTGTCCATAGCCATGCTTGTAGGACGAGAGGCTGCACCAAGAACTACCTGGGCAAAACCTGTCGGGACGCATCCACGCCAAGATGAATGATAAGGGCTGGCCCCTTACGACAATCGCGGCAATATGATACCGGCAGGCATCTAAAGCATGCATAGGAGCTGATCATATGAATGCAAACATACAAGGCTCAAAGGGATTAACACGCATTTAAGATATAGCTAGGAATAACAGTTTCGCACAAACATCAGGAACAGAATAACTGAACATAAAATGTACGTCATGTCTCATTACAGGGCAACGCTAAAGCAACGGCGGCCCGATACTTGACTTGGCGACCAAGTGGAGCAATTTAAACTTGGAGAACCCTGTCGGCCCATGATGCGGATTTCTCCTTGGCGGCTGCAACATTGGCACGTGCTAGCGGCTTCTTGAATCCGTCATCGAGGTCGAGATCTGTGTGGCGGTAGGCGATATTGATCAAAACAATGAAGAGGGCGTTGAGGGCCAGCTTTTAGGACTCGGTCGTGAAGTGCTGGGCCCCCTCTGCTTCGTGCGCTCTCAGCTTCTCAATCAGCTCATTGAAGAAGACTCCCAACTTGGCGCTTGGGACCTCATGCTTGCTGAGCGAGAAAACTGGGTCATCCATGCCCATCTCCGCAGCCTAAGCACCAAGGTGCTCAGCTATGTCGATTAGGCTTTTGATCCAGAGGTTGCTCAGGTCGACCTAGTTCTTCAGCCTGTCCTCAGCATCCAGCCAGAGACGCTTGGCGTTGTTCAAATCCCTAGACAGCAACTGTTGGCAGGATTCGAGCGACTCTGCCGAGTGCTCCAGTGAGCCGATCCTCGTCTTCAAGTCCGCGATGTTGCCGTTAGCAGCTTCAAGGCTCTGGGTCATGGAAGAGAGATGCGATTGCACATTGGTCAAGAGGATCTCCGCCTTCCATTCTTCCTCCTTGAGATCTTGCAACTCCTTGGCGTTCCCGGCAAGATCTTTGACCAGCTTAGACACCTGTTGGTCGAGATCAGTCTTGGCGGCGGACGCGGCAGCCAGATCATCAGTGAGCTTCTTCAATTAGGCAGCAGAGTTAGCGGCAACAAAATTCAGAGCTGCTTCATGCTTGTCCTCCAGATCCTTTGTGCACTGGCAAACAAGAGCCTCCAGTTCATCATCCTTGGCACGAAGGGTGGCTTCAAGCTTCTCCTCCCGGAGGGAGATCTCTCGCTCTCTGGCATCCAGGGAAGCCTTGCGGTCTGCCAGGTGTGCCACACGAGCCATGACATCCTCTAGCGTCACCTGGAGCGTCTCTTGCTGCCTCAAGAGCACCTTGAATTGCTTGTCGTGCTACTCATGCAGCTCCAAGCCCTTATCCTTTAGCTTCTGACCCATCCTGTCGATGGATTCGCGTCGTTCCTTGAGTGCCAGCCACTTCTGGTTGTGCTGGGCCTACATCTCCTTTACGCCCGCCGCCATGGACTCCATGAAGGACAAGTCCATGGCGACGGCGACTGAATCATCAGCCTCCCCAGCTCCCTGAAAAAGCGGAGCCAGGATATGTTGAAGCTCCTCACCAAGTTCAGCATCCATCGTCGGGGACAGGCCGGGGGCACCAGCTCCGGGCGGCGATAGCACCATGGCCAGCGTGCTCGGGGAGGAAGGCAGGATCTCAGTGATGGACCCAGCAGCAAGGAGTGGGCCCATGGTATGAAGAGGGATCTTTAGCTCTACAGCCACTCCCTCTGCCGGGGCCTCCAGTGAAAGCTCCATCACTGCTAGGGAACCCTATGCATCCCCGGCAGCGAGATCCTGTCCCTCCGCGACAGCAATATCCACGGCCTCCTCCGCGGCAGCCTTTCCTATGTCAACCGCCACCTCCAATGTTTCTGGCTCTTAGGCTTGGTGGCCTGCGGGGGAGAAGAACAAAAGACAATAAGGAAGCAGAAGTTAAAAAAAGAGAGAAAGAGAAGAAGAAAGAAGCGAAGAAAGAGCAAGTGTAGTACCTGGAGAAGTCTGCCTGGCAGGAACCTCAGTTTCCATGGCAGCAACTATTGCCGGGCCCCGAGCTTCACCCTCTGTCGTGATAGCCCCAACAGCCTCCGATGCAGCTTCATCCACGAAGGATTCCATGGGGCTCTCTCCAGCTCGAGTGGCGGGGGAAGTGTGCCCCTTGGGGAGGGGCTTGCCCTGCGTCATCTCACCTCCTCCACCTAGAGGGACAGGAAGGCCGTCTTCGTTGCCTCCGATGGGTGGAACCAAGTCCTTGCTCCCGGGCCGACGGCTGGGCTGGGGGCTCGGCATAGGATCCTCTATCTCGCTCCCCGCCAAGGCCGAGCTCTCTATGCCCTTCAATGACCCAAGACGTCGGAGCTTCCTCCAGGAGCGATGGACAAGGGTTTCCGTCTCCTCCTTCACCTCCCTGCCGGTGACAACAAACACAAGAGGTTAGTCAGCAAAGATATTTGGATATGCACAAGCTATCCGCAAAAGAAATCCTCATTACTCTTCCACGATGTGAATGGAGTCCAAGTTGAACTCCATGGGAGGTGAGGGATCCCTTCTCCTCTTCAGGGCGGAGGGGCAGAGCTCTCCGGCAGCTGCGGCGCCCGACACGGAGCCGGGGGATCAGACGAAGATGAGTGAAGAACTCGGACTCGAGCGGGAGTCAGGTCGTCCTCCACAACCGCCGCTTGCTCGACGGAAGGGGTCTTGGTCTTGGCAAGACGAGGAGATTGGCGGCATGCCACCTCAACCGTGGAGGCTTTGGCGGTAGTCTTCTTCACCTTCTTGGCGGCTGGATCGGCAGCAGTACGCTTGCGGGTGTGCTGCTCAGGGTCCGGCTCGGGGGCTTGCGGCCCAGCCGCCATCCACTCCTCAGGCTCTGCCACCTCACCGACCTCCCCATCCTCCTGGAGTTCCTTTGCTGCCGTGACTAGAGCATCTAGCCCGGCAAGGTTATCCCCAGCAGGATCTTCCCCGGCAGCCCCTTCTGTGGCTTGCGCCTCGCTGCCGCCTTGGGAAGAACTCCCATCCCCAGCCTTCCCCTTGCTCTTTCCGGCCTTCACGGACTTCTCCATCTCCGCGAGGCGAGCCGCCTTGGCCTCCTCAACCCTCCTCAAAATATGCACCACCTCCACAGAGGAGGTGGCCTTATACATCTTGGTCTCAGTCCTAGTGGCCCTCTCCTCCAGAGTGCTCGATAACTCGAGCTCTTCATCCAGGGTGGGTAGCTGGCAAGTGCTTGCTACCCCTTTAGCATTGCAGTCCGGCATCCACTTCAATATCAGGTCCCAGGCAGAATTGATGTTCAGGGGATGACGGTTGCCAGGAGCTTGAACATCTCGAAGCGACTGAGTAGTTGGTCACACAACCAAGCATGGCCATACACCGACAGGTTGTTAGCCAATCCGGGGAGCAACCTCATCCTGTCTACCGCATCACCGTACAACCACACGGATCTGTCCCTTTCCTGCAATGGCGAAATGCGGCGGAGAAGGAAGTCTGCCCCCACATACTCAATGGTTAACCCGGCAGTCCTCAAACGAGTAATCCTGTTGATTACCAGACGCAGCCTGGCCTCAATAAGTCCCTTGGCGATCCAATCCCTGCCGCGCTCGACACACTCCTTCCGGTCTTTGCACAACTCGGGGGCTTCCATATCCTGGATCGAGCACCAATCACCTCTCCATTCATCCCACCTCTCGCGCTAGTACCTAGGGAGGTAATCCCAGATCTTCCTCGCCACACATGGCATCAAGCTAATGACTCTGGAGCGGTAAACCCTACTCTCCACCTACGGGACAAAGTAATGACAAAACAGATCCACATTGGGCTTGACTCCAACGAAATTCTCACACAAATGCGTGAACATGGCCATGGTCGCCATCGCATTTGGCATGAAATCGAGGAGGTGGAACCCATAGATATTCATGATCACCTCAAAGAATCCGGAGAAAGGAGGACAAAGACCGCAGATGAAATAAGCACAAAAGAAGCGATAGGAATTATGTGGAGCCTCCTTCCCCGCCACATACCCGCAGGCGCTCCGTGCCCTTTCTCGACGGGCCTCCCCTACTGATACCCATACCTTGCTTGAAGGACTGAGCCGCTCAAATTTGATGGGTGAAGATGGCATCTTCGCTCCGCCTCTTGCTCAGCTCCACCCATCTCTTGCTCCCCTCGGCGGCGGCCTCCTTTGCCGTGGCCGTCTGCTTCTTCTTTTCCACGAGTTTCTTCCCCATTTCTACGACGGCAATGCAGAAGGGAGAAGGGATAGGTGGGGAGAACGGCAGCAGAAGGGAGAGAGGAGGAACTATTGCTTGGCTTGCAGAGGAAGAAGATGGGGGAGTAGGGCAGAAGATAGATGAATCACGTCGCTCTGCTTTTTCCTGCTCTTAAGGGGGAAACGCAGAACAGGGGCGTGACGCTTCAAAAAGTTACCATTTTACCTTAACTGCTACAATCCCATGACCCCACGATGCACAGTAATCACGCAAAGTGGACGTTGTGTTGACCAACCATCATGGCGAATCAGCATGCGTAGCCCCCTCCTGTCACGTGTTCGTGCACGGTTTGGGGCCTAACCCAACTTGCCCAGCAACATGTATGGCTCAGACCCGGGGGCTTATGTTGGGGAAAATATATAGGGGTATATGTTTTCCGCTGACTCGTGCACGGACAAGCCAAGATCAAACCAAGAAGGCCAAGAAACCAAGAGATTCGAAGCATCAACAAGCAGATCAGAAAGGACCAAGGCCAAGTCAGAGAAGCAAGATATCATCAAGAAAGAAGCCTCCCTTGCCGGGTAGGCAAGCCCGGCAAGGGGCGAGGCCACCCCTAGGAGAAGATGACCAAGGTATCCCGACAGGGCTTGATGGGAATCACGGAGGCCTGATCACCTCACCAACTACTGCACCACGACCCACATCCTCGATCAGTGCGGAGTCAAACCGCAGAGTGATTAAGTGGCAGTCATTAGCCACATGGCAGCCACTCTTTACCAAGAAAACCCATAGATGACACCTATCCTATGACGTGTCAGGCGTGGAGCTGGCAAGATAGCCCGGCAAGCCTTGTCGAGCAACCAAGGACATGATGTTAAGCGACACATTAAGTGCGCATTGTCAGCTTGCAGAGTTAGGTATGATAGCACTATTTGTTATCTCATCAGTGTCTAATGACTAATTTGCCACTATGGTGACCCCTTAGCCTATAAAAGGAGGCCCATGGCAACAGTTTGAGAGGTTGGGAAAGTTAGACCACACGCACCCCCATATGTGCATAGTCGTTGCTGCCCTGAGGCAACCCTTGCCGGGCAAGTGTACTAGGCACCACCACCACTTTTCCACCATCAATCCACCAAAGCAGGAGTAGGGTTTTACACCTCGTGGCGGCCCGAACCTGGGTAAAACTGCCCGTGTGATCTCTGCCACGCTGCCCCCACATTGGTCTGCTCTTTGTGCAATGCGACTCCCCCTGCCGAGCCAGCAAGGGGCCGACCTGGCCCCATAGGTGATAGAGGCAAAGGTGTCCCGTCTTTCGATGAGATGGTGGATTTCGCTTTGGTGGAAGTCGACTTTGACGATCCGACTACGAACGTGCGAGGACGTCACGCCTTAGCAATCGCTAAACCAACTCCGAGAGGTTATTGACCACGCCGGAGCACGATCAACCTGACCACGAGGGACTGTTTCCTGCGAGCAAACGAAGAACAAGCAAGAAACTGAGATTGCAATCTGGATATTTGCGAATATAAGATGAAAGCTTTATGGATCAAGGTGGGGTTCTGTGACGCCTTTGTCTGGTCATTGAACACAAATGAAGTACGCGAAGTTGCAGCTATGGCGAACTTTTAATCTAAACAAAACCCAAAGTCTAAACGGCGCCCTAAGGGCTGTATATATGGAGGAAGAGGGGGGAATTTCGTGGCCCTTGGTGGAGGGGTCCGAAATCAACCCTATCTCTTGTTTCCCCACACATACGGACTCTAAAAATAGCCTATACTTATGTATTTCGAAATTACATGGGCCTGGCCCAATAATAAGGTGACGCAGCACCTAAAATAGCCTCGGGATGAAATTTATGAAGTGGCATCTTGTATATTTCGTCCAAGGCTTCATGCACCCATTATGGTGGCTTCAAAGTCCTGAAATCATCACTTGTAACTCCGTTCTTGTTCCCGTTGTGCATGCCATCATCTCCATGCTTGTTCTTGCTCCAATGTTCATCCTTCTCCAAGCTAGGCCCTTCATTTGTAAGCAAAACAAATGTATCCAATTTAGGCAGCATCGTATTCTCATGAACATTAGAATCATTACCAAGAAACGAAAGTACCTGGTAATTTAGTTGGCGTGCACGAGCTCTAGTAATTGGTCCAGTATGTATAGCAGCAGGGGCTGTGGGTGTAACAATTGTATTGATGTCCTCATCATCCTCCCCTTCTTGAAATGAAGTCGTCCTCGACGGAAGTTCATCTTCCTCACCCAAATAAGGCTTCAAATCTGCAATGTTAAAAGTGGGACTAACCCCAAAATCTGCAGGCAGCTCAAGTTTATATGCATTATCATTTATTTTCTCTAACACCTTAAAGGGACCATCAGCACGTGGCATTAACTTTGATTTGTGCAAATCAGGAAATCTATCCTTACGCAAATGTAACCAAACAAGATCTCCAGGTGCAAACACAACATGTTTTCTACCCTTATCTCCAGCAAGTTTATATTTAGCATGCTCAATGTTTTCCTTAGTTAACTCATGCATTTTTAAAATCAATTCAGCACGTTGTTTAGCATCAAAATTAACCTTCTCCGAAGATGGAAGAGGCAACAAATCAATAGGTGCACGAGGTAGGAAACCATACACAACTTCAAAAGGGCACATCTTAGTAGTAGAATGCAATGAACGATTATAAGCAAATTCAATATGAGGCAAGCATTCCTCCCACATTTTCTTATTATTCTTCAAAACAGCCCTAAGCATAGTAGACAACGTTCTATTGACTACTTCAGTTTGTCCATCAGTTTGGGGGTGACAAGTAGTACTAAAAAGCAGTTTAGTCCCCAACTTAGCCCATAAACATCTCCAAAAGTGGCTAAGAAATTTAGTATCACGATCTGAAACAATAGTATTTGGCACACCATGCAAGCGAATAATTTCACGAAAGAACAAATCAGCAACAGTAACAGCATCATCGCTTTTATGACATGGTATAAAATGTGCCATTTTCGAGAATCTATCCACGACAACAAATATGCTATCCCTCCCCTTCTTTGTTCGAGGTAAACCTAAAACAAAGTCCATAGATATATCCTCCCAAGGAACACTAGGTACAGGCAAAGGCATATATAAACCATGAGGATTGAGTCGTGACTTAGCTTTTTGACATGTAGTGCAGCGAGCAATAAAACGCTCAACATCCCGTCTCATCTTTGGCCAAAAGAAATGTGTAGCAAGTACGTCCTCCGTCTTCTTCATGCCAAAGTGTCCCATTAATCCTCCTCCATGCGCCTCCTGCAACAACAAAAGACGAACGGAGCTAGCTGGAATGCATAGCTTGTTAGCACGAAACACAAATCCATCGTTAACGACGAACTTGTTCCACATTCTTCCTTCTTTACAATTCTGCATTACATCTTTAAAATCAGCATCATGCACATATTGATCTTTGATGGTCTCCAAACCAAATATTTTGAAGTCAAGTTGTGAAAGCATAGTATAGCGGTGAGACAATGCATCAGCAATAACATTTTCTTTTCCCTTCTTGTGTTTAATGACATAAGGAAAAGTCTCAGTGAATTCAACCCATTTAGCATGTCTACGATTCAGTTTAGCTTGACTTTTAATATGTTTCAAAGATTCATGATCAGAATGTATAACAAATTCTTTGGGCCATAAATAATGTTGCCATGTTTCTAAAGTCCGAACAAGAGCATATAATTCTTTATCATAAGTAGAATAATTCAGACTAGGCCCACTCAATTTTTCAGAAAAGTATGCAACAGGTTTGCCATCTTGTAATAACACACCTCCTAATCCAATTCCACTAGCATCACATTCAAGCTCAAAAGTCTTATTAAAATCAGGAAGTTGGAGTAAAGGAGCATGTGTCAACTTATCTTTCAATACCGTGAAGGCTTCTTCCTGTGCGGTACCCCAAAGAAAAGGCACATCTTTCTTTGTAAGCTCATTGAGAGGTGCAGCAATGGTGCTGAAATCTCTCACAAAACGCCTATAGAATCCAGCGAGGCCAAGAAAACTCCTCACTTGTGTGGCCGTTTTGGGCTGCGGCCAACACTCAATAGCTTCAATCTTGGCTTTATCAACTTCAATTCCCTGTGGAGTAACAACATAGCCAAGAAAAGATACTCGGTTGGTGCAAAAGATGCACTTCCCAAGGTTACCAAACAAACGTGCATCACGTAGAGCAATAAAAACAGCACGTAAATGTTCCAAATGTTCTTCCAAAGATCTGCTATAAATCAATATGTCATCAAAGTAAACTACCACAAATCGTCCAATGAAAGCACGTAAAACTTCGTTCATTAATCTCATGAAAGTACTAGGTGCATTAGTTAACCCAAAAGGCATGACTAACCACTCATATAATCCAAACTTAGTTTTAAATGCTGTTTTCCATTCATCTCCCAATTTCATACGAATTTGATGGTAGCCACTACGCAAATCAACTTTGGAGAATATTGTAGAGCCACTCAATTCATCAAGCATATCATCTAGCCTAGGAATAGGATGACGATAACGAATAGTAATATTATTAATGCCTCTACAATCAACACACATACGTGATGTACCATCCTTTTTCGGCACTAGAATAATAGGAACAGCACCAGGACTAAGGGATTCGCGTATATAACCTTTGTCGAGAAGCTCTTGTACTTGACGCATAATCTCCTTCGTCTCCTCTGGATTGGTACGGTATGGTGCACGGTTTGGCAGTGAAGCACCGGGAATTAAGTCAATCTGATGCTCAATCCCTCGAATAGGCGGTAATCCCGGTGGCACGTCTTGTGGAAAAACGTCAGCGAACTCCTGTAAAATGTTAGTGACAGCAGGAGGCAAAGAGGAAGGCACGTCCTCGAATGAAAATAATGCCTCTTTGCACACAAAAACATAGCAAACAGATTTGCTGAAATCTAGCTCATCAATATCAGATTTGGTGGCAAATAAACATGCACTTTTCAATTTAATTTCAGAAGCAACACTAGATGGTTTATTATTAGGCTTCATTTGTTGCTCAAATTCTTTTGCCAGAATCTGATTTTCACTCTTATTCTTCTCCTGTTGTGCTTTATTAGCTCTATTAATATCATCTTTCAAAATGGAATCAGGAGTCATAGGAAGCAAAGTAATATTTTTATCCTTATGAACAAGAGTATAGTGATTGTTTCTACCATGGTGTACAGAATTTTTATCAAATTGCCATGGTCTACCAAGTAATAAGGAACATGCTTGCATAGGTACCACATCACAATCAACATAATCAGCATATGTAGAGATACTAAAATGCACACGAACAGTACGTGTTACCTTAACCTTGCCGCTGTTGTTGAACCATTGGATGTAGTAAGGATGTGGATGTGGTCTTGTGGTGAGAGAAAGCTTCTCCACCATCTCCATGCTAGCCAAGTTGTTGCAGCTCCCTCCGTCTATTATGACGCGCACAGAACGTTCCTTCACAACTCCCTTGGTATGGAACAAATTGTGCCTCTGATTTTGCTCAGCTTGTGTGACCTGCACACTCAAAACATGTTGAGCAACTAAACATTCATACCTGTCAGCGTCTTCAGGAGCCATGTATTGCGTCTCATGATCAGAATCATCGCCACCATGTTCTTCATGTGTAATAAGAGCCAATGTCTCCTCATCATAGTCACTAGCGGACTCATATCCACCATCCGCGGTAGCAATCATCACACGCGGAGATTTGCATTATCTCGCATAATGACCTCCTCCCTTACAACGACGACAAATAATATCACTTGTGTGCCCTGTTGATGCCCTGGAAGAAGAAGAACTCTGTGCAGGCCCGGCAGGTGCGCTCTTGGCAGATAATGGTGGTTGTTCCTGTTTTCTTGTATCACGGCTGTAGGAGGCACCTGATTGAGGTGCTGGTGCAGTTGAAGTAGAAGATGCACGCGGCGTCCATGAGGAAGGTCGGCCTGCAGAAAAGTTAGTTCGCGCCAATGCTTGTCGATCCTGCACTTCACGTTCAGCTTTACAAGCAAGATGGAATAAACGAGTGATATTAGTATACTCCTTATAGTCTAGAATGGTCTGAATCTCTCTATTTAATCCACCCAGAAAACGTGCAAGCATAGCTTCATTCTCCTCAACAATACCACATCGAATCATGCCAGTTTGTAATTCCTGATAATATTCTTCTACAGAATTTTTTCCTTGTCTTAAACGCTGCAATTTTTGAAGCAATTCACGTTGATAATATGGTGGAACCCAACGCGTACGCATAGCAGTTTTTAAAGCAGCCCAAGTAGTTGGAATAGGATATAATCTACAATGTTCAGACCACCATACACATGCAAAACTAGTGAAAGCACAAACAGCAGCAGCAACCCGTCTCTCCTCGGGATATTGTAAACATGTAAAACGTTGTTCAGTTTCTAACTCCCAAGTAAGATATATATCAGGAACATATCTACCCTCAAATGGTGGAATATTCAATTTCAGTTTAGGAATATGGACATCATCTCGTACCTGAGGTGGTGGTGCAGGCCTACCATTACGAATATATACCTGAGGTCGACCTGGTGGTGGTGGTGCTGGTGGCTGCACGTAGTTTGGATTTTGATCAACCTCATCCTCATAATCTCCCACATAATCATCATCCTCCTGGGTACTAGCAGCAGCAGTAGCAGGAGCCAAAGAAGCACCAACAGCAGTAGCAGCGGCACCAGAATTTTGTCCTGGCTCAATAGGAACACGCTGTGCTCGTCCATACTGATTCGGAAGGGGACGTAGTTGTTGTTGTTGCAGAGGTGCGACAGGTGCAGCCGGTGGTGGAAGACGCGCAAGCAGTTCATTAAATCTGTTATCGAGCTTTGTTTCGAACGTCTTCTCAAGGCCAGTAATCTTCTCCATGGCCTCTTCAAAATTGTTCAGCACATCTTGCACCTGTTCAGTCATCATTTGCTGAAACTTATCATGAAGCTCCTTGTTCGATAAGTTCTCCCAGTCAATCTCGTGGGCTTGTGATCCTGGCATGGTTAGCAGCAATAGAAACACACAAGAATATGATCCTATAGACTACTAAGAAGTGGTGGTGGTGTATCACAAACCCGTCAAGCAAATCTCAAATTCTTACCAGTTCTTACCCAGCAGCAGGTGGTGATCGGCAACCGTTGTAGTCAAAACTTCTCAAAGCTTGGATAGAGCGATTACCAGGGAGAGTAAAACGCACGACGTAGATGTATGTGGAGCTGGGAAGGCTTATAATATGGTAGCAAAAAGGGTCAGCAATAATCAATTCAGAGCTGCAAAGTTGAATAAACGCTCAACGACGGTACCGTGCTGGTCCTAGGCTAGACCGTGCTAGAGACGCGAGCCTAGAACACTAACAAAATCATGGTGCTGCACGTAAACAAGGGAAAAGAACACTCTCGAATTTTTTTCCGCTCTTTTTTTTTGCGCTGCTCTTTTTTTTTGCGAAAAATCACTATAATGGCGAGTGTCTCAAAACTCTTCCCAGGTCAAACTGACAGGATGGGCACAAAATTTTTGTGACCAAAAAAAAAATTTGCCTGCCCGGACCCAAAATCTGGAAACGGGTCAAAAAAAACTTTCTATAACGGCGACTGTCTCAATACGCTTAGAAACACCTAAAAATAGGATAGCCAGAAAAAATTTTGTCAAGTGCGTTTTCCGAAAATTTTGGGCCTAAACGGAGGGTGGTTTCCGGACTCTTTTTTTTTGGAAACCAGCCTCTTCTACGGACGGCAAAAGATTGCTGGAATCCGAAACCTACTCATACAAGGAAACACGAATCGGAAATTAGATGGATCCCGAAAACAAACCTAATATGCAAGGAACTCGGATTGGTGGTGGATATATGGTGGTGGTATATGGCAGCGGTGGTGGTAGTGGTGGTAGTATATGGATATGGATCGGTGGTGGTATATGGACACGGATTGGTGGTGGTATATGGATACGGATTCGGAGCGGTGGCGGATAAGCGGTGGTGGTAGATGGCAGGGGCGATGATGATGGTGCGGCGGCGGCGTGACAACTTATGACCAGAACTCGAAACTCTAAAAGACTAGACTCTAAGACCAGCAACTAGACACGACGATGCAACCGCAAATTCAACAAAGCAAAACCCTAAAAAGATTATGCAAAGGCTCAGATTGGTTCGGATATGATGAACTAACCCTAATTTTTTTGTGGCTTTTTCGTGGACTGTAGGTATGAAGAACAGACTCGATCTAAACTACGAAAAACTGTAAAATCTCACCAAGCAACCTGGAAATCTGATACCACTTGATAGAGGCAAAGGTGTCCCGTCTTTCGATGAGATGGTGGATTTCGCTTTGGTGGAAGTCGACTTTGACGATCCAACTACGAACGTGCGAGGACGTCGCGCCTTAGCAATCGCTAAACCAACTCCGAGAGATTATTGACCACGCCGGAGCACGATCAACCTGACCACGAGGGTCTGTTTCCTGCGAGCAAACGAAGAACAAGCAAGAAACTGAGATTGCAATCTGGATATTTGCAAATATAAGATGACAGCTTTATGGATCAAGGTGGGGTTCTGTGACGCCTTTGTCTGGTCGTTGAACACAAACGAAGTACGCGAAGTTGCAGCTATGGCGAACTTTTAATCTAAACAAAACCCAAAGTCTAAACGGCGCCCTAAGGGCTGTATATATGGAGGAAGAGGGGGGAATTTCGTGGCCCTTGGTGGAGGGGTCCGAAATCAACCCTATCTCTTGTTTCCCCACACATACGGACTCTAAAAATAGCCTATACTTATGTATTTCGAAATTACATGGGCCTGGCCCAATAATAAGGTGACGCAGCACCTAAAATAGCCTCGGGGTGAAATTTATGAAGTGGCATCTTGTATATTTCGTCCAAGGCTTCATGCACCCATTATGGTGGCTTCAAAGTCCTGAAATCATCACTTGTAACTCCGTTCTTGTTCCCCTTGTGCATGCCATCATCTCCATGCTTGTTCTTGCTCCAATGTTCATCCTTCTCCAAACTAGGCCCTTCATTTGTAAGCAAAACAAATGTATCCAATTTAGGCAGCATCATATTCTCATGAACATTAGAATCATTACCAAGAAATGAAAGTACCTGGTAATTTAGTTGGCGTGCACGAGCTCTAGTAATTGGTCCAGTATGTATAGCAGCAGGGGCTGTGGGTGTAACAATTGTATTGATGTCCTCATCAATAGGTGGCCGTGGTTTCCCGCGACACAAGGACATAATTGTTCTATGCAGCAATGAGGATAATCCTCAAGTTACGGACCCAGTCCATGTAGTTGCTACCATGATCTTTCAACTTATCTTTCTCTAGGAACGCATTAAAATTCAAGGGAACGGTAGCACAGGCCATTGATCTACAACATAGATATGCAAAAACTATCAGGACTAAGTTCATGATAAATTAAGTTCAATTAATCATATTACTTAAGAACTCCCACTTAGATAGAAATCCCTCAAGTCATCTAAATTATATGTGATCCAAATCAACTAAAGCATGTCCGATCATCACGTGAGATGGAGTAGTCATCAATGGTGAACATCTCTATGTTGATCATATCCTATATGATTCACGTTCGACCTTTCAGTCTCAAGTGTTCCGCGGCCATATTTGTACATGCTAGGCTCGCCAAGTTTAACCCGAATATTCCGCATGTGCAAAACTAGCTTGCACCCGTTGTATTTTAACGTAGAGCCTGTCACACCTGATCATCACGTGGTGTCTCAGCACGAAGAAAAATCGCAACGGTGCATACTCGGGGAGACCACTTATATCTTGAAATTTAGTTAAGGGATCATCTTATAATGCTACCGCCATACTAAGCAAAATAAGATGCATAAAGATAAACAACACATGCAATCAAAATATGTGACATGATATGGCCATCATCATCTTGTGCTTTTGATCTCCATCACCAAAGCAACGTCATGATCTCCATCGTCACCGGCTTGATACCTTGATCTCCATCGTATCATCGTGGTTGTCCCGCCAACTATTGCTTCTACGACTATCGCTACCGCTTAGTGATAAAGTAAAGAAAATACATGGCGTTTGTATTTCATACAATAAAGCGACAACCATATGGCTCCTGCCAGTTGCCGATAACTTCTACAAAACATGATCATCTCATACAACAATCTTTATATCACATCATGTCTTGACCATATCCCATCACAACACGCCCTGCAAAAACAAGTTAGACGTCCTCTACTTTGTTGTTGCAAGTTTTACGTGGCTGCTACAGGCTTCTAGCAAGAACCATTTTTACGTACGGCACAAAACCACAACGGTGATTTATCAAGTTTGTGGTTTTAACCTTCACAAGGACCGGCCGCAGTCAAATTCGATTCAACTAAAGTTGGACAAACAGACACCCGCCAGCCACCTTTAGGTGGTAAGCAGTATGACGATCACCGCCCACAACTCTTTGTGTTTGACTCATCCATATCATCAACGCATAGACCTGGCTCGGATACCACTGTTGGGAAATGTAGCATGCAATTTCAAAAAAAATCCTACGCTCATGCAAGATCTATCTAGGATATGCATAGCAACGAGAGGGGGAGAGTGTGTCCACGTACCCTCGTAGACCGAAAGAGGAAGCGTTTGCTTAACGTGGATGATGTAGTCGAACGTCTTCTCATTCCGACTGATCGAGTACCGAACGTATGGCACCTCCGAGTTCTGCACACGTTCAGCGTGATGACGTCCCTTGGGCTATTTATCCAGCAAACGGTCGAGGAAGTAAATGAGTTCCGTCAGCATGACAACATGGTGACGGTGATGGTGATGTGATCCGCGTAGGGCTTTGCCTAAGTAGAATATGACCGGAGGCGTAAACTGTGGTGGGGGCGCCGCACACGGCCTGGAACAATTGATGTGCGTTCTAGGGGTACCCCCATATATAAAGGAGGAGGGAGAGGAGGCTGGCCCTAGGCGCGTCCCCAAATAGGAGTCCTACTTGGGTCCTAGTATGATTCGGCCCCCCTTTCCATTTACCAGAGGGGGAAAGGGGGAAGGAGAGGGAGAAGGAGTAGAAAACGGGGTGCCGCCCCCTCCCCTTGTCCAATTCGGACTCCTCCCTAGTGGGGGCGCGCCACCCCTTTGTGGGCTGGTGTGCCTCCCTCCTATGGCCCATATGCCCATATCTTTCCCCGGGGGGTCTGTAAGTGCATCTAGTGCCACCCCTAGTTTGGTTTTGGAGTATTGACGGCAAACGTGGTTTAGGGACTAATGTGTTTGTGAGAACTGCAGGATAACACAGGTAGTAGTCCCTCTTTGATTCGGTTTACCTACCGGAGATGACCCCTAAAATGTATGAAGACATTGAAGATAATGGTGGTACGTGAAGATATTCACTTTGAGGACTATGACAGAAGAAGACATTGAGTGAAGACTATGGAGTGCGAAGACTTAGTAGTTTTGCTGTTTCTTTTCTTCTTTGTTGAGTCATAGGAACCACCGCACTGTTAAGTAGGGTCCAAGTGAACAAAGTCAGAGTGACTGATGTGATGCTCAATGAAAATTCCTATGTCTTCGAGCGAAGACAATGAGAGCAAATCTTATCCAGAGTAGGATAAGTCAGCTTTACTTGTAGCCCAAGTCAAGCTGTCGCGTGTGTTTGAAATCTGACTGTTGTGACACGTGTCAGTTCCTTGGTGACCCAGGGTCATTTCGGACAAATCAGGTCGGGTTGCCCAGGGGCTATAAATAGCCCACCCCCTACACCATAAATTGGTGGCTGCTCAGAGTTAGTGCACGGCTTTTGTCGTTGAGAGCAACCCACCTCCGAAGAGTTTGAGAGAGAAATCCTTGTGAGGACAAAGCCCAAAACATCCAGAGCCCAAAGAGTGTTTGGCATCACTGAAGTCTTTCTGTCTGTGTGACCTGAAGACTTGTTACACTTGAGGACTGTGAATCCTCCAGTCGGTTAGGCGTCACTTTCTGAGCATCCAAGAGTAATTGTGGATTGCCGGTGAACGAAGTCTGTGAAGGTTTGGAAGTCTACCTTGAAAATTTACCAGAGTGATTGGGCGAGGACTGTGTGTCCTTAGCTCAAGGGGAATAAGGTGACTGAGTTCAATCTCAGCCTCCCTAACCAGACGTACAGTTGCCACAGCAACTGGAACTGGTCGAACAAATTCTTGGCTTCACAATGCACTTGTTCTATCTCGTACTCTCCTTTCTTACATTTCGTCTTTGTGAAGTCATTGCCTGACTGCTATGCCTGTTTGACTTCACTATGTGACTACTTGTTCTGATTGGCTTCGTACTATCTTCCATCCTGATCCTACTACCTAGCTGCTATATGTCATCATGCTTTAGCTTCATACTTGTCTGACTATGGCTTGTCTAGTGTAGTTCATCCTCTGTTGCATGCTTATAGGTCCTGATTTCATGTTTGTCTACGAAACTTTCATGTTTTGAAGACTTCCATAAAAATCGCCTATTCACCCCCCTCTAGTCGATAACTAGCACTTTCAATTGGTATCAGAGCAAGGTACTCCCTTGTTCCGTGTGATTCAGTTTAACCACCTGGAGTTTCAACTATGTCGACTGCAGGATTGAGGAATGTATCTTGCCCTACCTTTGACGGTCATGCGTATCCTCGGTGGAAGGCCATGATGAAGAAGCGACTCATGGCTATGGACAGCAAACTATGGACCGTCACTGAGATTGGACTTACCGATCTATGCAAGATGGCGGAGGCTGATGACATTCGCAAGTACACTCTGCTGAACCTCACGGCGAAGGATGTCATCTGCTCCTGTTTGTCCCGAAATCAGCTCAGGAACGTCATGCACCTCAATCACGTGAAGCTAATCTGGTACCGGCTTTCTGAGGTCTATGAAGGTCATATTACTCGTCATGATCCTTGGTTTGAGGATTACAAGGAGTCTCTTAAAGAGATGGCCTTCGCACCTGAATCGCCATCCTCTTCACCATGCCTCATGGCACGGGGTGCTAAGGTAACTGAATGCTACCTTTCTGAATCTAGTGAAGATGAATCAGGTGATGAATTTGGCCCCAGCTATGTCAAACTTGCTTCCCTTGCCACTAAACAATAAAGAGCCTTGGAAAAGGTTCAAAACATGCTTAGTAAGAGCGATGATATGTTGGGAGAAGAAATGGATCAGTCAAAAGCATTGGCTGAGAGTCTTCAGAGACTTCATTCCAAGTTTGACGCCCTTCAAGATCAACATAATGCTCTCTTGTCTGATCACGAGAAGCTTTCTGATGTCTTCAAAGAAAGCAAGATCTTGAAAAGTTAAGAGTGGATTATGAAGATCTTAAGAAGGAGCATGATTCATTATTTGCTCAACAAATCAACGTTACACAGGAAAATGAATGTTCAAATGCTTCAAATACTACAAATTCTTCATATGTCTCTGCTGTCACTAATTCCTCATCTGAGGACAATGCAAGTATCACTGATGATGCAGGGCTGAAGGAATTGTACATGACAGGAATGTACAAAATCCTCAAGGGGCACCAGACATTATGTGATGTCTTCAAAAAGCAGATTTTGAACCGAAACCCTAGAAAAGAGGGTATTGGGTTCGAGAGGAAAATGAATGTTGATGGGTCATACTGGAAGCCTGAGCAGTACCCCAAAATCACATGGGTTGCTGCAAAGGAACCTTCAGTAGATCCATCCACCTTATCTAGTTTCACTTGCGCTAACCCTATTATCATTGATGAATCCTTGATGCAAACTATAAACTGTTTAAGAATCAGAATGGTGAAGTGTTTGCCAGGTATATTGGTACTAACTGCAGGAATGGACCACCTATGAAGAAGATCTGGGTACCTAAGCAGTGTATTGAGAATCTTCCTGTGAATGTCATCATGACACCATCAAGGAAGAAGACAAATCCCAGACCTATGGCTTCATATGGCCCCAAGGCTTCATACAGATACAGGACTCACCTGAGTCACCCTAACACCAATGTTTTGCAGGGAAACCATACTCAAACTTATGAATATGAGCATGTGTCTTCAAACCGCTATGGTCATAGAACTAAGAACTTTTCTGCTTATTCATATGAGTATCATGCTTCTCCTGCAAGGCTATTTGCTAGGGCTCCAAAGCCAAAATTCTCAGATGCTGCACTTAGACTCATTGCTTCTAAACCACCCTTGAAGATGTGGGTGGTGAAAAAGAATTAACTTTCTTTTGCAGAGAAAGGTCTCCAGCCTGAAATCAAAGGCGTCCGATAATATTGCTGGGGACCTAAAACACATTATGGGACGCAAGATAAAATGCCCAAATGATCTTACTATGTATTTTACATCTGAATCGCTTGCCAGTCATACTATGAGTCCTAACCTTGATCTAAGCTTTGATAATCCTCCTGTGTGTCAAATGCTTATGCTTCACAACATTCTTTGTGAAGCCTATCCTCCTAACTGCACTGTAGGGTATGACATCTCGTGCAACAGAATGGATTATGGACAGCGGATGCACCAACCACATGACTGGTGATCGAAGTCTTCTCATGGACTCAACCTTACGTCCATGTGATAAAAGTCACATCACATTTATTAACACTGGTAAAAGCAAGGTATTGGGACTAGGTAGAGTTGCAATCTCAAGGGATCAGCACATGGACAAAGTGATGCTTGTTGAATCCCTTGGTTTCAACTTAATGTCTGTCTCAATGCTTTGTGACTTAAACATGAATGTGCTATTTGGAAAATATCGATGTCTTGTACTAATGGAATCTGACAAGTCTCTAGTCTTCGAAGGGTACAGGAAAGATGATCTGTACATGGTAGATTTCTTAGCAGGACCACAGATGGCCGTATGTCTTCTTGCCAAGTCTTCAGAGTGCTGGCTCTGGCATCGGAGGCTAGGGCACGCTGGCATGAGGAACCTACACACTCTCACCAAGAAGCACGTCATAGGCATCGAAGACGTCAAGTTCAAGAAAGATCATCTATGTGGTGCTTGTGAAGCTGGGAAGATGACAAGGGCCAAGCATCCTTCGAAGACAATCATGACTACATCTCGACCTTTTGAGTTGCTCCACATGGACTTGTTTGGTCCCACTCACTACTCTACTCTCACTGCTACTGCTTGTCTCTATGGTTTCGTTATTGTTGATGATTATTCAAGATACACTTGGGTGCACATAATTCTCTTCAAGACTGAAGTGCAGGATGTCTTCAGACACTTCACCAACCGTGCCATGAACAACTATGGCGTCAAGATCAAGCACATTAGGAGTGACAACGGCACAGAATTCAAGAACATAGGCCTTGACCTCTATCTTGACACCTTAGGCATCACTCATGAGTTTTCTGCTCTCTACACACCTCAGCAGAATGGCATCGTGGAGTGCAATAACAGAACCCTTATTGAGATGGCTCGGACGACACTTGACGAATACGAGACTCCAAGAAAATTCTGGCCTGAAGCCATTGATACTGCATGTCATGTCATCAACCGTGTTTATCTTCACAAGCTTCTGAAGAAAACATCCTATGAGCTCCTAACTGGTAAGAAGCCAAATGTAAGCTACTTTAGAGTATTTGGTGCTAGGTGCTGGATCAAGGATCCACATCACACATCAAAATTTGCACCGAAAGCACATGAAGGTTTTATGCTTGGTTATGGAAAGGACTCGCACTCCTACAGAGTCTTCAACCTCTTTCACTATAAAGTGGTTGAAACTGTGGATGTGCGGTTCGATGAAACTAACGGCTCGCAAAGAGAGCACCTGCCAAATGTGCTAGATGAAGTACCTGCCAGTGAATCAATCAAGCTAATGGGAACAGGAGAGATCATACCATCAGATGCCCAGCCTGAAGAGGAACTCATTATTTCTGCACCTGATCAACCTGAAGACATTGCTCAGCCTGAAGGCAATCCTCCAAATGATGACAATGTTCAGCAGAGCAAAATCTTTGTCCAGTTCATCCTCGTGTTGCAAATGAAGTACAAATTGAGAAGATAATCGATAGCATAAATGCACCTGGTCCACTCACTCGTTCAAGAGCAACACACCTAGCAAATTTCTGTGGGCACTTTGCATTTGTCTCAATCTCTGAACCCAAGAAAGTTGCTGAAGCCTTCATGGAACCTGAATGGATTCAAGCTATGCAAGAAGAGCTTCAATAGTTTGAGCTGAACAATGTGTGGGAATTAGTCAAGCGTCCTGATCCTCGCAAGCACAACATAATAGGCACAAAATGGATATATCGCAACAAACAAGACGAGCATGGTCAAGTAGTCAGAAACAAAGCACGGCTCGTTGCTCAAGGATACACACAAGTTGAAGGAATTGACTTCGATGAAACATTTGCTCCAGTGGCTAGGCTCGAAGCCATTCGCATACTGCGAGCCTACGCAAATCATCACAACATCCTTCTGTATCAAATGGATGTGAAGATTGCCTTCCTAAATGGAAAGATTGAAGAAGAAGTATATGTTGCACAACCGCCTGGCTTTGAAGACCCAAAACATCCTGATATGGTATACAAGCTCAACAAGGCACTGTATGGCCTCAAACAAGCCCCTCGTGCTTGGTATGACACACTCAAAGATTTCCTGAAGAGCAAAGGCTTCAAACCTGGTTCTCTAGATCCCACTCTCTTCACGAAGACATATGATGGTGAACTATTTGTGTGACAAATCTATGTGGATGACATTATCTTCGGTTGCACCAACAAGAAATACAGTGATGAATTTGCTCACATGATGCAAGAACAATATCAAATCTCCATGATGGGTGAGCTGAAGTTCTTTATCGGTCTTCAAATCCGTCAGCAACGCAACGGCATCTTCATATCTCAAGAAAAATATCTCAAAGATTGTCTGAAGAAGTTTGGAATGCAAGATTGCAAAGGATACATGACGCCAATGCCAACCAAAAGTCATCTAAGCCCCGACGTCAATGGTAAAGATTTCGATCAACAGGTATACCACTCCATGATTGGTTCTTTACTTTACTTATGTGCATCTAGGCCAGATATCATGCTTAGTGTTTGCATGTGTGCCCGATTCCAAGCGGCACCAAAGGAGTCGCATCACTTAGCTGTGAAGCGAATTCTTCGATATTTGGCTTACACCCCAACGCTAGGATTGTGGTATCCAAAGGGCTCAGAGTTTGATCTGGTTGGTTTTTCGGATGCTGATTATGCTAGTGACAAGGTGGATCACAAGTGTACATCAGGCACATGTCACTTTCTGGGTCGATCCCTTGTCTGTTGGTCTTCAAAGAAGCAGAACTGTGTATCACTCTCAACTGCTGAATCTGAATACATTGCCGCTGGATCTTGCTGCGCTCAGCTTCTGTGGATGAAGCAAACTCTTAAGGACTATGTCATTCATCTGAAGCATGTGCCACTCTACTGCAATAATGAAAGTGCAATCAAGATTGCCAATAACCCAGTTCAGCACTCGAAGACAAAGCACATTGAAATTCATCATTACTTCCTCAGAGATCATGTTATGAAAGAAGATATTGATATCATTCACGTCAAGACAGAATATCAGTTGGCTGATATCTTCACTAAGCCCTTGGATGAGAAAAGGTTTTGCAAGTTGCGGTGTGAGCTAAATATCTTGGAATCCTCGAATGTCCTGTGATTAGGCACTCATCCTAACACTTATGCATGTTGATGACTTAGATGTGCAACACACGAAGTAATGGATATCTTCAATCAATGAAGACATACACTCTAAGTGTGAATACATTAACGTAGAATTTGACTTCAGAGCGCCACGATAATTGTGCGCCGTGTCTGGGTCTAATACTTCCTATACAGTGGGTAACGCCACCACCAAACTCTTATGAAGTGTTTCCTCATGGCGTCATATTTGCAAAGTCTTCGCAATTGATTTAACTTCAACATTAATTTGACTTCACGGTTACTGATTTGGTTTTACACTGTTATATCTATATATATGTATTGTATTCTGTCCTCTACAGTATTCACTTATTGCTATGTCTTCTTGTTTGAATCTTTTGAACTAAGTGAATGTGATCGGACCCTAATCCCTCTATGCATTCTGTTGAAACTATTGAATGTCTTCTCTGCGTCCTTGTCAACAGAAGATACAGAGACAAACATTTATATCTAGCCTTAATGAGTTATCCTTTTTGCCTGAAACCCGGAGAATTCGGAATGACCACCCCGACAATCCAGGCGTGCGTGGGACGTGGAACAACTTTCAATAAGTTGCATGTTCGCCACGTGTCCATCAGATGTGAACCGCCAGGGGCACCTGCGTAATTGCGTTGTGTTGTCGCTATCCTTATAAATGCATGTCCCGTCTCGGTCAAAATCCTTCTTCCTCCTTCTTCATCCCTCACAAACCCTAACGCCTACGCTAGCTCTCGACGACGCCGACGACGAAGCGCTTAGCTGTCGCGACTTCCTCGACGTCGTCCTCACGCCGGCCGCGGAACTCGTCTTCTCTGTCGTCGCCGTAGGTGTCCTCCTTCGCCAAGTTAGGGCACGGGAGATCGAACTGCTCGGCATCCATCTTCGCTCCGTCTAGCAGTTCATCGTGCAGTAATAAAAGTTTACTTTTTATCATCTTTTTGATCCGATAGATTCATCCCTTCCTACATAAAGTGGTTTCAAGATCTTCGAGCATGGATCTATCTCTTTCTGCATCTCATATTCTGCCTAGTATATTCACTTATGCTTCTTCACAAGTTAGATTCCTCACTTGTACTTATTCTTGGATTTGTACAACTCTAGAACCAACTCTCATCATATAAGTGAATGTCTTCTCGTTATGAGGTCAATGTCTTTAAACTGATTTATCATCAAAATCTTCTGAGAATGCATATGACCTCGTCCCCTTCCCTCGCACCGTTAATGCTGTCACAGGTACATGTCCGTGGGAGAATCCCTTGGTTCTTGTAGTCTGCATTCGTTTGCAGAGTTCTTGCGGAGTCACATCAACTCACTTGAAGCTAGTTCCTGTCAGTCCAGCCGTTTGAAGCCTTTGAAAGTCCAGCTCACACCATCCTCCATCCACAAGTCCTCATTGAAGCGCCTCTGACAAAAACCCATTCCATCATGGATAGTCGACGCGGCTCCTCCTCTCGCGCTCCCAGCCCTAAGCCAGGAGATTGGGGGAGATGCTCCGTTCCACACAGCGAGCTAGTGGCGCTCCAAACCGAGGGATATCTTCCCCCAGCTTTCATGGTCCCGGTTCGAGCCGGATTGGCCACCTTCAAGGGCGGAAAGAAGGCGGAGAGCATCCCCAACCCTTCCAAAGGAGAGCGGGTATGCTTCGTCCCTTATCTAATACGGGGACTCGGATTTCCCATACACCCGTTTCTCCGGGGGCTCCTGGAGTTCTACGGACTCCAGCTTCACCACCTCACACCTGCCTCCATTTTGCACATCGCGGGCTTTGTAGCTCTTTGCGAGCTGTTCCTGGGCATCGAGCCCCATTTTGCGCTGTGGAAGAGATTGTTTTGCCTCGTACCCCGTTCCTATGAGGGGTCGATATATCAAGTGGGCGGAGCCGAAATATGGCGCATCGCTGGGACCGGATATCTATCCGGCACCCCGAAGAAGGCGTCCGAAGACTAGCCTTTGGAATGGTTCTACATGGAGGACGCCGCTCTGCCGGATCCAGTTCGGGTCGGCCTCCCGGAGTTCAGCAATGCTCCTTTGAAGAAACGCCTGAGTTGGCGCCCGCGGAGCCCTCAACGGGAGGAGGATAGGAGCGTCCATTATCTGATGTGCCGGATTAGGTTACTGGCCCACTCCGGATTGACCATGATTGGAATCATGGCCACGTGCATTATGCGAGGGGTGCAGCCACTCCAATATAGGGGCCACCCTATGTGGGATTTGAACGGGTAAGACGACGCCACCCGTCATGGCCGTAAAGGGCCGAGCTCGGCAGCCGATCTGGCAAAGATCCTGTCCGGCTTGTACAAGGGGGAGGAGGAGGACTTTCTCCGCACGAATCCATTGAACGGATTCTCCATGAATAACCCTCGGAGCTGGGTAAGCAGACGTTTTATCTACCCGATGCATACTTCCAAAGTCAAGTATTTTACTTTGTGATTTCGACGCAGGAGCTGCGCCGGGATGTGGAGGGCATACGAAGCCAAACTCCACAGCCCGAGGATCCGGAACGATCCCTTGATCCGACCTCCGAAGAGGATCCGGACATAAAGGTGGAGCTGATTGACGGGGTGTTCCACCAACTTAGCATGGACAATGCTCTAGTCGCCATTACGGCTGACTACCCCGGCTTGATTCCGGCCTCCCAGGTGACTACGACCGAGGTCTTGACACCATCATTTGATCCGTGCTTAATTCTGACCATCCTATACTGATGGTGCATCGCAGGAGGTGCCTTTAAGGCGGGAAGCCGAACCTGTGGCGGCTGACCAGCAAGGGTCAGTTCGGCCTAGCAGGCGGAAGAGGAGTGCGACGCAAATCGAAACGTCGCCGCAACAGTACGGCGCATCGTTGTTTTTAAGGGAAGGATCCCTATGAGGTATATTAACACTCATAACTCTTTCCAGGAGGAAGAGCGCTCGCCGGACAGTGTCCGGAGAGGTTGCCAATCAAGCCTCCGCCAGCCATGCTCCATCGCGTGGTCCGGAAGTGGAGGCAAACACAAGGCAAGAGCCGGATGCTCCTCCAACAGAGGATGCCGACAGGCTGTCCGCCACCCGGTCTGAGGTGGAGAGCGCCATGAATCACAGGCGTCGCCGGACAGTTCTTTGTGACGCGTGTTTCTCCCCAGAGGCGTTGAATGCCTTTGATGCGGGAAACGCGCACCTCCGTGTTGCTCAAGATGGTTTAACCAGAGCCACGGAGCAGTATGTAAAGGACATACGGGTAAGTAATTTTAATAGTTATATATGCTAGTAGCCCCCGAGACTTAAAATAGTTAAAACAACTGATTTAAGGATCATTTATTATGCAGGATCTTACGGAGAAGAATACCCACCTGCCCCAGGAGCTCCAAGAGTGCAAGGCCCAACTTGAGGCCGCACTAGCCACCTCAGGGGGAGCCACAGAGACCCCCGCTGGTAATACGTTCTTCGAAAAGATAAGTAGTTAACAAACTGCGGCGTGTGCATAAATCTGACAATAATATTGCACAGGGCGCCGGACTAGATCCGGACAAGCAACAACTACTGCGTCAGCTAAAGGCCGGCGAGAGGGTGCTTATGAAGGTGCAGCAGGAGAGAAACAAGCTCCAAGATGCCCACACCCAGCTAGGAGAAGAGCTGAAAGGTGTTCGGGCCCAGCTGTCTGGCTCCGTGAAGGAGAATCAGCGGCTTCGTCACGGCATTTATAGTAAGTGCTTGAGCAAATTCCTTTGAAAAGAAGAATTCGGCGAGGAAGTCGATTGACAGAAATGTGTCTTTAGGTGTGCTCACAGGTCGCCCTGCAGAGGAAATGCCTGGTTCAACGGGTGACCAACTTCCCGAGTTGGTTCAACTGCTCGAACGTGTCCGGCAGGCGATGAGTGGCGTCGTTCAGGCTTTATGTCCTTCCGTCTCCCTACCCGAGGGCCTTGGAGAGCTTGCTGAGAAGCTTCAGGGAGAACGGCGACGCCTCTGTCTGTGGAAAATATCGGCCTGCCGTCAGGGCGCCAGGGAGGCCTGGGCCATGGTGAAGACGCGGTACCCGAAGGCTGACCGAAACCACATGGCCGAGGTCGGACCTGCGGGGCCTGATGGGAAGGAGATCCTTGTGAGCTTGATGTACGGCCAAGTAGAACTGGCTGCGAAATATTCCCAACGGGACTGTAAATTAGACAGCCTGTTAGACGGGATTGAAGAGGAGTACAATCAGTCAGTTTGACGATGTAATTTGAAATGACATGTAAAATGCCTTCTAGCCAGATTGTAGATCGTTTGTCTTTGCTGACCTTTTCGCTTCAACCTCCGGACCCAACAGTCAGGAGTGTGTCCGAATACCCTTATGGTTATAGAAGAACCGGAGCATGCGTGGAGACAAGGCGTCGGGGTCATAATTGCTTTATCAGACAAGTGCCCAACTAGCTATGTTATATTACATGGTTAGTAAGAAACATCTTCCAGGGAGAATAGTTCCATTAAGGGTTCCTTTCCCTGGGAGGCATGCCCTAAAGTGCTTGTCCGGACTGCGAAAATAGCAGAAAAAGCATCTTGGGGAAAATAAATAAGTAAGTAATAAATCATCTTTCAAGTCACCGACCGAATATTCTCTTAAGAACGCTAGCTTTCGGCTTCACCCAGTCTGAGGTACACATCCGGCTGACCCGGCAGTAACAATCACAGAGGTGCTCCCTTTACCTCCTAGCCGAACAATCGGGAACGTAGGGGTAAGCACAGGAGCCAGGCAACCCATCTTGGCCAAAACTTAAGTCATATCGATGCATATAATGGTGAATAAAAGGTACATGCGGAAGTATGACACATGTGTTGGGCATGAAGCCCGTATAAATAAGCTTCTGTTAAAGAAGCCCCTAGGTATAACGAGTGCTAGGAGCACATCGAGTGTGTGCAAACAATGCGCAAATCAGCCTATCAAAGGTATTGGAAAAAAAAGGTGGGAAGAAGGAGGGGGACAAGAGATAGTGAAAATGTAAAAAGATGGACGGAGGAGTGAGACGAACTCTGAGTCCGGTGTTAGGCGTAGAATCTTCGGAGACGGGCTGCGTTCCATGGGTTCGGCTCGAGTCGGTTGTCAGATGTGTTGCGTAGACGGTATGCTCCGCCGGTCAGGACTTGGTCGAAGATGAAGGGACCTTCCCACTTGGGCTTAAGTTTGTCCTTTTTCTTGTCCGGCAGGCGCAGAACAAGTTCGCCAACATTGTAATGGCCCGTACTTCTCTGCTTTGATATCTTCGAGCCTGCTGTTGATAAAATGCGGAACGAGCTTTTGCCATGTCCCGCTCCTCCTCTAAGGCGTCCAAACTGTCCTGCCAATCCAGCTCGGCTTCTCTTTCTTCGTACATGCGCATGCGTGGTGAGTCATGAATTATATCGCAGGGCAGAACTGCCTCTGCGCCGTACACCATAAAAAATGGTGTGAATCTGGTAGTTCGGTTTGGCGTGGTCTGCAGCCCCCGGAGTACGGAGTCGAGCTCCTCCACCCAGTGCGTGTTAGATTCCTTGAGGGACCGCACTAGTCTGGGTTTGATGCCGCTCATGATTAGACCATTTGCTCGCTCGACTTGACCATTAGTTTGAGGGTGATAGACTGAAGCGTAGTCGACCTTGATGCCCATGTTTTTGCACCAGAGTTTAATCTCGTCGGCCGTGAAATTCGTGCCGTTATCGGTGATGATGCTGTGGGGGATGCCAAAGTGGTGTACTACCCCGGATATGAAGTCTATCACAGGTCCGGATTCTGCCGTTTTAACCGGCTTGGCTTCAATCCATTTGGTGAATTTGTCCACCATGACCAATAAGTATTTGTGCTTGTGGGTTCCCCCTTTAAGGGGTCCAACCATGTCAAGCCCCCAGACCGCGAACGGACAGGTGATGGGTATAGTTTTGAGGGTGGTGGGTGGCATGTGGCTCTGATTAGCAAAGAGCTGGCAACCGACGCATCGTTGGACTAAGTCCTGAGCATCTGCCCGGGCTGTTGGCCAATAAAATCTTGTACAGAAGGCCTTGCCTACAAGGGCCCGGGCTGCGGCGTGGTGCCGCCGAGTCCGGCGTGAATTTCAGCCAGGAGATTTCGCCCCTCCTCTTCGGAGATACACCTTTGAAGGACTCCGGTTGTGCTTTTCTTATAAAGTTCTCCCTCATGGACCTTGTAGGCTTTAGATCGCCAAACTATGCAGCGGGCCTCATTTTGGTCTTCGGGAAGTTCCTACCTAATTAAATAGGCTAGGAATGGTTCCGTCCATGGGGCAATTACTGCCATTATTTCGTGGGCTAAAGGTGTTATTTCATTGGCTGAGCCGCCGATTGTGTCAGAATTGTCTGAGTTAGGTGATGCAGCTGGCTCCGGATTGTTATTTCCGGACTCCTCTTCCCATAGTACGGATGGCTTAAAGAGCCGTTCCAGGAAGATGTTTGGAGGGACGGCATCACGTTTTGTGCTGATGCGTGCTAACACGTCTGCTGCCTGGTTATTATCCCGGGCTACATGGTGGAATTTGAGTCCTTCGAACCGAGCTGACATTTTTAGGACGGTGTTGCAGTAAGCTGCCATTTTCGGATCTTTGGCGTCAAAGTCTCCATTTACTTGGGATATTGCGAGGTTTGAATCCCCGCGCACCTCTAGGCGTTGAATGCCCATGGAGATTGCCATCCGAAGGCCATGCAGGACGGCCTCGTATTCGGCTGCGTTGTTGGAGTCCATGTACATTATTTGAAGTACATATTGGACTGTGTCTCCAGTTGGGGACGTCAAGACGATGCCAGCCCCCAAGCCGGCCAACATTTTGGATCTGTCGAAATGCATGATCCAATTGGAGTATGCGTCGTACTCTTTAGGGAGTTCGGCTTTGGTCCATTCGGCGACGAAGTCAGCCAGAACTTGCGATTTTATAGCTCGTCATGGTTTGTAGGTTATGTCAAATGGTAAGAGCTCAATGGCCCATTTTGCAATCGTGCCCGTTGCATCGCGATTGTTTATAATATCGTTGAGAGGTACTTCGGAGGCCACCGTTATGGAACACTCTTGAAAGTAGTGTCGCAGCTTCTGGGATGCCATGAACACTGCATACGCTATCTTTTGATAATGTGGGTACCGGGACTTGCATGGAGTTAAGACAGTGGATACGTAGTACACTGGTTTTTGAAGAGGGAATCTGTGCCCTTCTGTTTCTCGTTCGACGACGAGTACCGCGCTGACAACCTAATGTGTTGCTGCGATATATAATAACATAGGTTCGCCCAGGTTGGGCGCGGCCAGGACCGGATTTGTTGCCAGTATGGCCTTGATTTCTTCGAGGCCGGCCGTGGCGGCATCCGTCCATTCGAAGTGTTCGGTGCGCCCGAGGAGGCGGTAGAGGGGCAGAGCCTTTTCTCCCAGACGGGAGATGAAGCAGCTTAGGTCCGCTACGCACCCCGTTAGTTTTTGTATTTGCTTGAGGTCTTTTGGGATATCCAATTGTGACAGAGCTCGGATCTTGGCTGGGTTTGCTTCAATTCCTCTACCGGATACAATGAAGCCCAAAAGCTTTCCGGCTGGTACTCCGAAGACACATTTTTCCGGGTTGAGCTTAATGTCATATGCTCGGAGGTTGTCAAATATCACCGTCAAGTTGTCTACTAGGGTTTCGACGTGTTTGGTCTTGACAACCACATCGTCTACGTATGCCTCTACTGTTTTGCCTATCTGGGTAGCCAGACATGTCTGAATCATGCGCTGATATGTTGCGCCGACATTTTTGAGTCCGAAGGGCATTGTGTTGAAGCAGAATGGCCCATATGGAGTGATGAAAGCCGTTGCGGCCTAGTCTTTTTCCGCCATCCTGATTTGATGGTATCCGGAGTATGCGTCGAGGAAGCACAATGAATGTGCCTTGCGGTAGCATCGATGATTTGGTCGATGTGAGGGAGAGGGAAAGGGTCCTTTGGACAGGCCTTGTTAAGGTCTTTGAAATCGATGCAGAGGCGCAAGGATTTGTCCTTTTTTGGTACCATTACTAGGTTGGCTAGCCAGTCCGGATGTTTGATATCTCTAATGAATCCGGCTTCTAAGAGCTTGGCTAGCTCCTCTCCCATTGCCTGTCTTTTTGGTTTGGAAAATCGCCGAAGAGCTTGTTTGATTGGCTTGAATACTTTTAGGATATTTAGGCTGTGCTCTGCCAGCCTGCGTGGGATTCCTGGCATGTCTGAAGGGTGCCAAGCAAAAATGTCCCAATTTTCCCGGAGGAATTCTCGTAGTGCTGCTTCTACATCAGGATTTAATTATGCCCCAATGGATGCCGTCTTTGTGGGGTCTGTTGGATGGACCTGAAATTTGACTATTTCGTCTGCTGGTTTGAAAGAGGTGGACTTGGACCTCTTGTCGAGTATCACGTCGTCCCTATCCACCGTTGAGCGCAGCGTAGTTAGTTCCTCTGCCGCTAGGGCTTCGGATAATTCCTCTAGGGCTAGTGCGGCTGTCTTATTTTCAGCACGTAGTGCTATATCTGGATCACTGGCGAGAGTGATTATTCCATTGGGTCCGGGCATTTTGAGCTTCATGTACCCGTAATGGGGTATAGCTTGGAAGATTGTGAATGCCTCTCGCCCTAACAAAGCGTGATATCCGCTGCCGAATGGGGCCACTTGGAACATGACCTCTTCGGACCTGTAATTGTCCGGCGAGCCGAACACTATATCTAGTGTTATTTTTCCTCTGTAGCGTACTTCTCGACTAGGGATTATTCCCCTGAAGGTTGTGCTGCTCCGCTCGATGAGGCTCCAGTCAATTTCCATTTTTTGAAGAGTTTCTTCGTAGATGAGGTTTAATCCGTTGCCGCCATCCATGAGTACCTTGGTAATACGAAAGCCGTCCACTCGGACTGAGGACCAATGCGGCTGGTGCTCTAGCTGTTCGGAATTTAGGTTCGTCGCTGGCATTGAAGGTGATAGCCGTGTCACTCCATGGATTTGTTGTTGCTACTTGGTAGACTTCGGCGAGGCTGTGGATTGTTCGCTTCCGCATTTTATTTGATGCGAAAGTCTTGAAGACTGTTAATACCGTACTGGTGTTGCTGGGCTGGTTGCCCGGGGCTAAAAAGCCTTCGCCACTTTTGGCCACCTGCCGTAATATCCAACATGCTCGAAGGCTATGTGTTGGAGTGGCACCCTCCGTACTGTGGATTTTGCAGGGTCCGTTGAGCCATCCCTCCAGTACGGTTCCGTACCCTTTAGGGGGTTTTTGCTTTTTGGTTTTTAACCTAGGTGCTTGAGTATGACGCACCCTTTTATTTCGGACTGGGATTGCATTCAGGGCCGGATTGTCCCAAAACCTAGTTTCGGTTTTCCAGGCACTCTCCATCGCGCAGTATTTTTGTACGATGGTCGCTAGGTCGACGAAGCATCTCACTTCGCGACGACTGATGGCGTTTATGATTCCCTTGTCCGTGCAATTGTTGCAGAAGATTGAAATCGCGCTTTCTTCACGGCAGTCCTTTATCATGTTCATAACCAGGAGGAATCTGGCCCAGTAATGATGTACTGTTTCATCGGGCTCTTGCCGTATTTGAGATAGATCGCTTATGTTTGTGTGGGCGGGTGGAATCAAGTTCGGAACCCCGCCCGATCTGAGGCTCAAAGGCCAAGAAGCTTCCAGATTCGGAAGCTTGGTTTGCTAGACGCTTTCCAACAAATCTGGTCCGATGCCTGACTTTAGGTTCAGTATTTGATTAGCTCCGTCCCTTCGCGGAAATCCGGCACGGAGGGATCGGGAATCCGGACATAGTTGGTTTTTAACATAGAAGAAGAGTCGCCGCATTGTTCCTCTACCACAACAACGTGGTGGGTAACCTGGGGAGAGTTAATTTCTCTCAGATTGGTTTTAAGCCCAATCTGATCGTAGTCGGTAGCGACTCCCAGGGCGGCGATGCGATCCAAGAGCTCATTTACGGAGGAGAGCTTAATTGGATCTAGCTGCTCGGCGAGTTCCGAGCTGACGTGAAGATCGCTTTTAATGACTTGAGAGGTCATTGTCGGAGCGGTGGCCGAATAGGCGGTCATAAGAAAACTTCCTAGCCGGATAGTTTGGCCAGCGGCCAAAGCTCCCTTGACAACGGTGCCGTCTTTAAAGATGGGAAAAGGCATCCTTCCTGATGGTGACGGCACAAAGGAACTCTTAATGAAAGCACCAATGTCGGTGTCAAAACCGGCAGATCTCGGGTAGGGGGTCCCGAACTGTGCGTCTAGGCGGATGGTAACAGGAGACAAGGGACACGATATTTTACCCAGGTTCGGGCCCTCTTGATGGAGGTAAAACCCTACGTCCTGCTTGATTAATATTGATGGTGTGTGTTACAAGAGTGGATCTACCACGAGATCAAGGAGGCTAAACCCTAGAAGCTAGCCTATGGTATGATTGTTGTTCGTCCTAAGGACTAAAGCCATCCGGTTTATATAGACACCGGAGAGGGCTAGGGTTACACAAAGTCGGTTACAATGGTAGGAGATCTACATATCCGTATCGCCAAGATTGCCTTCCACGCCAAGGAAAGTCCCATCCGGACACGGGACGAAGTCTTCAATCTTCTATCTTCATAGTCTTGGAGTCCGGCCGATGATGATAGTTCGGCTATCCGGACACCCCCTAGTCCGGAACTCCCTCACAGAGGAAACCTATACTAAACGCAAGAATCGAATCCAATGGATTCTAAGATATTGGGCAGAAGAGTGGTACAGATACCGCTTCATCACCAAGGAATATGCAGGGAAGAATGCCATCAAGGCACCCTGGAATGATATTCTGTATAGAAATCTTCCACCCAGGAATCAGGCTGAAGCTATTGAGCAAGGCTTCTATCCTTGCATGGTGCGTGGACCACAGCCTGAGAATGCTGATCCGTCCTCACTACTCTGGTGTCGTGAAGACGGTTTGTTCAAGCGCAATTACCAGTTTGCCAAACTCTCAGCTGCTACGAACAAGAAGGATCTGGGACTTGACTTCAACCCTGGTCCCTCCGCACCTCGGGATGATGGCACCCGTGAAGCCAATGAAAACAGGATTGGCCCCTTCTACAATCTTGCTGGCCTCATCACTCACATTACTGTTCATGGTGACAAAGTGGATCATTCTGATGATGATGATGTTGACTCTGACGAAGCTCCACCTCCTCCTCCAAAGCCTAAGAAGCAAAAGAAGACTAAAGCTTCAAAATCATATGCTGCTCCAAAAGCTTCAAGAGTGAAGCCATTGGCAACTGCCCCTTCTGCTCCAAGCTATGACTCTGAAGATCTCTCTCGTATCTCCAAGAGGCGTGCGAAGCCTCAGAAGGCACCTATTCAGAAACTGAGTCAAGCACTGACGCCTGCTGCCATTCTGAGGAATGAGTCTGAACCCATTGACTTGTCTTCTGATGAAGAATTTGGTGAAGATGCTCTGAAACAACTAATAAGAGCAATCAAGAGGTGGAGATCTTAAACGATCTGCCCCTCTTTGATGTCAACATTCTGAAGAACTTCATTGATGAGTGGTTTGATAATCAGGAGCTCAGCTTTGATGATCTTCAGCTTCCCATTGGCGTCAACGTTGCTTTTCAAGGCGCCATAGCTACTGAACTTGCTCTGGCTCAGCGCATCATTGAACTGAAGCGAAAGATCGACTTCGAGAAGGAACAGTTCAAGAAGCATGTCGCCAGGTTGAATGTGGCTGAAGTGCAAAAGTTCAAGGTGATGCTCAATGACCTCAAGGAGACATTTCGAAAGAAACGCGAGGAAGTCAAAGGCTCAAGAGAGCGCATGAAAGCACTCACTGACAAATGCGTTCAAGCCTACAATGAAGCTGAAAAGCGCAAGGCACTTGGCCGCCCTGGCATTGACCCCTCAATGGCTGCCAAGAAAAAGAAGTCATCTGAAGCCCAAACTAAAGCACCACGGCAGGAAGAACCACGTATTGTCTTCCCTGCCAGCATGCGCGGCTCGAAGCCAAAGGCTCCTTCAGTGGCTTCTGAACAGAAGAAAACCAAGGCAGCCAAAGTCGAAGCCAGGAAGCGGAAAACCAAGCGCACCACTGATGAAGAACCACCCCCTAAGAAGAGAAAGACCAAGAGAAGAGAATGGGCTGCTCCTACAGAGCCCCTTGTTGTTGAACCCCTTGCTTTTGTTCCCCCTCCATTTGCAAACCAAGAACATCGGATGATTGTTCATGAGCCTGCTTCCATAGAGGCTCCTGAAGCTCAAGAAGTTCCAGTCGTCGACCCCATCGCGACTGAAGATATTGCTCAAGATGATGCAGTACTTCCTCAGATCGAGCGCCCATCGGTATCATCGCCTGTTCGAACAAAAAGTGAGCTTATCAGCATTGGTCGTCCTTTGACGCTAATATCACAAGATGCATCGTGGGCTGATCGCCCCCAGCAAGCTACCCCACAAGACTCATCAAGTACACCCCAGCCGCCAAGTGTGCCCTTCATCATCCCCATGTCAAATGATGACAACTACATGGAGACCTCACCATCGCCCAAGGCGTCGCCTGTATACCAACGGCTTCGCAAAGGCTTGAAGCCCTCCATGACCACCATCAAAGAAGAGGACTCCAACTTGTCAAGCTCAGTGGCACGTCAAGTGTTCCCTGAAGACAATCCTTCTGTGACGGTCCCTGTGTCTGAAGCCAATGCTGCTGAAGACCCTCCGGCTGCATCAGCCGGAGTAACACAAGAAGAAGAGCGTGTCGCTACTCCCCCTACAACACAAGCAGAAGTTGATCAAGAGAACCAGTCCATGCCAGTACCTCCAGCTACTCAAGTGGAGGGTGAGAACCCTGAGGCTGCCACACATGACATTCCTTAAGCCGATGACGTTGTCATGGCCGATGCTAATGTGGAGCCTCCAGTGGTCAATGCACCAGTGGCCAATGAAGCCAATGAAGCCCATCAAGCAGATGAAGTCAATGTCGCACCTGTCGCCAATCTGCAGCCTGAAGTTAATGCCACTACTCTTGTTCCGCCTCCAAGGCCACACACTATCGAGCAAGCATACAACTATGGCCAGCTTGTAACTGTCAGATGGCCTATTCTGATTCCTCTACCTACTGCTGGTCCTCAATTTGACTACCATCTCGAGCACAGGCCTCAGGTTCAGAAGCCAAAGCCAAGACTGCCCAGATTTCCAGGCACTGCCACTTCACTAGGATCCTTCAATGTCAACGGCTTCATTGCACACAACACCTTCTTCGATAGCGACAAGAACCCCTACACCAAGCCCAAGATCTCATCTGCTCGGTTCTGGAGCTATCAATAGTGCAGCTACTATTCATGCATTATGTACAACCAAGGCCGCATATTTCCTCATATGCGTCTTGATACTGAAGCCATAGCTGGCCTGCCCTGCTTGGAAGAAGCCCTTGATTGCTTCAGAGAGGCTGGCTTACTGCATTTTGTCATTGACATGGAGCACTGGGATGAAGAGTTGCTGCTCCAATTCTACGCCACTTTGCATATCAGAGGCTACAACAGGGATCTGAAGACTTGGGTCCTTGAGTGGATGACAGGCAATGTCCATCATGAAGCCAAAGCATTTGATGCCATTGAGCTTACTGGCCTGCCCACTCCAGGTGATCTCTATGAGCCTGGTTGTCAGCTCCACACTGCAGCAGTGGAGAGCATCTTTCACAAGCCTGAACCCAACATGAGCCAGATGCTGAGCATGATGAAGCCATTGCCTCCAGATGCAGAATATCCTATGGAGTTCTTTGTTAAAGACCTTGAGTATCTGCCATGCACGATCTATCACATCATAAGGCGAACTCTCTGGCCTATCAAAGGATATTCTCCACAGGCTAAGCTAGAAGGTGCAATGAAGACATTGGTCTTCCATATTCTTCATGGCAAAAGCTTCAATGCACAAGATTTCTTCATCATCCAACTTGCTGCATCAGGATCTGACATTTTTGGCTTGAAGTTCTATGCTCCATGGATCATGCGTCTGATCAAGCTTCACACTGCCTTCAACTATCAGCCATCTGCACGCAACCACATTGTCTTCTTGCCAGATGTTGATATGTCTGTTATAGCCATCTATCCAGAGCCTGACAAAGAGCCACTTTATCTTCATAATGTTGATCGTCAAAGCTTCACTCAGCCCATTGAAGGTGTGCTGGCTGCCACTCATGTCTATCCGTCGGCTGGTACTACACGTGCACCTCACCGTGCCCCAACTGAAGCCACTAACAGCACAATTGCTCAACGGCCTCGAAAGCGATCTTGTGTTCTCAATGACCGGGAGATTCTCGTTGGCCTGCATCAAAAACAGGATAGGCATCATGATTGGCTCAAGCGCCAGATGCAGAGCATCATGACTGACGTCAATCGCGTTCGCAACCTTGCAACCAAGAATGCCTTTGTAGATCATGAAACCTGTCAACGCACAGGGAAACGGCTAACGCTTATGTGTGCTGAGGGAGATCTTCAGGACGATGGCTTCTCAGAGCAATTCAAGTTTGACTCCACTCTGCCCAGAAATGATGTTCTGCGGCGCACTCCATCTCTTGAAGACTCCGAGTTCTCCTCTTCTGCTGCAACTGTGAATGCTCGTGTGATCAACGATCAAGATGATGCTACTTCACCAGCTCCAACACGCATCGACACTGCTCCAAGTTCATCTGCACCGCCAAACCTCGACACCAACCCTACATCTTCTCCTACTCCTTCTGGGAACAAGTAGAGGCTCAATGTCTTCAACCCTTTTTGGTCCTTACTGACAAAAGGGGGAGAAGCTATGAGTTGATAGTCTTCAAGCGGGTTCACATGGGCGGTTGCATTATATTTTTCCTAGTGTTTAAAACTCTTGCTTTTGATACATTTGGTTCTCTGAGTTGTAACACTTAAACTCGATGGTCGTCTGCTACTTATTTGCTATTTTGTGATGCGATGATAAATTCCGCATGTGCGATGATAACTTCCGCACTTCAATCATTTGTAGACGCCCATTTTTCATTATGCATGCCATTATCTTTGTTACATCAGGTCATGCATGATGAATTGTCTTCATAAGTTGAAGAGGATTTCCACAAGTAGAACCTGCCATGTGCATTTGCATTCCAAAAGCAAATTATTTATATGCACATCTTCAGGGGGAGCCTTTTGCTACTTACGAAGACAATACCTCATTCTTTTACAATTTCACATATTTTTATCCCCGTTGAAAACTTCAACCAGTTTGTCATCAATCACCAAAAAGGGGGAGATTGTAAGTGCATCTAGTGCCACCCCTAGTTTGGTTTTGGAGTATTGACGACAAACGTGGTTGAGGGACTAATGTGTTTGTGAGAATTTCAGGATAACACAGGTAGTAGTCCCTCTTTGATTCGGTTCACCTACCGGAGATGACCCCTAAAAATGTATGAAGACATTGAAGATAATGGTGGTACGTGAAGATATTCACTTTGAAGACTATGACAGAACAAGACATTGAGTGAAGACTATGGAGCGCGAAGACTTAGTAGTGTCGTTCTTTCTTTTCTTCTTTGTTGAGTCATAGAAACCACCGCACTGTTAAGTGGGGTCCAAGTGAACAAAGTTAGAGTGACTGATGTGATGCTCAACCAAAATTCCTATGTCTTCGAGCGAAGACAATGAGAGCAAATCTTATCCAAAGTAGGATAAGTCAGCTTTACTTGTAGCCCAAGTCAAGCTGTCGCGTGTGTTTGAAATCTGACCGTTGTTACAGGTGTTAGTTCCTTAGTGACCTAGGGTCATTTCGGACAAATCAGGTCAGGTTGCCCAGGGGCTATAAATAGCCCACCCCCTACACCATAAATTGGTGGCTGCTTAGAGTTAGTGCATGGCTTTTGTCGTTGAGAGCAACCCACCTCCGAAGAGTTTGAGAGAGAAATCCTTGTGAGGACAAAGCCCAAAACACCCAGAGCCCAACGAGTGTTTGGCATCACTGAAGTCTTTCTGTCTGCGTGACCTGAAGACTTGTTACACTTGAGGACTGTGAATCCTCCAGCCGGTTAGGCGTCGCGTTCTGAGCATCCAAGAGTAATTGTGGATTGCAGGTGAAAGAAGTATGTGAAGGTTTGGAAGTCTACCTTGAAGACTTACCAGAGTGATTGGGCGAGGACTGTGTGTCCTTAGCTCAAGGGGAATAAGGTGAAGACACGGTCTTCTGAGTTCAATCTCAGCCTCCCTAACCAGACGTATAGTTGTCATAGCAACTGGAACTGGTCGAACAAATTCTTGTCTTCACAACGCACTGGTTCTATCTCTTACTCTCCTTTCTTACAGTTCGTCTTTGTGAAGTCATTGCCTAACTGCTATGCCTATTTGACTTCACTGTGTGACTACTTGTTCTGATTGGCTTCGTACTATCTTCCATCATGATCCTACTACCTAGCTGCTATATGTCATCATGCTTTAGCTTCATACTTGTCTGACTATGGCTTGTCTAGTGTAGTTCATCTTCCGCTGCGTGCTTATAGGTCCTGATTTCGTGTTTGTCTTTGAAACTTTCATGTTTTGAAGACTTTCATAAAAATCTCCTATTCACCCCCCCCCCTCTAGTTGATAACTAGCACTTTCAGGTTCCAGTACTCTGATTTGTACTCGATACATTCCGAAACCCTTCCGGTGTCTGAATACTACCTTCCAATATATCAATCTTTACCTCTCGACCATTTTGAGACGCCTCGTCATGTGCGTGATCACATCCGGGACTCCAAACAACCTTTGGTCACCAAAACACATAACTCAAATAATACATACCATCATCAAATGTTAAGCGTGCGGACCCTACGGGTTCGAGAACTATGTAGACATGACCGAGACACCTCTCCGGTCAATAACCAATAGAGGAACCAGGATGCTCATATTGGTTCCCACATATTCTACGAATATCTTTATCAGTCGAACCGCTATGTCAACATATGTTATTCCCTTTGTCAACGGTATGTTACTTGCCTGACATTCAATCGTCGGTATCTTCATACCTAGTTCAATCTCGTTACCGGCAAGTCTCTTTACTCGTTCCGTACTGCATCATCCTGCAACTAACTCATTAGTCACATTGCTTGCAAGGCTTCATATGATGTGCATTACCGGGAGGGCCCAGAGATACCTCTCTGATACTCGGAGTGAAATCCTAAACTCGATCTATGCCAACCCAACAAACACCTTCAGAGATACCTGTAGAGCATCTTTGTAATCACCCAGTTACGTTGTGATGTTTGAAGCACACAATGCATTCCTCCGGTGTCCGGGAGTTGCATAATCTCATTGTCGGAGGAATATGTATTTGACATGAAGAAAGCAGTAGCAATAAAACTGAACGATCATTATGCTAAGCTAATGAATGGGTCTTGTCCATCACGTCATTCTCCTACTGATGTGATCCCGTTCATCAAATGACAACACATGTCCATGGTTAGGAAACTTAACCATCTTTGATCAATGAGCTAGTCTAGTAGAGGCATACTAGGAACACCGTATTTTTTCTATGTATTCACACATGTATCAAGTTTCCAGTTAATACAATTCTAGCATGAATAATAAACATTTATCATGAAGTAAGGAAATGTAAAATAATAAATTTATTATTGCCTCTAGGGCATATTTTCTTCAGTATAGATCTTTCGAGGCCGGGCATGACCCAGGAAAGTGTGTCCGGGTCCGGCCAGAGGGATCGAGCATGTTGAGAAATGTGGTGCACCCCTGCAGGCAAATTTATCTATTCGAATAGTTGTGTCCCTCGGTAAAAGGACGACCCGGAGTTGTACCTCGGCCTTATGACAACTTGAACAAGATACTTAATGAAACACATCCAGACAAGTTCCAGAGACAACCCGGTGATCCCTTTCCCACAGGGCGACAAGGAGAGGATCGCCGGGTAGGATTATGCTATACGATTATACTTGGTGAACTTACCAGCTACTCTCTTCTACATGCTTCAAGATGGAGATTGCTAGAAGTCTAGTCTTCGATAAGCTATCCTCCTCTTATTCTGGCATTCTGCAATTCAGTCCACCGATATTACCCCTTTACACAGATACCCATGCATATGTAGTGTAGATCCTTGCTTGCGGGTACTTTGGATGAGTACTCACGGTTGCTTTGCGCCCTCTTTTCCCCCTTTCCATTCTTCTCGGATGTCACAACCAGATGTTGGAGCCCAGGAGCCAGACGCCACTGTCGACGATGACCCCTACTACACCGAGGGTGCCTACTACTACGTGTAGGCTGCCGATGACCAGGAGTAGTTTAGGATGATCCCAGGCAGGAGGCATGCCCCTCTTTCGATCTGTATCCCAGTTTGTGCTAGCCATCTTATGGCACCTTGTTTAACTTTATGCATGTACTCAGATATTGTTGCTTCTGCTGACTCGTTTATGATCGAGCACTTGTATTCGACACCTCGAGGCCCCTGGCTTGTAATATGATGCTTGTATGACTTATTTACTTTTAGAGTTGTGTTGTGATATCTTCTCGTGAGTCCCTGATCTTGATTGTACATGTTTGCGTGCATGATTAGTGTATGATTGAATCAGGGGCGTCACACATATCGCCGGACAAAGGGAATTGCATACGGGATTAACTAAATCCTTAACATCATGGTTCAACCGATAAAAATCTTCGTGGAATATGTAGGAACCAATATGGGCATCCAGGTCCTACTATTGGTTATTGACCGGAGAGGTGTATCGGTCATGTCTACATGATTCTCGAACCCGTAGGGTCGTACGCTTAACGTTCGATGATGCTATAGTAGTATTGGGATATTTGCATTGGTGACCGAAGGTTGTTCGGAGTCTCGGATGAGACCTCGGACGTCACGAGATCCATAATGGTTCGGAGGTAAAGATTTATATATGAGAAAGTTTTTTTCAGGTTTTGGAAAAGTTCGAGGGTCCACCTGGAGCGTACTAGGGGGCACTGAACGGTTCCGGAGGGCCACCGGAGGGATCAACCAGCCTCGGAGGGCTATATTGACCCTTAGTGGGTGCCCTAGGCCTAGATGGGCTTGGATGACCGCACCCCACCAGACCAATGGGGCCAGGGGGACATCCGCCCCCTGGCTCGAGGAGGGCATCCGCAGAATACCCTAACGGACGCTCGTTGCATCGAAGTGTCGTCGTTTCGCAAAGGGAGATCGCGCGATCGCTCCTCTTGGGCCAACACGTTTAATTATTCGGCGGTCTTGGTTTTGGGAACTCTCTAGAGGTTTTTGGACGGGTTTTTTTGGTTTTGGGAACCTTCTAGAAGGTTCCGGAACCTGTTTTTCTTTTCTTCTTGTTACCTTTCTTTTTTGTTTTCTTTTTCTTTTTTTCATATTTCTATTATGTACCGTTTCCTTTTTTCTGTTTATATTCTTTCTATTTTTCTTTTTTTTTATATTCATTTTCTTTTTCCAAGTTTAATTTTTTTCCTTTTTTATTTTTTTTGTTTTCATGTTCATTTTGTTCGAAAGTTTCATATATTGTTTGGAATTTCAAAAAATGTTCTCGTTCATAATTTCCAAAAAATGTTCGTGATTTCAAAATTTTGTTCACAATTTCAAAAAAAATGCGTGTCTTTCAAGAAGTTCAGGAATTTCAAAAAAAAATCTTGTTTCCAATATATGTCACAATTTCAAAAACAATGTTCGTGTTTCAAAAAATGTTCTCATTTTCAAAATTTGTTCAATAATTTTTGTAAAAATGTACATGCTTAAAAAATGTACGCGGTTTCAACATTTTGTTCGCAATTTAAAAAAATATTCGTGTTTCAAAAAATATTCAGGAATTCAAAAAATGTTCTCGTTTTCAAAATTTGTTGGCAAATTTTCACAAAAATGTACATGCTTAAAAAACGAGGTTTCAACATTTTTGTTCGCAATTTCAAAAGATGTTCCCATGCTTTAAATTTTGCTCACATTTCCAAAACAGAGTACTAATGTGTATTTTGTTCGCATTTTTGAAAAAAAAATGTTCATGTTTTAACTTGTTGTTCTGAATTTAAAAAATATTCTTGATCCATTTTTGTTCTAAAATTTAAAAATTGTTCACAATCTTAGAAAATATTCGAGAATTTCAAAAAATGTTCGCATTTTTTGTTCCTATTTTTCTAAATCAGAATTACAAATTTGGTTCACTTTTTAAAAAGGGTTTGGAATATCAAAAAATCTACTGCATTTCAAAACTATTTGCAATTTTCAAAAAATATTTTTAAAATGTTTTACAAATCTCAATGCTTGTGCTCTGTTATGTGTTCTTATAGTTGTTTTGCGCCTTTATGTCCAATAGCTGATGTCTGGTGTTGTGGCTAACCGCTCATTGTTAGGAGGCTGCGTTGTGCGAGGTTTGTGGATCGACTCCTGCCTCTCCCGTGTTTTCTTTTTATCGCGTGAGGGGGGGCGCTGGCTATGAGGATGGGCATACACCCCCTTGGCTTGGAGGAGGGCATCCGCCCCCACACCCCTATATAAAGAGGGGAGGAGCGTAGGGGGCAGACACACCAAACCCTTCCCTCGTGTAGCCCTTACCCATCTCTCCCACTACCTCATCCCGATTTGGCTTGGCAAAACTGTACCGGTGCTCCACCACTACCATAACCGCCATACCATCTTGCTGATTGTGATCCCATCTACTTCTCCTTCGCTTGCTAGATCAAGGAGGAGGAGACGCCATCGAGCCACACGTGTGTTAACTCGAAGGTGTCGTCCGATCGGCACTAGATCGGTTGGATCGTGATTGGATCGCGAACAGGGGACTACCACCTCAACCGCGTTTTATACGGTTTCTGCTTTCGATCTACAAGGGTACGTAGACACACTCCCCTCTCATTGGTATGCATCTCTTAGATTAGATCTTGGGTGTTCGTAGGAAATTTTTTGATGTTCATGCTTCGTTCCCCATCAGTTATAGCATAGAATATAAACTATAGCTATAAACTTGGAAATAAATAATACATAAATATTATTGTCGCTAGGGCATATTTCCAGCAGGTGGCGTGGCAACTGAACCACCATCTTCGATGATTTATGTATCACTTGGAGGAGCCCCGGCATGTCTTCTAGGTCACTGGGCTCGCCGTCCACCTTGTAGTCCGCGAGCAGGGCAGCAACATTGACTGCTTAGGGATGAGGAGGTTGCCTTGCGTCGCGGGGCTCGTCTCTGGATTGATGCGGAGGCCACTACGCGCCTCGAAGAGCCATGAGCACCACCTGGCGGTACAGAGCATGACAACAAACCCTTGCGCGGCCTGCTCGCGGTGGGCATCCACCAGCACCTGGAAATCGCGCCCCTCCCAATATTCGCGCCGACAATCGACTTTGTGGCATGTCGACCGGTATGGGGGTCAAACTACTAGATCCCGCATGATCGTGGGCGAGGAATTGGGGCAAAAATTGGCTTGGAGGCGTATATCGGCTCCTTCGTCGCCCGCACTGTCTGGTGCACCCAAAACGTGGTCACTACAAGAAATACGTCAACTTGCGACCATCACTATTGGTCACTAAATGGTCATTGTTTTAATTTGTGACCTTTTTGTGACCAAAAACAGATGGTCAAAAGCTGGTCGTTGTAAACTGAAATTAATGACCTTCTTCGGGATAAGGTCGTGGAAGGCAACTACCAAAACAAAATGTCGTTGAACCAACGACCTTTTGTTTTGGCCATTGGTTGTCTGCCCAGGCCACATCGGATCCGACGTGGCAAGCTAACGTGGCAAAATTGTGACCAAATGAAAAAGTCATTGATAAGATTCAGCCTAGTCCAATTCGGTGTTCATATGGGCCAAGCCCATTAATTCGGCCCATTTATATAATTTTTTTTTCCTGCCAGTTTTTGTTAGCTACCTGGGCCTGGACCAACAATTCGGCCTTTTATTTACTTCTGGGCCGTGGCCTTTTAACATTGTTTGGGCCATTATATTTTGGAGCTGGTCCCACCAATCAGATGGGTCCCACTTGTCATCATCTCACACATTGGGACCACTTGACAGAAATTTCAAAACTACTCAGATTATTTTCGTAAGTGGATCCCACGAGTGAGGTTTCCATTGCACACGTTTTCAAATCACATACATAATCAATATTTCAGACCGAACAGTACAAATGTAGTTCATCAAATAACACTAAGTCTACTGCAATCTGTACATAGTCTATTACAACCCCAATATGCCTACTGTTATAATCTTACAATATTTACAGTCTATTACAGTCAAACATAAGAGACAACTCTTTGCTGAGTAGGGCTATACGATACGGCTTCAAACTTCAAATTTCGTAGACCTAGAGCTCCTGTAAAAGAGTGAACACATAGACTACTAGCATTAGAGTTGCTATTATTCCTGGACAATCCAAAAATTATATATTGAAAGAGATCTCATAGAAAATGGACCAAATATATGATAAAGCAACAGATTCAGCCAACTTCAAAGACCTAGATGTTTGTGATGCATCTTCACATAACCACAAGAACACTAGATATAGTATAATATGATTCCAAGAGACAACAAGAGCATCAATCAGTAGTAGGTATATAGCTAGCAAACTACTACTAGACATCATCACACTTGAACCATAACATGTCCATCAAGGAAACAAAAAATGGGACAAGTACTAATTCTGGATAACATGTCCAGGAAGGCCATCCATTGGTTTCAGCCACATCCTAATAAACCAGTGACACTCTAATACTACTAATTACCAGTAGCAAATCAAATAGTCAGATGAAGCACCAGCACTTGATCATCAACGCAACAGCCGGCAAGGAATCAACCACGGCGCAAAAAGCACCGAAATCCTAACTAACCCATGAGACAGAGCATGGTTGTAGCATAGCAAAGGGAGGAGCTCACAGTGGTGGTTTGTGCAGCCGATGTCGAACAGCCTCTGTTCGTCGCTTGCGAGCACCATGCACCTTCGTTGGCCATGAAGCCCTTGTCCTCTGCTGCATGGATGAATCCAAAGCATCGTTGTTGCACACACTACAAAAAAAATACACTTCCGTGATGATACGTGTTTGTCACGGTAGGTCGCGTTTTCTGTCATGGATGTACATCCATGACCATTTTATGACAGAATCAAGATAGTCATACCTGTGCTATCGTAGAAGTGTTCCATGACATTACCAAAATTATCATCACGGAAGTGTCCACTTCCATGACGATAAATCGCGCGTCACAGAAGTGCTTTCGTCAAGGGTGACTGACACGTGGCATCCATCGTAATGGAACGCCGTTAAGCTATCGGGTCGGATTTTGGATCCGATAACCCGTTAACAGCCACGACCAACGCCGATTTTCCACGTGTAAAATTCTCATTGGCTGACGGATCCACGTGTCAGCTCCGTGTTGGCACAGGTGTCACTCATCCAACGGTTGAGATGGGCCTATGATATGTTGACACGTGGACCGGCCCAAAAGTGGCCCACAAAGTTTAAATGGGCCAGCCCAACTGAAGGCCCATAAGATTTAGCAGACCATAATGGGCTGGCCTAGCTAAAGGCCCACAAAATTTAGCGGACCATAATGGGCCGGCCCAGCTAAAGGCTCACACGATTTTGCAGACCATAATGGGCCGGCCCAGCTAAAGGCCCACAAGATTTTGCGGACCACAATGGGTCGGCCCAGCTAAAGGCCCACAAGATTCTGCAGACCATAATGGGTCGGCCCAGCTAAAGGCCCAACATTCTTTGTCAAATCGGCCCGTCAATGGCCTGGTCTAAACTTGTCATCAATGCGGCCCATGGTCACTTCTGGCCCGTTAACAGCCCGCTAAGTAATTGGGCTGAATTACGGCCCGATGTATTTTTGGCCTGTTAAAGGTCCGGCTTCATTTGGGCCCATTTACAGGCCATCAAAAATTGCGGCCCATAAACGACCGTGAAGGATTTGGGTCATATTCGACCATGTCTGTCATTCGGCCTGTTAGAGGCCCACTATAGATTTGGGCCACTTTCGGCATGTTGTCATTTTCGGCCTGTTAACGCCGGACGTAAACCATGGGCCATATGTGGCCCAACGTCATATCGGGCCCATTAACGGCCCATATATAAATGACGATAATCTAGCCCGACCGGAAGTTCCGGCATGTTAAAGGCCCGTGTATTAGGTCGGCACATTTACGGCCCATCCGAATTTCGGCCTGTCAAATATCCGCATCGTAAATGGGCCACCATTTTGGCCTGCTAAGTCCAGTGGGTTATTTGGTACAATCAGGGCCCAATCTCACTTTCGGTCTATTAAAGGCCCATGTTTTTTATGGGCTCGAGATATTTACACCTGTAAATGGCCTATTTTTAGTGAGGGCCCAAATTATGTTTAGGCTTGTTAAAGGCCCACTATGGGCACAGGCCTATCAGAAAAATATGAAAGCTTATGCTGATTTAAGCCTAGATATTTTTAGTGGGCTACATGCCAATTTCGGCCCGTAATCGTTTTTAGCCCAATTGGAATGGGCCCGACGAATGTTGGCATGTTGGGCTCCTACGAAGCTTTCAGTCGAATACATTACTAAGATAAACCTACACTATACAAAAATAGCATCGTAATTACTGTAGCCTGTGGCAGCATCATAAATGTTGTATCACAACAAAATAAATGCCAACCATACAACAAAAGGCCTGTTGGCATAAAGTTTACAGTCCTTCCACATAAAAGCACCATCTGATGTATAGAAGCACAGATCATTTGACCTGAGTGCTAATGTTTCAGGCTGTAGAATCTGATGGAGCAGCACGATCTCCATCTTTTTTTCCGCCATTGCTCTTGAACAACGAAGCGAATGTCTGATAGTCTGGTTTCAAAACCATTCATATCTTGACGACATTTCTCAACCACTATTCTTGTTTCCGAAACAACGTCCATTAGGGATTGGACTTGTGTCTGGAGCATAGATATATGACTCTATCTAGCAGGAAGATTTTGTTCAGTAGGCGATTTGGACGAGGTTACCTTCACAACCAACCCAGAATTACGCAGGAAGGTGCTTTTTGCACTGTTAGTGGAGAGATACTGATGCACTGCAGCAAGAGGTGACATTGTGCCTGTAGTAGCCTCGTCACCTTCAGGAGGTTGTGGTTGTTCAATCATTTGTTCCATAGCTTCCTGAAAGTTTGAACTTGTAGATTAGTTTACCAGATAAGTTACTAATGAGACAAAAACAAACAAAGTAGGTTAAACGTTTATACATAACTTATTTTGGTGAACTATTGTAATACATTAGCATGTATTGTAGTGCCAACTACATAATAAAATCACTTTCGGAACATATGTCCATGTAGCATGCCTACTGTATTGTCTATTTCCTCACATTCGTTGACATCTAAGGATAAAGATACATGGTTTAAAGTAGGATGAACATAGTATGACATCATTAATATCATGGGCAAACAGATATAAAACAAACAGGCTATTTTATCATTGTTTGCACATGTGAACATAACAACTAGATTACAGATCAAGACCAAAAGAATATCCTTCATCTCTTTTAAACCATGTAAGGTGAAATGATACGTTAAGACAACTGTGTATAAAAGTGAACAGAGTAACTGACATTGGCCGCAAACCAAGTAGTTAAATGAACACATCACATTACCAATCAGTTCAAGGCAGGAGGAGTAAGGACTTACAACAGTGGCTTGAACTGGTGTGCTCATGCCCTTCATCTTGCTGGTGTGGCAATCCTTGAAGATTTGCACTGCATTCGGTTCAGGTTCTTTTTGGTCCGCACGGGCTTTCCTCTGTATTTGGAACAAGTCAATATAGATACGATAATATGGCACAAAAAAAGAAGGAAGTGGCAGCTATTTACAAGAGCCTCGTAGTGTGCAATATAGCTACGTGATCCTGTTGTCTGTTGGAATTTCACTTTAGAACGGTTGGTTTTGTTCTTCAAACAGTTAGCCTAGAAGAAGATACACTTGTAAGGCACATACATAAATACAAGTTCAATATGTGGTCTGATCAAATACATATAGCCTACCTGATACTTTGGATCAGACCAGTGTTTAACGAGGGTTGTCCAGTCTTCATCTGTAATATATTCCACTTGAGATGTTTGGGCGATTTCATTGTTAGCCTTGCCTTCAAAGTGATATTTTCTAAGGTGGTATCGATACTGTCGCGGAGCAGACTGAAAAACATGAGTGCATGCTTGTTTAGTTGCATCATCTTTCGGATCCAACTTGAACCTCATCTATTGAAAAAAGAATGTGAGTCTTATTAGGAGGAAGCTAGAAAGTATGGGACAGAGCAAGACAATATTACTAATTGCGATGAATAACATTACTTATGGATAAATGGTCAAGGAAAGTGTTAAACTGGGTATTGTCTTTCTCATTCCTGTACTGGATCCACGTTGGGAGGATACGTGCATGACACCTAACGGCAACGGCTGCCTCTGATACTAACTTGGCTGACTCTGTAGCATCACGTGGCCTTTTTAAACCTGCCTCAAAATGGATCTCCATTCTTCCTCCTTTAGATTTTGCTAATCTGTCAAGCATTATCCCTGATGTCTGTTTCCGCTTGCGCTGTGGTGCTAGTTCAACAACGAATATGGAAAGTGTTAGTGTACATCAAACTATGAGAGTACATATAAAGGAGCATGCAACTGCAACTTGACTCGGTCAGGTACTTTCTTGGTGTTGATGCTCATGAGGTTCATCTGATCTTGCCAAGTCCTGTTGTGTCAGCAGTGCTTCGGAAGTAGTGTTAGGTGTGAAGGCAGCTTGGGAACTGGCCAGTTCCAGAGCAAACGAACGAGTAACTGGTTGAGATGCTGGTACAGTTGAAGCGGGTGCTGTAGCTGGTGGAGCAGGTGATACTGTGTTTGTAGATTTAGCCAGTGGACTTGGACCTTCTACTGCACTCTAAGTACCAGCAGAATCTCAACGGCAGAACCTTTTCCGTTTCACCCGACGAGTAACAGCACTCTCTACTATATTATTTTCCTTGTTCTTTTTTGACTTTGCCATGTCAAGTTGTACCCACAACACAAAAGAATAAAATCACTCTTCAGAACTCATTGATGCATGATACAGACAAGCAATACTTTGATGTAAGACAACCGTATGAGGATGGAATATGTAAGAAAAACAGGACGGCATGACATATTCACAGCTACGATGTGCAAACTAAGCATAAGGGTTTTCAAGAAAATAGAAGTAATGCAAGCTAGACACCATATGAAAGATGCAACCAATATTACTCAGCCAAGTTAAAAGTGTCTTGTCATAAGTGGCAATTCAAAAAATTAGAAGCAGTACAACGTAGAAATCAATGCAAGATGCAACCACTATCAAACTGCCATGTTAAAAGCGTCCAATCATGAGTTACTGATGCGGGATACACAACAGCAATAATTTGATGTAAGAACATGGTATGATAGATATATGAAGTGTATTCTAGACATAGAAAGCCATGTCATATGCACATGTATAACATATAAACTCAGCAGGTGCAATTTAATCAAAATAGAAGAAATACAGGCTAGACAACATATGCAACATGAAACCAATTATCACACTGTCAACTTAGAGCAAGCACCTGCGATGGTGGAGTACGGGAGATGAACTCATCATGTAGACTTGGGACTTCAACTTCATTAGCAGTAGTAGTGGCAAATCTAGAGAGTCTCTGTTTGTGTCGGTGCGGAGTACCACCAACATCCCCTAACTTACTCTTTTCCTTCCTATTTTCTGATATTGCCTTATGAAGTCAAAACCACAAGAAGATGAATAAAATTAGCTCTGCATAACTGGTTGATGCATGATACAGACAAACACTACTTTGATATAAGGCAAGCGCGGGATAGGAGGATGGAATATATACAAAAAAACAGTGTTTCATATTCACACGTACGATAGGAGGATGGAATATGTATGAAAAAACAGTAAGCAGAAGGCATTTCAACAAAATTAGAAGAAATGAAAGCTAGGCACCATATGAACATGCAACCAATATCACTCTATCAGGTAAAAAGTGTCTCGTCGTAAGTGCCATTTCAAGAAATTAGAAGCAGTACAAGCTAGAAGACAATGCAAGATGCAACCTACATCACAGTCCCAAGTTAAATGTGTCTTATGGGTAAGTGATCATTGCAGGTATAAGTTGTAAGCTACGCAGATGCAATTCTACATAATCAGAAGCAATACAAACTAGACATCATACGAAAAACGCAACCACGTATAACAGTTCCAAGTAAGAGCAAGCACCTATGATGGTGGAGTAGGGGAGATGTGCTCATCATGTACACGTATGTTCTAGAAACAGGAACACGTTTCATATTCACAAGCATTATGTGTAAAGTAAGCAGATGCAATTCAAGTTAGAAGCAATACAAGCTAGACATCATACGCAACATGCAACCACATATAATAGTGTCAAGTTAGAGCAAGCACCTGTGATGGTGGAGTAGGGGAGATGTGCTCATCATCTACACAGCTACGTTGACTGTCCAGCCTTGTGTTGTCTTGCGGATCTTGTTGGGAGGATGGCGGAGTAGAATCTGTAGAGACCCCCTGTTTGAGTTGCTCCGAAAGACCACCATCATCCACTGCCGGACTAATTTCCTTCAGTTGTAATGATTTCACATTGTGAAGTCAAACCGATAAGAAAAAGGAATAAAATTCGCTCTTCAGAACTCATTCATGCATGATACTGACGAACACTACTCGGATGAAAGGCAAACACATGATGCGAGGATGGAATATGTATGAAAAACAGGATGGTGTGACATATTCACACCTATGATGTGGTAACTAAGTAGAAGGCATTTCAACAAATTAGAAGCACTGCAAGCTAGACACCATATGAAAGATGCAACCAATATCACTCTGCCAAGTTCAAACTGTATGGCGTTTCAACAAATTAGAAGCAGTACATGCTAGAAATCATATGCAAGACACAACCAATATCACAATGGCGACTTAAAGGTGCCTTATCATAAGTGGCTGATGCGAGATATGCAAGAATAGTAGTCTGATGTAGAAACAGGAACACATGTCATATTCACAGGCATTATGTGTAAAGTAAGCAGATGCAATTCAACAAAGTTAGAAGCAATACAAACTAGACATCATACGCAACATGCAACCACATATAATAGTGCCAAGTTAGAGCAAGCAACTATGATGATGGAGTAGGGGAGATGTGCTCATCATCTACACAGCTACGTTGACTGTCTAGCCTTGCGTTGTCTTGCGAATCTTGTTGGGAGGATGGCGGAGTGGAATCTGTAGAGAACCTCCGTTTCAGTTGCTCGGAAGGACCACCATCAACCAATGTCTTGCCAATTTCCTTCAGCTTTATTGATTTTGCATTGTGAGGTCATACCGACAAGAAAAAGGAATATCATTCGCTCTTCAGAACTCATTCATGCATGATACTGACGAACACTACTCTGATGAAAGGCAAAGTCATGATACGAGGATGGAATATGTACGAAAAAATGGACGGCTTGACATATTCACACCTATGATGTGGTAACTAAGCAGAAGGCACTTCAACAAATTAGAAACACTACAAGACACCATATGGAAGGTGCAATCAATATCACTCTGCCAAGTTAAAACTGTCTCGTCATAGGTGGCGTTCATCAAACTAGAAGCAATACATGCTAGAAATCATATTCAAGATGCAAACCAATATCACACTGCCAACTTAAAGGTGTCCCATCATAAGTGACTGATGCAGGATACACAAGAAGAGTAGTTTCATGTAAGAACATGGTGTGATAGACAGATATAGTATGTACCAAAAACAGGAAAGCGTGTCATATTCACATGTATCATGTGTAAGCTAAGCAGATGTAGTTTACACTAATTAGGAGCAATACGAGCTAGACACCATATGCAACATGCAACCAGATATCACACTGCCAAGTTAGAGCAAGCACCTTGGATGGTGGAGTAGGGGAGCGGAGACTTGGACCTTGTAATGCACTATCAGAACAAGGAGAATCGGTACAGATGCTCCGTTTATGTTGCTGCAGAGGACCACCATCATCGCCTTCCTTACTCTTTTCCTTCCTCTTTCTTGATTTTTCCTTGTCAAGTCAAACCCACAAGAAAAAGGAATAAAATTTGCTCTTCAGAACTTATTGATGCATGATACTGACGAACACTACTTTCATGTAAAGCAGCCGCATGATAGGAGGATGGAATATGTATGAAAAATAGGACAGCGTGACATATTGACATGTATGATGTATAAAGTGTAAACTAAGCACAAGGTGCTTGAACATGTTAGAATCGATGCAAGCTAGAAACCATATGAAAGATGAAACCAATATCACTCTGCCAAATTAAAAGGGTGCCCTAACAAATGTATTTGACCAAATTAGAAGCAATACATGGCAACAGGCTAGAAATAATATGCAATATGCAACGAATAAAGGTGACTCATCATAAGTGATTGATGCAGGATACAGAAGAGAGGTAGTTTCATGTAAGAAGAAGGTTAACACATAGATGTAGTGTGTACCAAAAATAGGAAGGCATGTCATATTCACAGGTATAGTGTGTAAACTAAGAAGATGCAACTTACCCTAATTAGAAGCATTACAAGCTAGACACCATATGCAACATGCAACCACATATCACACAGCAAAGTTGGAGCAAGCACCTGTGATGGTGGTGTAGGGGAAGTGCGGTCTTCAGGTACAGAGCAACGTTCAATATCTTCATTTAGGCTTGTTGTTTCTTGAGAATCATGTGGAGAGGATGAAATTGCATTCTTTATAAGAGTATTGCGTATCATATTAACCCACGCGCGTGACTGTCTCATCATAAGCGATAGACGCAGGATACATAAGAACAGTAGTATGTACCAAAAAAAGGAAGGCGTGTCATATTCACATGTATAATGTGTAAGCTAAGGAGATGCAATTTAACAAATTAGGAGCAATGATGAGGGATACACAAGAAAAGTAGTTTGATGTAAGAACATGGTTAATAGAAAGACGTAGTATGTACCAAAAATAGGAAGGCATGTCATATTCACAGGTATAATGTGTTAACTAAGCAGATGCAATTTACCCTAATTAGAAGCATTACAAGATAGACACCATATGCAACATGCAACCACATATCACACTACCAAGTAAGAGCAAGCACCTGCGATGGTGGTGTGGGGGAATTGCGGTGATCAACTAGAGAGCTATGTTGACTATCTTCATTTAGCCTTGCTATTTCTTGAGAATCATGTGGGGAGGATGACACTGCACTCTTTAAACGAGTAGGGCATCTCACAGTAACCCACTCGGGTGACTGTCTCATCATAAGTGATTGACGAGGGATACAAAAGAGCATTAGTTTGATGTACGAAAATGGTTAATAGACATATGTAGTATGTATCAAAAACAGGAAGGCATGTCATTATCAAAGGTCTAATGTGTACAGTAAGCAGATGCAATTTAACCAAATTGGAAGCAATACAAGCTAGACACCATATGCAACATGCAACCACATTTGACAGCGCGAAGTTAAAGCAAGCACCTGGGATGGTTGCGTGTGGCAATTGAGATCATCAACTGCGGAGCTACGTTTACTGTCTCCAACTGCTGACACTGCACCCATTAGAGCGCTGAAACACTTAGTGCTTATCTTTGAATTACACTGGAGCGACTTCTGTCTTTTCTTTTCTGCATTCATCAACACTGCGTCAGAGTCTGAAATACCCATGCATAAAAAAACAATAGCGTGAGTATGGGTGAAGTGTGTGCACAATTAGTATAGTGTAAAGGTAGCAGATAGCAGGTCGGTGAGAAATAAATGACGGGAGACATATGATCGCTCTACAACATGCATGGCACACTAAATTACTACAGGATTCTATGAAAATAACAGTTGACTGAAAGCAAATAGGTCAGTCCATTTTTTCTGCACCGTCCGATGTACAAAGAACGGGCAGATCGCCTTCATCTACCTCCAGCCAGTCAGTGTTGACGATCTTCCTCGAAACGCCAGCGACCACCGGCCCAGTATTCCTCCCCTGCATGTGCCCTCCCCTCGATCTCACCGCACCGCCGTGCTTGGCACTGCCCCCCCCCAGGCCATCCATTCAAGCCCCGCGGACCTCCAGATCGGGCGCAAGCAGCTCCTGCACCCCACACCCCTATGATAGACACCGATGTGCCGCTTCCCCGGGGAACAGGCGGACTAGGTGCTATGCGCGCCTAAGCGGGTGTTGCTTCTTTTAATTGCGGTTCGACTGACCCTGAATTGAAATCCAAGCAGGCTACTGACCTCTAGCAAAGGTGAAATAGTAAAAGGGAGGAAATCTTGTGCATTTAGTATCACGAAGAAGATGCAGTAAGAAGCGCTCAACTAGTTTCTTTCGTGGCATGAATACGGTGTGAGCGGAGACATAATATTTGCACGAATAAGGGAAGAGGAGTACCTCTTTCTGCTGGCAGTGCTGTGTCCTCCTTCTGTTTTTCAGATTATCTTCTTGTTGTTCGCCGGAAACCAGAAGTTGTGGAGGACGGTGCAGCCTTGGACGAACCCATGGCCAAGTTGTTGAGTGTGGTGCGGTGGCCGTCTGTCGGCGGCGGGGAAGCAGATCCGAGGCGGCGAACGACGGTGTAGCGGGAACAACTCCGGTGTGGTGGACGGTTGCAAAAGTGGAGCCGCGGCAGTGAGGCGCAGGACGGTGTGGTTGGAGTGGTTCTGGTACAGTGCACGTCGGCGTTGGCGTCGTGGAGGCAGCTCTGCCTCGGCTTCAGCTGCTAAGTCCTTGAGGGCATTGTGGTTGCGGTTGCGTTGGACGACGACATCGGGGTACCGGCTCCGGCGTGATGGAGGAGGGCGGCGGTGGATTGGCCGCTATGGGGTGGAGGACGGAGGAAGCTGGGGTTTCGCGGCTGGTGGAGAGGGCGTTTTCGTGCCCACGGAGTATGAATGGGGAAACGGAGGGAGGCGGGGAACTAAGGGGGAACAATGTTTCGGTTTGAGACGCGCTTGTTTGAAATTTGGGAAAAGTTACAAACTTTGCCCCCATCTAAAATTTCGGACATATTGCGGGTTGGGGATAGGACAGTCATGTCAGGTGTCCCAAATGTGGGCGGGATAGATTTCGGCCGAGCGCATGGGTGTTTAGGCGCCCACGGCGTATGAATGCTTCTCGGAGGCGGTTGAGACTGGCGTCTTGGTGAAGTTACAGACCTACCCCGGTTTAGACCTTTGGACATCGGGCCGATAGGCTACACGGGCCAGAGTTAGGACAGTAATTTCCTACCACCAAAACATTAGTCTCGCGCGGTTTCGGGTGACCAGAGGCCTATTTGCCGCTTCGTTTAATATTTGGGAGCAGAAGCATTAACATTTTCGGTTCTCTTGAATTGAACTTTCAGGATTTGTCAAACTTCACAAATCTTTACTCTTGAAAATCCTAAAGCTACAATTACTTTGGAATGGAGGGGGTGCATTTGAATATACATTGTACACGAGTATATATTAAAAAATATGCAAGTTACCTCAGTTCATGCATGGTTCCAGATATAATCTCCTTGGTTGCAAAAAAAGTTAGATATGCGTATGAATATATATAGCATGTTCAAACTCACAACAAAGATTGATGCCCCCTTTTACATCTGATTTACAAATGCCATTATCTCGGGTTCAAATAGATGAATGCACTTCCTACGAATTCGAATCTTCGAAACCCCCTTTACGTTGAATTCGACGTGCATTTTATTTCGTAGCTAGCAATTTGGAATGTATCCATGCAAGTGACAAATGTATAAAGTGCTTCACACTAACAACATGGAGTGCACTAATTAATGTTTATATATGAATTGCAAAAGCATCCATTGCCTATATTTCAAACCGCTCTCACTCTATGGATCGATAATATGAAATAAACACATGCACATGCTAGAATTCAATAGAGTATGGGTGTCTGATAGACCGATTTTCGTCCATACGCAATTTTGCAAAATTCATGATCTCATCCAAACATAATAATGGCATTTATATTTTAATTTAATGCGTAGAACTGCCTTTTACACGTAGATGCACTATGCCTCGCCCCGTTCTCATAAATGCGTTCTATATCTCTCTATCTAACGCATAAGTGCACACACTTTATATGCATCGGCATTTCTCTTTCACACATGCTCACAATCTCTCTCAGGGTGTCGGGGTGTCTCATGCACATGCTCTCTCTGTTTCCCTCTCTCTCTCTCTCTCTCTCTCTCTCTCTCTCTCTTTCTGACTACTATGTACCACTCTTTTCACTAATCTCAGTTGGAAAACACTATTTCTCTCACATGCATATATACACATGCACGGTCTCTACTAGCCCTCTATACGCACATATATGTGCCTACGTGTCTCCCGCACACACATTATCTTTAGGCCTCTC
>NC_041383.1:335131083-335139119 GCF_002162155.2 Triticum dicoccoides | reverse complement strand
AGTCATATCATTCGGTAGGATATCCCTCGCTGTTAGGCTGGATGGTAATACGAGGCAAAGTTTTACCCTAGTTTGGATCGGACCCTTGCAGTTGAAGAAGAGCCTACTCCTGGTACTGTATATTAGTGATAGGGGTGTGTACAAAGTACACGTGAATACCATGCATTGTGCGTGTGTGTATACTATCGATGAACTAGCCCCCAAGCTTGTATAACATACTAAGGGCCTAGGGTTACAAATCATATATAGTCGGCTTATCACCAGTGGGGATAGATTCCTCCGCGACTCTGGTAGCTTCGTGTTGTACGCCGAGTCCTCCACATGGGTCTTCGTATAATACATCTCGATCCAACCTATATGTGGCGCAGGATGGAACCAACCCATGAGTCTTCATGTTGACCCACCACAACTAGAAATGATGTGCCCACCACACCACACACGCAATCGGCCACTAAGAAAATAAGCATATACAATAGTACAATGGTATCTAGCTCACGATATGTCTCCATATTTTTGTTGATGACACTGACGGACTTTGCATTTGTTGCGTGCTCCGCATTTTGTTGACGACACTTACGGTCATTGTATTTGAAGCGAAAGCACGATATGGTCACTAGACTTCAGAATAAGCTCATCATGGTCACCACAAACATTTTGTCGTGCTAACCAGCATGTTGTTGGATGGTTAGAGGATAGTGGTTTCTCGAGCCCACCAAGGTTAAAGTCCCGGTGCTCGCATTTATCTTGTGTTAATTTCAGTATTTTCCGGCGATGTACATTCAGTGGGAGGAGACGTTCCACTCGACTACGAGGCACCTATGGTGACTTCGTAAAATCTCAAGATCATATATGTTGGCCCACTCTCTCGAAGGTGCTCATAGGGGCAGGGTTCACGTGTGTGCGCTTATAGCGGTGAGTGCTTGCACGTATATATGAGCCCTTGCGTCTGTACCATGTTAAACAAGTACATGTCAAGATTATACGGTCACTGGCTCACCCGTACAACTCCGTATTTTGTTGATGACACAATCAATTGACCAGTCAAACGGCGCAACTAGTGTTGCACCATTGGGGCGCGTAACCGTGGGGCCCACCTGTCAGCCCGTATATGAAAGAAAGAAATGGTAGTTTGAGTCTGTACTGTGTTAATAAAATAGGAGTACATTTTAGGGTGATCATACGGTCACTGGCTTAGCATACAGCTCCGTAATTTGTTGATAACACGATCAATTGACCAGTCAAACGGTCCACACTCAGCAGCGCACATTACCATAGGGCCCACCCATCAGCGCGTATATGAAGGACAGAAATGGCAATAAACTAGTGGTTGGTGGGTATTCGAAGTCATGAGACCTCTAGTTGGCAGTCACCGGCGGTTGGGGGGCGTTCATTGGGCGGTGGGGTGGGGATCCCCGGAGAAAAAGCTCGGTACGTGGGGGGCTAGAGGGATGTCCGGTGCGACGGCGGACCGGTGGTGGGGAGTGGTTTCCGGGAGGGCGGGCCGGCTGCGGGCGGTTCAGCCGGTGGTGGCTGGCAGCTCAGGGGGGTGGAGTTTGATGATAAACTGGAGGCCCTTGATTTCGTATCCAACGGCTGGAAAATCTAATGACCAGAGATGAATAAGTCAGTCGACTGACATGTAGCCTCACCCCGCACGTACACATGCACGCACGCATGTAGGCGTGCAACACTGACACGTACACATAACGTACACACGCACGCATGCTGGTGTGCAACACTGACACGTACACATGCACTCATGAACACACGCATGTATGCATCCATGCATGCAACACTGAAACGCACCCTTGCACGTACGCAACACTCGCACGCCTGCATGCACACAGCACATGACGCAAGACACACGCTCAACCTATATGTGCATGCACCCTTTGTTAAGGACATGGATTGTTACGGGTATTAATCAATCTTATCTGTGATAAGCAGAACATTGATGTTTGCAGCGGTCTTTATGAATCACAACGTATCGAACGGGCTATCAACATAGTAGGCTTAACTACATGAAAAAGATGATGTCACACTCAATGAACAAACATCGGTATATGAAATGCCCGCTTCTGACCGCCCTGGCCCACCAAAGGTTCCTCTGTTGTGCGCTGCCTGCGTTGGGTCACTGACATGCAGGCCATGCACCCAAAGAGCCCACACGTCAGTGGAAGAACGGCGTGGTGTCCTAGGTCAGAGTCGAGGGTGCCACTCGCGGCACGCCCGGCTAAACACGCCTCTGTGCCGCATTCAAACACCTCCATGAAACCCGCCCGTGTGGAAGCCGAGAAACCCACTCTGGACACACGTCCGTTCATGACCGGGCCGGCGTTAAACGCAACGTCGGCCGAGCTCCTCCCGTCCGCCGTCTATTTAATCTCCTATTTAAACGAGGCCAAACGCCGCCCAAGAATCGCACACCTCCACCTCTCCCTATCTCCTCCACCATTTTGTCCACTCTTACAATGGCTTACGAAGAGTAGTTATTCCGCATCCAAGCCGGCTGGGTAGCCCATCGGATACGAGCTATGCAGCTCGCTGATCCACCTCCCTCCCCTCGCCCGACGGAGCCAGTTGCCGCCCCAAGCCGGTGTGCGGTTCAGCAACTCGCCGCTCCAGGCCAGCTCAACGAGGAGCAGCGCACGGGCGTCGTTGCTGTCGTCCACACTGCCGCCTCGTATCGCATCTCCCATTTCTGTGGCCGAGACTCCCATGCCGGCGGCCGCGCCATGCAAGCAGTGACAGAAGCCGGGTGCGCGGAGAGCGACGAGTCGGTGGCCAGAGCCTCCGCGTCCACCGCCATCATCGAGGAGAAGTAGAACACGGGAGGCCGCTGCCGCTGGGGTCCCATGATGGCCACCGCGGAGGCGACGCTGGCGTACACAGCAGGTGTCTTGCTCGATCCTTTTGTCGCGAGGACCTTCATCGACGCTGCATGGGCTCCACGGAAGAGGGGAATGTTAAGATGAACTCGAGCCAGTGCCGTCCATGGAGAAGTAGTGGCCGGTGATGAACTCGAACCGGTGCCGGCCACCATCATCTTCGGCACCAGCCAATGATATCAGTTGGGCAGTGGGGAAGCGAACCATCCTTTGCGCTGAAGCATATACCTCCGGGGCTCCCAGCAGTCCGGTGATCGTGCTGCCGGACACAAATCGATCGGCGGGCGACCATTTAGGCCAGGTATTATATACCTATGCTGTCCAGAACTAGCACCGCGTAGTTCATTTGAATGTAATGAAATCCGTCATGTTTGTGTGAAAATCCGGTATTTTATATGATTTCCGTCATTATTTATATGAAATATCAGTTTGTCTACGTGTTTGCATGAATTTTGTCCGGTTGGTTGAGTTGTTGTCATAATGTGTGCAGCTACGGTTGGATGGCATAATTTGCGGGTCACCGGTCGGTCTGCGGGCGGCTCGGGCGGCGTTGTGGGACAAACAAACACAGCTCGTGCGAGCTCGTCTCCAACGTGCGTGCAGGAGGATGCATGACAGCATGAGCACCCGAGCCATTCCTTGTTCATCGGTGGCAAAGGCACCGGTGGACAAAAGGGTCACCAATATTTTGGCTACCCCGGGCAAGATCCAAACAGCCCCTCCCAACAGATTCAAATCCCTCGTTCGCCATGGAATTTTGCCATGTGTTGTTTTCATGGACTAACAAGATGCCCGTGCATTGCACGGAACATCAAGATGCATTTTTTACAAACTCCCGCATGCATGCAAGGGATAATTAATGTCCTCCTTTGCTAGTACCACGAGGCAAACACCATTAATATTGCATCGATTAGTGTTAATGGCCTTGTATATCTGCAAATTGTAATTTTGATAGTGGCCCCTTGTATATAAAAATGGAGGGGGAAATATGAGAGATAAGGTGAGGAGGAGTGGGGCGTGGTGGCAGTGGCGGAGCTACAAGCGGTATGTTGGGCGGGCCAGATTTGGCTAAGCTAATAAAAAGCGTGCCAACTTTACCTTGTTTGAGATAACTTTGCCATAACCATACTGATTTAACCATGGATTGGGCGGGCCATAGCACAGTTTTGCCTGTGCATAGCTCCGCCACTGCGTGGTGGTGACTGGTGGTCGGACTGGGCGGAGGCATGGGGATGGACGGTGCATTATGTCTATGTTTTTATCTCTCTCACACACACCCACGTAGGTGGGGACGTGCACGAAGACAAGAGGTGCACGCACGGCGCACGTACTCCCGTCTCTTTCCCAACCACACCCGCGCGGGTACACAGTGGAGCTCATTTCTGTACAAAAAAGGCAGCCCACGTGGTAATTTGGCACGTGTACTAGTTGTCCACTTGGTGGAGGGAGGATCATCTACCACGGGTGAACAAACAAGTTGCGACTTGACGCGTTACGTTAAATTAAAAAAGAGGCAAACCATGTGGGGCCTACCTTAGAGGCAAGGCTCTATACACTGGAGTACTTTTGATGTGTCTCGTCAACTCGCAGAACGAGGAGAAGCTTGCTTAGTACACCGTCTCCCCCGCCCACGGGTGCAGTGGCTCGTAGGATGAGGTGAAGCTTACTACTACTGTACGCCTTTACGCCCGCTCCCTCGCCCACGCGCGCAGTGGCTCGCAGCACGAGGAGAAAATTTTACTACTCCCTCCGTTTACTCCCCGTCCCTACTACGTACTTTGGTTAGTACTCCCTCCGTTTACTTATACAAGGCCACTATAAAAAATACATTTTGCATCTATACAAGGCCACAAATAGTAATCGAGACAAAAGTTACTACTCCCTCCTTTCCAGTTTATGGCTCAATTTCAAAATCTCTCCAACCAAGGTAGACGGTGAGTGGTCGAATTAATTTCGTAGTTTGCACAGCATGCTTGTTTTTCTCAAGAAGTTATGTTTACCGAGGCATTAATTAGAACGAATGCATGAATGACCACTAAATTTCCATGAACTTGTACATGCATTGGTTAGTTTCCTCTTGACACTGCTTGCGTCGGGTGATCTAACGCACCTCGAAATCCAACATGTAATGGTACTACTACTAGTATAGTAGAATTGAGACTTATCAAACGGAAAAACGAATGTTTTTAGATGATCCCTATAAACCCTAGTGGGTACGTACTCCGTAAAAACAGATTTTTCCAAAACTAAGTTGCTCCCTTTCATGAATTTTGTAGTATACTCCTCCGTCATCGCTCCCTTTCATGAATTTTGTACTTCCTGTCGCCGACATGTGGCACATATAGCAACCGGGTCAACGTGTAAAGCACCAAATAATAGTGCAGAACAGCAGGGGGACACACCCCACTCGTACCGGCCCAGTAGTAGTAATGAGCAATGAGACGTCAAATCACAATGTCGCACCTTCCTAGACAGACGAAGCAACCATTATTTCACACTTCGGTTCGACATCATCTCAAACCACGTACTAGTATTGCTTCTGCCTCAAGAGGGACACGCGCATCGCCTTGGCACATCATGACACGTGGGACCGCATGACAGGCCATGCTCCCCCGCCGATCGCTCGGTAAAATCACCTCATTTTTACTATACTTCCTCCGTATCGATTACTACATGGCATGCACATCGTTCTAGGTTGAGAATTTAACTGGCTATATATATGTGATGAACAGTACTCTAGCCTTTTAAAAAATGTATACTTTTGTATAGTAGTACTATCGATGGATTGCGCCATGGAGCAAAAATTGAAATTTAAAAAAAAGGTGAGAGCGCTCATCGCCAAATTATGCATACAGTACTATTAAAAAAGCTAGTACGTGCTTAATTGGGGTGCTAAATTCTATTAAAGAAATACTAATAGTATGTACATACTGAAGAGTTAAAGTAACAAGAGGAAACATAACATAGTTCTGCTGGGAGCTCAGCACAACACACCCCTCAAATTAAACTAAGCACACCTGAAATTAAACTATGCAACTAATCCGGTAGACACTGCATTAGAAGTTTAGAACCACCATGAGCAACGACACTGCCACCTTACGCGGAGTCCTCGTCCACGTCCTCAACTTCGTCCTTGTCCCTCTTCCTCTTGGCCGATACTTCTTTGCTTGAACCGCCAACTTGGCTGTTGCTCTTCATCCAACCCTTGTAGATATTGAAACAAAGGTAGCCATCCATTGCAGCGTAGTGGATTTGGTCTATATCTAGTACATTCCGCTGCCATGCATGACGATGAAACATGTAATGAGGTTTCTCCAGTTTACGGTACGAAGGATGAACCATGGCTCCTGCCAAGGTCAGCATTGAGGGCTGACGAGTGGGCACCAGCCGATTCTTCTGGAGGTTGAAGGGGTTACCTACAACAAGGCCTATCCGACCCAAGACTTCTTTGTCGTTCTTAAAGTCTGCAGTAACGAATTTCACTGTTTTGTCCTCGAGGAAGTTCTTAAAATCCTGGCACTCAACGTCGGCATGGCATATGTGGTAGACCAAGCAAACGTTATGTACGCAAACCTGGATCACGGTGGGCTTCTTCCTCTCTTCGTCCTTTAGATCCTTCTCTTGTCCCAGGACTATGGTGTACTCAACATCTAGCCCAGCGACCCACTCGTCATATGAGTTTTCGAACATGCGTCTGAAGCGAGAAAGGCATCCTTTCACCGTCGCGGAAGAACGGGTGTAGATGATGTCGAACTCATCGCTGGTGATAATTCTAACCTTGTACTCACCGCCGATCGAAGAGATTTGGGACGCCATGGATTTGGGAGGAGGGTTAGGATTAGTGGAACTGTCGTAATGTGAATGGACGGGACGACTAGGAGCGAACCGCCGTAGTATTAAAGGACGTGCGGGGACGAGTAGGAGCGAACTGCCAGCGTGCGAACGACAGGGTAGTGGCTTTCCATTCTCCATGATATGGGCTTCCGAGAGCCCTTGGATCTGAGACCGAACGGTTGCATGGCGTGATTCTAGACCTATGGGTGAATATCCTATCCTGGAGGGTTATTCTGCAAATTTTTAGCAACTTAGCATGCGACCGTTTGATCTTAGATCCAAGGGTTGCCAGCAGCCCGTATCATGGTGGCGCCTACCACGACCGTCGCGTCGCTCGCGTGGTCGCGCCCTTGCAGATTTAACACGGTGTGTTAGGCTATCTGATGTTGGCATGTCATACATAGTCATCACTTAGTCACTCATACTACAACAAGGTTGGCTATAAGTGTATTTTTTTGCTCCTCTCTATCTCTTTCTTCGTACTCCCTCCGTCCCATAATATAAGAATGTTTTTGACACTAGTGTAGTGCCAAAAACGTTCTTATATTATGGGACAGAGGGAGTACTAGTATTTATTGCATTTGCCAAGGAGTGACCTCTTCCAATGAAATGGTGTTGCTAAGTTTGCTTCATTTAATTAGCTATAGACTCAAAATTGTCTTTTCACCTAGGTACACGCGCTTAGCACCGTTTCTTCCTTAGGTCACCAAACTAGTCTCTCTCTTCTTGATTAACTTGCCACATCAGACTTTATGCCTATGTGGCAAGCTTAAGCACCTATAGGAGCAAGTAAGTACAATAGTGCGCTTTCACTACAAAAAAAAAGACACATCCGTGACATTTTGGGCCGAACGAAAAAAAAAATTGTCATACATATGACACTTCTATGACGATAAATGTGACAAAACCCGGTATCATCATAGATGTGGTGGGCTCCTACTTCTATGACAAAAAATCATGACAGAAAATGGGCTTTTCGTCCTGGGCGGGCCGGAGATGCAGCTGCATGACATTCTTTGGGTCGTCCATGACGGAAAAAACCATGGTAGAAGCAAGGGGGAGGAAAATTTCGAGGAGTTGCCGGTTACGGTGGGAGGTCGGGGGCGGAGCGATGCGCATTTCTCTCGTACGTACGCGCGTGTGTGCGAGGCGTTGGCTCTAACTGAACCCGAGCGAGGCAATGGGCTCTAACTGAACCCGAGCGATTGCACTGCAGGCTACGCGTTACTAAACCCGAGCAATCGATCGATGGCTATTAACGGAACCCGATGGAGCGATTCCTTCGCTACTACTGCTAACTGAAGACGATCGATG
>NC_041383.1:335111882-335130675 GCF_002162155.2 Triticum dicoccoides | reverse complement strand
CGATCAACAGGACCCCCGTTTCGACCGTAGCACTCCAACACAAGTCCGTTTCGTCCGTTTTGCGGTACGCCACACCCCTCCCGATCAACAGGACCCCCGTTTCGACCGTAGGAGGTTCATTTCCTCCGTTTTGCGGTACGCCAGGCCCCTCCCGATCAACAGGACCCCGGTCCGAACGTAGGAGGTCCATTTCCTCTGTTGTGCGGTATGCCAGGCCTCGTTTCCATCACTTGTTCCGTCCAAGCCCTCCCGATGAGCACGACCACGCATTCCGTTCCGACCCAGCAGGTTGGCTCCCACGCGTTCTGTTGCCTCCCGATGAACACAACGCATTCCGTTGCCTTCCCATGAACACGACGATGACGCTGTTTCTCCATTCCGACACAGCCATGTACGTATGCGCGAGTAGGTGTTTGAGACCCTGCCCGTATGTACGTACGTGGCTGTATTTTCTTTCTTGCACCCTCGTTGTTGTACGTACGTGTACGTGCGCGCCTCTACTACGACCAGTATGTACATACACGTTCGCAACCAGAATGACAATGCTACGTACGCTTTGACCAGGTGGGTCCCAACTGTCACGCACTTCCTTGCCTGCGAAGATGTAGCTGGTGGGTCCTAGCAGTCAGGGGGTGAATCGTTTTTTTTTTTGCTCGGACGCACTTCCTTGCATGCAAAAATGTAGCTGGTGGGTCCCAGTAGTTAGGGGCAAATCGTTTTTGTTTTTTGCCCAGACACACTTCCTTGCGTGCGAAGATGTAGCTGGTGGGTCCCAGTAGTCAGGGGGGGCGAATCGTTTTTTTTTGCCCGGACGCACTTCCTTGTGTGCGAAGATGTAGCTGTGGGTCCCAGCAGTCAGGGGGAAATGTTTTTTTTTCGCAAAATACGGTGGCCCGTCCGGTGGGTCCCCGCTGTCAGGTGGAGGAATAATTATTTTGTGCGTAATAAGGAGGCACTTCCTTGCGGCCGCCGTGGACCGAGCTGTCAGCCTCTCCATGCACAGTACTCTTCCGATGGAAGTCGGTCCTTGACCACATTGACCACGCCGCGCCGAGAGCACCACGGCGGTGGACGATGGTGAGGCCTAGGAAGGGGACAACACGGAGTCGGGGAAGACGCAGCAGTGGATGCCCACGCGAAGAGGAGTACGAGGGTGAGGCTGCCGTCGCCACAGAATAACAGGGGGTGTGGGTGAGTAGAGGAATGGCCTGGCCAGCGGTGGGAGTAGTAGGGGGTGGTGAGGCCTCCGCGGCATCACAGCCGGCCACGGGAGGCAGGAGCACGCGGCACGACCGGTGCTGCTTTGGGCGGCTGGAGCACAAAGACCAAAGGTTCAAGAAGCACTACGGCCGTTGGATGGACATCATACGGTCACTGGAGCTAGAGTCGTTCATATTGACTAAGTTGACAAAGCCCTCCGTCCCCGTAAACTTAGTAGGCCCACAAGTCAGCCTCCCACCAAGGTGAGTCCTAGCTAGCAGGGGGAGTATTCATTTTTTTGTGCGTAATAAGGAGGCATTTCCGGTGGGTCCGAGCTGACAGCGGGGGGAACGTTTTTTCGTGAAATACAGAGACCCTTCCGGTGGGTCCCAGCTATCAGGTGGAGGAATCATTATTTTGCGCGTAATAAGGAGGCATTTTCCTGTGTGGGCCCCTACTGTCAGCCTCTTTCGATGGCTGTTGTTTGTTGACCATGTTGACCTCGCCGCGCCGAGAGCACAAAGGCGGTGGACCATGTTGACTCTGTTCATGTAGAACAAGTGCCTAAACCTGAAGAACAACTGTTCTAATTTAAGATTACATTGCTATCATAGTTCAAAAAAGCGCTAGGCGTTAATTGTGCATTTTGCCACCGCCTTGCACTTTACTGACCAAAGCGCATGCTTATGCGCAGTTATGCATAGATTAAGCATAGTTATGCGCAATGCATTTTGCCAATGCCTAGAGTCTAGGCGCGCTTAAGCGCTAGCTTAGGCGCGCCTTTTTTAACTATGATTCCTTTGCTCTTGTATCATTGTATTTACTCATACAAACTTATTTTTAAATTGAAGGATCCAATCGAAACTCCAATGGCACGGCAGGTATGTTCACGCATGTTTCTTTAACAGGTTTGCTCTTATCAATAGCTCTTTTGATTTCAATTTCAATTGTGTATATAGTTGACTTTCATATCATGCACATTACTAGCATCACAACAGAGCCAATAGTGTTGTTGTACAAGTAGACTCGTGGTACCCATCTGAAATCTTGTTGTGCCGTGTAGTTTCCCACGCTTTGTATTCTTTCACTGCTGCTTTGTCTTGAACTGATATGATTTGAACCGTGTCTCTATTTTGATTTGGCAAGACAATGCAGTGACCATAGGACATAGATATATGTTTGTTTGATGCTTTTATTATGTACTAGTACTTGGCAATAGAAGACTTGGTAGTTTAATCCTGTCCACCTTACTAATGAACTGGTTCACCGAAATGAGTTTCATATACTAGTACATGCTAAACTTGTTATGTGTCTACTTGTTTCTTCTTTTAGAATGCTGACAGAATATTGGGGAAGAGTGCCATATTAAGCAATGGTAAAGGAAGTAATGCACATAAGGTTCAGGATAGTGACACATCCTTGTTGATCTCCAACAAAGCTGATAAAATAGCTAAGGAAGACTATCTTGAAGACAGCGAGACAACCCCAAAGTCCTGTCTTGGTTTAGTGTTCGAGTTACTGGCCACTACCACTTTCACAAGCTATTCAAACTCACTGTCTGAATCAGTTCGGTTTCTTGAGTCTCAACTACAAGTTGAAAGACATCGATCAGTTGTGCTGCAACAAGAAGCGGAAGGACTACGGAAGTCCCTGGAGCATTCAGATGCATACTTTCTGGTGTAACAGCAAGCGTTGGAGGATTTTAGCGCCAAACAGGACAAAGCTAATCAGCTTGCTAAGCTTATTGCCAGCAGGGTGGATACCCAGGATAATGTTTCTTGAGCTCTTCTGAAGTTGTTTCAGTTATGCTCTTGTTTTGCTGTTGTGTTTATTTGCACTGGTGGCCAATTTTGATGGCCAAGTGTATGTAATATGCTGCTTTGTTCCCTATATTTGCACTGGTGGCGAATTTTGATGCCCAGTGGATGTAATATGTGTAATAGCGGTAATAGGCTAGCCTTAATTGCTTGCCTATTTATTTCCTTATTGTCTTGTTTAGTTGTTTGCTTGTAGTCACTGTAGTTCTTTTTTTGTGTTTTTCTAGTGGCCACAATAGCCTATTTTTGGTAACTAGGCCAAAATAATCATGGCAAGACACTGACTGTTGTAACCATGGGCCTCCTGTAGGCCGTATGATCCATGGGCCTTCGTTCGGCCGTAGGAGCATTGGCCTTCTATACGGGCTGTAGGATCCATCGGCCTTCTATACGGGCCTTAGGGATCAATGGGCCTTCTACGGGCCGTAGGGTCCATGGGCCTTCTACGGGCCGTACTATCCATGGTCCTCATACGGGCCGTAGGATCCATGGGCCTTCTATGGGGCGTATCATCATTTGCCAATCATGGGTCGTACTATTTATGGACCATAACGGGCCGTTAATAGGCCATATTTGATAACTCTATGAAAACAGCCCAACAGGTTTTTTTTGACATGAAAACGGCCCAACGTATTAACGGTCCGCAAATGGGCCGACTGTAACGACGGGCTGAATTTGGCTCACAAGCAGAAAAATGACAGTAACGGGCCGTATGTAACCGATTGCTGCAAATGAGCCCAAGAATCAGTGGGCCCTGAGAAGGCCAAAAGATAACTTGGGCTGGAAACGGCCCAATGGAATAACGGGCCGTTAATGGGTATAAAGTGATACACTGTTCATTACGGGCCAGTTTCACCACGGGTCGTTAATGGGCCAAGAGTTACAAAGGTCCTCATATGGGCCGAAAGAAGTCATGGGCCACACATGGGCTGGAAGTTAAAATGGGCTGAATCATATTGGACGGCCCAGATGATGCTACTGGGCCTAATTCGGATAGGGCGTAACGGGCCCTGGGTTAGCGGGCTGTAAATGGGCTATATGCGAACAGGCCGTTAACAGGCTTTCCGTGGGCCGACCCGCCACCTTTTGACCAAGTCAAACGGGCCGGCCTTTTCACAGGAATGGGCCTTTGTTGGGCCGTGCCACATGTCGCTGTATCATAGGCGCCTTCGGTCCAATGAGCGGATGACATCTGTCCCAACGGTGACCCGACATGTGTTTCCTCCAGCCAATGATGATTTTACACGTGGAAAATCCCCATTGGTCGGGGCTGTTAACGGGTTATCGGATCCAAAACCCGACCCGATAGCTTAACGGTGTTCCGTTATGGTGGATGCCACGTGTCGGTCACCCTTGATGAAAGTCGTTCTGTGACGCGCGATTTATCGTCATGGAAGTGGACACTTCCGTGATGATAATTTTGGTAATGTCATGGAACACTTCTACGACAGCACATGTATGACTATCTTGATTCTGTCATAAATTTGTCATTGATGTACATGCATGACAAAAAACGTGACCTACTGTGACAAACACGTATCATCACAGAAGTGTATTCTTTTTGTAGTGTTTACATGGCATTTTTGCATATGTGGAGGAAAGAGAGGCAAGGAAAAAGTGGAGAAGTGGGCTCTCATGCAAGAGCCAGCCTCTACTACATGGTGGAGCATTGGGAGAGGCACCTGTATGGAGGTGGTCAGGAATCGGGAGACTCACACCGGTCGTAGCGCCGCAGTTAAAATGATAATGGCAAGTCAAATCACGGGGCCCCACCTGTCCAGCAGTAACTCGCTGTCAAATCACACAGTCCTACGTTTGTAGCAGCCTACTCCCTCGTCTTCTCGCATCTCTGTCGAACTGACTAGGCAGAACTTCCCCGCCTACCGCGCAGGAAAAGCCCCGCCCTCGACTTTTAAATACAACTACTCCCTCCATCTAGGTGAGTAAGTCATCTTACGAAAACCAAATAATCCCAAAATACTAAGGCGCGGTGCATTAACTTCTACCTCGTTTCTTGTTTCTTCACATATCAACCAATAAGAATACAATAATATACTTTTTGTGACATAGTAACTCATATTTAGTTAGTCAAATGGATGACCTAGAACTACGTGCAGGCCCTATAAACCGAGACGCCTACAAATAAAAAACCGAGATGGAGAGGGTAGTTCAGCACGTATCTTTTTAGATCAATATAATCGGGATTCACCAAGGAGCAAAACCAAGTGGTAGGCTGCTCCTGTCGTGTTGGCGTAGCAACTCAAGCAGGGTCAGTCCGCACACGAAATGGCGACACACTTAACAGGACCCCTTTGGCAGACATGTGGATCATCCACCGTCTTGTTCCATGTGCGATGCACCAAATTACGGTTCAGAGCAGCGGTTGGAATTTGAGGCACCCCGGTCGTAGCGCCGTAGTAGTAGAAAATGAGCGATGAGGGGTTAAATCACAAAGCCCCACCTTTCCCGCATTAAGCTGGACAGACAAAGAAACCATCATTTCACTCTAGGGCGCAAGAGCATAAAGAAAAGAGAAAACAATGATGTGTGCGGCAGCTACTTAGGGCACCTTAGGGTAGGGGTCTCCACTACAGATCCTTTTTTTTAAAGCGCCTCCACTACAAATCGGCTTCTCCCTCGTCCTCTTGAAGAAAACCGATGACGAGTGCGGCGGTAGGGTTTGTAGGAGTACTACGGCGTGCGGGGCCACGTCGTAGTAAACGGGTTCGATTCGACGCCTTAAATATGTGTGGGCCGCTTGGTTTTACGGGAAAGAGGCAGCATTTTGGGTTCGGGGACCAGTGGAGATATAGTACGTACAAAAAATTGTGGACGTAGGTTCGACCGAAAGGCAATGATGCATGGGCCCTACATTTTGATATACCTGGGGCCACGTGAAATTTGCTACTCTACTCAAACTAGTAAGGTACACATGTATTGAACGCATGAGATTTTGAAACCAAATTATGAATAAATACACACTATAGCATGTAAAGCTTTGAGTCATATATGCATGATGTAGATGTTCGTTTAGTTCTTATAGTTCATCTCATTCAAAATCAGTTAGTTTTATAAAAATGTTAATATTCATGGGGTTGTGCATTGTAAATCATAAAGTAAAAAACAAATAATGGCAATTCATTTAGAAAATAATAATCAATTATGATACAGAAGATTCTAGAACAAAGGAGAAGTGCTTGTGTTTTGAGGTTTGTGCATTATGCTTAAGTTCAACCATGGAGTCTTCTAAATTGTACATGTGGCAGATCTGGTGGAATGTCGGTGATATCCAACGGCCAGTAGTGCTCGGATTTGCCCATCTCTGCACTGTCGGGTTAGCTTCATCCAGTGACCATCTTTCAAATTTATTGGCACACTATATAGTTCTTGTGCCATAGTTGCATGTTTTGGAAAAAAACTACTAGTGGGTTGTACTATCTATTTAGGAATAGAAGATGTATACATGGAAGTTGTAGGGAAAGAGATGACATGGAGCATCTCAATTCCTATGAGTAGGGATTGGAAAAGAGATGTCATTTGGTTCACATCATAGGAACTTTTCTATTGAATCTAGAGATGACATGTATCTCAATTCCTATGAGGAGGGATTAGAAAAGAGATGTAGTTTGGTTCATATCATAGGAACTTTTCTATTGAATATACGCTAATGTTTATTTTCCTTTGAAATTAAGGAAGTATAGGAATCCATTCATATGAACCAAGTGGCTCTAAAGCTATAGAAATGATATCATGTTTATTTCCTTTGAAATGTGGAGTATATGAATCTATTCCTATGAACCAATTGGCTCTAAAGGAAAAAATCCTATAAAAATCATATCATATAGAGTTCCTATGATATTCCTTGACACAAAAGGATGGTTGAAATTGCTGCGGGTGATACGATGGTCTTTCTTTGTAGACTCCTCACCCATCTTTATAGTTACCTCTTGAAGATGAATGAAATGATATATACAGGGTATTCTACATGTGCAATATGGTACACGAAAACTCGGTAAAAGTTTGCGAGGTTCGAATTTTCAATAAATCTATATGCACTGCATTTCGGAATGGAGGGAGCATACGGCAGTTGCTAACACTCACGTGGAAGATTTGTGTGTAGGAGGAGTGGCTATTCTGTTAAATGACATGGCAAAACTGACACTGTCGGATGCTGATCTAACGGTTCTTACGGCGTTCGTCAGGAAAAGGCTTGTGGCGAACGTTTGTCGGATAATGATTTACGGACACATGCATTGCATTGATACGTGCCCCCTCTCTCTCTCTCACGCACATGCACCCTCACGAGTCATGACTCTCACGAGTCCTCTCGTAGACTCGCACGTCGCACCCACCGTCTATCTACAGGTAGACGTCACGCACATATGTGCTCTTAACACCCTACCCTCAGAACTTCTAAAAAACAAAAAATGGCGCGCACATTTTATTTTAGCTCACACGTCACACACTTATACTATTACTCTTGCGGCGAACGTTCTTTGGGCATAGTATATTGTACTCTCACGAAGAGAAGTGGTGCACACACGCACTAGTTCTCTCACACCCACTCACGGGTACACGTAGGAGTGCATTTTTTGAAGCTGGTACAACAAAATCACTCCACTATATATAAAAGCAGGAGCCTTAGCGCTTGCTTTACTAGGGTTCCTCTCGTTCACTCTCTCATGCTCTCCAGATCTAAGCAAGACATAGGTGGCCACACTCTCTCTCTCAGCTCACGGCTGGTCACAAATCCGACCGGACAACCTCGACCGGGGTAGGGGTGTAGGTGCATCGTTCACGCTGTTGTCAGCGGCGAGGGAGGAGACCAACGGCTGCCCGCGCATCTCGATCGGCGGCCGTGTCGTTCTCTCCAAGAGAGCACCGGCTCGGGAGGGCCTCCGACCCCTTCTTCCTCCCTGCGGTATTGTGGCCAAGATGCGGCCTCCCGACGCCGTCTTTGCCACATGCCGACGACCCTCAGGTATATATTCCTTCGAAACCTGCCTTGCTCTACTGCCCTAGCTCTTCCTCCTTCGTGTGGATCATTTTCTACTTCCGTTCGTTGTTCCAAAGCCACCTAGACTTCTACTATTATTAGAAGTAAAGCTAGTTCATACAGTCGAGTCAAAGTGTTGGTTCAAACAGGGAAGAAAGTGGGAAAGCTGTAGCATGAATCTAGGACTTGGTTCTAAGAGGAAATGGAGGAAAGTAGTAATATATGTCACTGTTTAAATAACCGTATTTCGTATTTGCGCAAACAGGGATGTCTATCTCCATATCGTTTCGGGATGTCTGTCTCCGCATCGTTTCTATCCGCGCAATCAAAAGCACACACCTCAGTTTTAGTACGACTGTGCAAAATGAGATGGCTATCCCTCATTGCCGTTGTCTAACCTCCCATCTTCAAGGTATCCCTACATTGGTAGTAACTAAGGTAGAATGACCAACGCAATCTAAAAGAAGCTGATTCGTACGTTTTACTTCCTGATTGCAGTGCAGGGACGAGCGAAAACAACTGCATCCTAGTCCGGAATGCACTTTCTACCAGTTCATCCATGGACCGAGGACTAGCTGGCACGGCTGCATGGTGGTTTTTTGGACAGGTGTGCGGACAAGAGGCATTGTGGTCTGCTTATTTCTGCAAATAGCGGTGCTTAAATTTAGGGGAATGTACAAGAATTTCACCTGATCAGTACACTGCATGGTTCAGTTCAGCATTCCAGCTGAGACCACAATTATAATTGGTTATTCTGGAATGGGAGAACCTAACCCTGGATGGTGGCAACAAGAAAAAACCAGAGTGAACTCCAGGAAATTTAAGCCTGCCGGGAGGCCCTTTGCTCAGAGAAGCCTTGCTTGTTTTTTCCTGATTTGTAAACCTTCTCACAACTTTGTCTTTTGCTGTGAACTAGTATATGTTTGTTATGTTCTATGAATCATTGAGATGTATAAAATTGCTTAACTTATGTTTTTCAAGTTTTTTATGAAGACGAGTTTAATGTGAGTGTTCCACATGAGCGCTGGACTAGCGTGTGAACATTTGGAATTTATTACATTGTGGCCTCAATTAACTGGATGAACCACTGTAACAAGATACATAGTTGCTTATATGTCAGACAGCAAATTGTTGATTGTTAGCTGGTCGATAGCCTAGTGTTGAAGCGAGTTGAGCCAATGTGCCATGTTTTGCACAACTGCATACAAGTGGGGTAGCACCAATAGTGTTTACAAGTACTTATGTATAGGTCAGCGCATGATTCTCGAACGAGTGCTCTATTTCATCAAAACACACACTGCTCGTATGATAAACCATGACAACTATGTCTTACCATGCCATATTCATGAAAAAACTAGTGAGGACGCATCTATTTCGGCAACAATTATAATGGTTCTCACATGATTCACGGGCACACAAAAGTAGCAGCAGTTCCCATAGATGGATTCAAACAGAGTACTAGCCCCAGATGGGTCGATAACAGGCAAGGTTCGGATAATTAGACACAATCCAAACTACTATTAAACACTAGCTGGGGCAACTATTTCATGCATCGATCTAATTCGGGCTGGACACAAGATGGACCTTGCCATGAACATCATCGAGGACGTCCCGCAACAGCTCAATCCTGTGAACCTTCATGAAGACAACCTTGTGGCCTTGCCACTGATAAACTTGTTTGTGGAGGCATGCCATGTCATCTTCCTACGTAAGCTTGACAAGAACAGTATGCCTCACAAACGAAAGAGTAGCTTTGAACTTCTTGTGCTTCAGTACACCCTGGACAACACGCCTGACAACAGTGAGGCTGGAATACAACTCTTCATTTGTATAACCGCAAATGGCTTCCAGGATCCAACAACCTAAGAACTCTGTTTTCCCAGTGCGTATATTCAGGTCGTCCGCCTCATAGCGAGTGACATGTACAACCACACAATCCTTGTCTGCATCAGGGCTCTAATTGAAACAGAAACAAATTCTGAATTACTTTTTAGTATAAGAAACACAAGTTATTTAAACCACTATGTATAGCATGGCATCAAAGCTAATAAAATTTTGCATTATTAATCACCACATACTTCCTTTTCTAAAAAAATCACCACATACTTAGATGAAAAACCACAATCGAGATCGACAAAGAAGGAAATCACCTTGGGCAGCTTAGCGGGGGGGACACATCCTCGAAGGGGGAAAACTGCTCCTGCAATGCCACGGGGGTTCTAACCTCAAACGGGGAATTGACCATCTCAGTAGTAGCCGTGAGCGTATCTGGGGTTGGCTCGGTGGTTGCCTCCATCTTCTTGGAGCTCTCTGTCTCGTGGGGATCAGCCTCCCGCGTCTGCTCCAATATCGGCAGATCTTTGCCTGGTTCTCCTTGGTCCATCATGAAACCGACGAATACTAGGAGACCACTGAAATGAAAACACAATCGCAATGACAGTGAAACAAAAAAGAGAGTGAGGATCGGTTACTGCTTTGCAAAAGTTCTTTTTTTTTCTTTGAACGAAAATATACCAACATCACGGATCCGCTTACCTTCCCTTCGTTGGGAGAGAAGAACAGTGGCAGATGCGAGTGTTGCTTTCTTGAAGACGGTGAGGGAGAAGGGGATTCGGCGAAGAGTGAAATGATGGTTGCTTCGTCTGTCAAACTTAGACTGCGGGGAGGTGGGGTTTTGTGATACGACGGCTCGTTACTACCGCCCTACGACCAGGGTGACTCTCCACCTGCATACTACCTTCTAATTTGGTGGATGGCATTTGGGCCCGCGCGCTGCATGGCCCGCATGTCGGTGAACAAAAGTATAACGGCATTCAGTAGAGGGAGACGTTTCAATGACCTAGGAGGAGCCAGAAGCGGTAGAGTGTCTCCACTGTACTAGTAGTAATTGTTTTTCTGGGTAGCTGTAGAGTGTCTCCACTGTACTAGTAGTAATTGTTTCTCTGGGCCCAAGACAAAACGACCCATCCACACTATTAAATAGTAAAATCAATTCAAAAGCCCATATATTTATTGAATGAGAGGCGCTACCCACACCCAGCACACCCCCCCCCAAAACATGGGTGCTCTTCTTCCTCCTCGCTCCTACCCACCTCACATCAGCTCGCTCCACTCGTACCCCCAAATTCCTCACCTCACTCCTACAGAAAACCCCAGCTCCCCTTCTTCATCACTCCTACAGAAAACCCCCAGCTCCCCTTCTTCTTCGCTCGCACTACAACTAGGCTCGTCATTCGTTACTCTGCTCAAATCCGTGAGCGCGACGCGACGCCCTCGAGGAAAATGGAGTCGGCTGACCCCAGCGCCAAAAAGATGAGGCTCCCGCCAGCGGTGATGCCTATTGTAGATCCCGCACCCGGCAGTGCGGGGAGAAGTGGCGACCCCGCCCCCACCGGATCCCAGGAACCCGTAGAATCTTGGGTGGACCGCATCAGCGATCTCCCGAATGCCGTCCTTGGGGAGATCATCTCGCTTCTCCCCACCAAGGATTGCTGCCGCATCCAAGTCCTCTCAATTCGATGGCGCCCTCTATGGCGCGCCGTGCCCCTTAATCTTGACTGTCGTCAGCTATCTCTCTTCAATGATTTTGAAATCCCCAGAGCCATTATCTCCTCCCACCAGGGCTCCGTTCAAAGCCTCTGCATCCCGTCATGCTACCTGAGCAAGCATACCATGCCCTGCACGGTGGACGCCTGGCTGAAATCCCATGAATTCACAAAACTACAGTTGCTTGAGTTCTACTATTCCCCTGGAAATCACATACCACATACCGAACACCATGAACTTGTGCCCTCAGCACCGATGTCCATCTCGCAGTTTTCCTCCTCTCTCCACACCGCCACCTTTGCGCTGTGCTACCTACCAGACAATCTGGTACTAAACCTTCGACTCCCATTTCTCAAGATACTTTCACTTGTGCGGGTTCGTATATCGGAGGCCTCATTGCACAGCATCATCCACTCCAGTTGCCCTGCGTTGGAGTGCTTGGTGCTTGTTTTCACAGTTAGAATCGGTTGTCTCCAAATAAAGTCGCCTAACCTTGTAAGAATTGGAATTTCTTTTGACGGAAGGTGGCTCATCATCCAAGATGCCCCTTCACTTCAAAGGTTGATCCTTGATTCTAGTTATTCACCGTTGCAAATAACCATCCTCTCTGCGCCTAAACTGGAGACCTTGGGTGTAATACATGATCTCTGTGCTCATTTCAATATGGTGTTTGGCTCCACAGTTCTTCAGGTACTTTATATTATCATCTACACTTGTAACCATAAGCTGCATTTTAAATTTCTGTGCATAATTTATATATCATCTTGGAGTACACATTTTGTACTAATATTATGTTCTATGCTCAATGAAGAGTTTCTCCATGGATGGCCTATCAATGGTGCTGGATTCTGTCAAGATCTTATATATCCAAATGAATAGTTTTGATCTGAACAAGATTAGTGGCTTGTTGCAATGCTTTTCATGTCTGGAGAAGTTGTATATAAAGGTGATAATTTCACGCACATTGGAAGCCCGCATATAGTCTACTAGAATTAACCGTTCAGCTGTTGCTCTTTCGACACTCTTCTTTTAGACCTTAACTGTTTTCAATCTTCATGTCTATTTAGGCAACAGGACGGGGTAAGAAAGTTATAACCAATCGGTGGATTCATAAGCATCGGGATTTTCTCACTTCTCATGAGATTCGATTGAAGACAATAACGCTAGAACGATATGTAGCCAACCGTGCAAACACAAGATTTGTCACATTCTTCCTGCTGAATGCGAGGTTACTATTGTCCATCAGGCTTAAGTTTATCAGCAGCATGGTTTTGACGGATGGGTATGTCGAAGAGCAAAAAAAGGAGTTTCAGGTGGGCAAAAGAGCTTTTGAACGTGTTGGGCTTCTATTTACAACATATTGTGGTCATAATCCAGTAAATTTTACGACCCGGGATGTTCATTCTATGGACCTGACCGATCCATTTGACTGTGACTGCCGAAAACAGTGCTAGAGTTAGATGTTGTTGCCCTTTTCAATCTGGGTTTTTTTGTAAACCTGATGAACAATTAACCCTCGTGCTTTTGTACAGTTTGTAAGTTGGAGTTAGATGTTCCTGCCCTTTTCAACTCGGCTGTGACTGTCATATTTTCTTTGAAACAAGGCAAATGGCTTGCCATTCGTTTAATTTAGAGTGAAATATTGTAACAAATCCCAACCAAGGGAAATAACATCACTCTCGCCGACTGCTTGAGCTCACTATGCATTACAGAAGCCAAGTGATTAGCCCCCACCAGCACCCACAAACTTATTTCAAACTAGCACATCAAATGGGCTGTAAATTTTCATAGGAAAGGTTGCATAACCGTGACAGATTTGGATTCTGACATTTGGGACCCGCGAGGAAATAGCCTATCCAAGGTGGTGTCAACTTACTAGCCAGTCAACAAACGATTCTGCCTACCAGCCGTTGGATTGACATCCAACATCTGTCGTGTATCTTCTATCTCTTGTCTTCTTCTTCCTCCAGTCGCCCAAACCAAACCACCCCGTCGGCTCCGCCTGCTCCCGCCTCCCATGGCTGGTTGCGCCTCCGCCGCCCTACCGTACGTACCCTCCAACGTTGGCCAGTTCCTCCCTCTATTCCCCCACACGTCATGTTAGTCTCCGGCGACGTCAGCCCCAACACGCACCCACACCCGAACCAGTCAACCCTCGTACTCCCCTCCGCTTGCGACTGGACCGGCGCATCTTCAACAGCTCCTGTTCGTTCCGTCCAAGGCCTCACCGTCGTCCTACGCCTTGCGGCCTTGGTTCGCTCGCCGTGCGCAGTGCGCCGCCCTCTTGCGTTATCAACGTTGTCAACAACCAAGAGGAACAAGGAGATGACTGTACATGGAGAGGATGACAGTAGGGACCCACCAGCGTCATGGCAGTACGCAGGCAAGTGCCTCTATAGTACAAGCCCAAAAATATGGTTCCTCCTAATGGTTGGACATCTGGGGCTCACGCCATTGTCAACGTAGTCAATAAACGAGAGAATTACACTACGAGCAGCTGACACCAGGGACCCAGCAAGTCGCGCAGTTTTATTTTTTGAGGAACAAGCAGTTGTTATTTATACTAGTTTTAGCGACGGATCAGGGTAACAACGGGGCTGTGCGGGGGCTGTGGCCCATCTAGCCAGGGTTTTATTTATGTTTACCACATCATGAGCCCAGTTGTATTTTTTTCTTGCTGAAAATGGCTAGCCTCGTTCTATTTTTTAAAAGAAATACCCAAACAAGGCATACTTGCTTTATCGGCCCTACTGGGCTACAAATCTTTCAAGACGAGGAGAATTTCATTCGGTTTGCCCAGAAATGGGCTGTACATTTTTAAAACACATCAAACCGGGAATTAGTTTCAATTTTTTTTCATTACAAGATCTTAAATTCCATTGATTTTTATGCGTGGACAATTATCTGGATTTTATATCTATATAAATTATTTTTCAAAATAGTTTGAATGTGAATCGATATTTCTGGATTAAAAACAGTTGACCACACCGAAATATGCAAAATTTCGTATGCTTTTTAACCGTGCCCACAATATGGGGTGTAATGCTAACAAAAAGAAGATGGGCTCGAAAAAAATTCTTAAGAATTAGCAAATGGGTTGTACATTATTAGAAATAATGGCAGATGGGTTGTATGTTGTTTCCCATAGATTTGAGGCTGACTTGTGCGCCTACTAGAGGTTGACGCGTATGCTTTCATAAAAAAAAGGTTGATGCACACGCAACGCCCTGTCAACTTAGTCAACACACGAGAGCAGTGACTGTTGGATGTCCATCCAACGGCTGCGGTGCTTCTTCAATCTCTGCTCTTCATGCTCCAGCCGCTCAAATAAGCGCCGGCGGGACTGCCTGCTCCCTCCTCCCGCGGCCGGCTATGCTGCCGTGCAGGCCTCACGGCCCCACCGTACTCCCATCGCTGGCCTAGCCATCCCTCTACTCACCCACACATGTTGTTATTCTCCGGCGACGGCAGACGAACCAGTAAACCATCATACTCCTCTGCGTGGGAAACAACTACCGAGTATTCACTGGCTACGTGTCGTTCCCTTCCTAGGCCTCGCCGTCGTCCACCGCCCTGGTGCTCTCGGCGCGGCCTGGCCAACATGATCAATGAACGACATCCATCGAAAGTGGACTGTACGTGGAGAGGCTGACAGTTGGGTCCACGGCCGCACGCAAGGAAATGCCTCCTTATTACGCGCAAAATAATGATTCCTCCACCTGACAGCTAGGACCCACAGGAAGGGCCTCTGTATTTCGTGAAAAAAACGTTCCCCCGCTGACAGGTCGGACCCACCAGCTATATCTTCGCACGCAAGGAAGTGCCTCCTTATTATGCCCGAAAAAATGAATACCCCCTGCTAGCTGGGACCCACCATATTGTTGGGCTGACTTGTGGGCCTACTAAGTTGACGGGGACGGAGGGCTTTGTCAACTTAGTCAATACTCCAGTGACCGTATGATGTCCATCCAACGGCCATAGTGCTTCTTCAACCTCTGGTCTTCTTGCTCCAGCCGCCCAAAGCAGCGCCGGTCGTGCCGCCTGCTCCTACCTCCCGTGGCCGGCTATGCTACCGCCTGCTCCTGCCTCCCATGGCCTGGCTCCATGTCGTCCCCTTCCTAGTCCTCGCCGTCGTCCACCGCCGTGATGCTCTTGGCGCGACGTGGTCAATGTGGTCAACGACCGACTTCCATCGGAAGAGTACTGTACATGGAGAGGCTGACAGCTGGGCGGCAGCCGCAAGGAAGTGCCTCCTTATTACACAAAAAATAATTATTCCTCCACCTGACAGCGGGGACTCACCGGACGGGCCACCAGTATTTTGTGAAAAAAATTGTTTTCCCCTGACTACTGGGACCCACCGGACGGGCCACCGTATTTCGTGAAAAAAACGTTGCCCCCGTTGTCAGCTCGGACCCACCAGAAGTGCCTCCGTATTACGCACAAAAAAATGAATACTCCCCCGGCTAGCTGGGACCCACCTTGGTGGGAGGCTGACTTGTGGGCCTACTAAGTTGACGGGGACAAAGGGCTTTGTCAACTTAGTCAATATGAATGATTCTAGCTCTAGTGACCGTATGATGTCCATCCAACGGCCGTAGTGCTTCTTCAACCTCTGGTTTTCTTGCTCCAGCCGCCCAAAGCAGCGCCGGTCGTGCCTCATGCTCCTGCCTCCCGTGGCCGGCTGTGTTGCTGCAGAGGCCTCACCGCCCCCTACTATTCCCACCGCTGGCCAGGCCCTGCGGTGACGGCGGCCTCACACCGCAGCCGAACCAGTGAACCCTCGTACTCCTCTCCGCGCGGGCTTCCACTGCCGCGTCTTCCCCGGCTCCGCATCGTCCCCTTCCTAGGCCTCGCCGTCGTCCACCGCCGTGGTGCTCTCCGCGCGGCGTGGTCAAGGAATGACTTCCATCGGAAGAGTACTGTACATGGAGAGGCTGACAGCTGGGTCCACGGCCACAGCCCAGTTTATTTGTGATTTGCCAAGTAAGTCGCTTTGTCAGGCCTGTTGGGCTGCAAATCTTTCAAGACGAGGAGAGCTTTCATTCGGCTGGCCGAGAAAATGGCCCATCAGTAATGAGAAATGGGTTGTACATTTTTAAAACACATCAAACCGGCAATTAGTTTCAAATATCTTTTTTTTCATTTCAAGATTTTAAATTACATTAATTTTTATGCGTGGAGAATTTGTTGGATTTTGTATTGATATACATTTATTTTTTAAATCAGTTTGAATGTGAGTTGAAATTTCGGGATTAAAAACAATTCGGACCGCACCGAAATATGCAAAATTTCGTATAATTTTTTAACTGTGGCCACAATATGGGCTGTAATGCTAACAAAAAGAATATGGGCTCCAAAAAAACCTTAAGAATTAGCAAATGGGTTGTAAATTATTAGAAATAATGGCAGATGGGTTGTATGCTGTTTTCCACAGATTTGAGGCTTTCCTAAAAAAAGGTTGACGCACAAGCAGTGACTGTTGGATGTCCATCCAACGGCCGTCGTGCTTCTTCAATCTCTACTCTTCCTGCTCTAGCCGCTCAAACAAGCGCCGGCGGGACTGCCTGCTCCCTCCTCCCCGCGGCCGGCTGTGCTGCCGCGAAGGCCTCACCGCCCCATCGTACTCCCATCGCTGGCCTAGCCATCCCTCTCCTCACCCACACCTGTTATTATTCTCCGGCGACGGCAGACAAACCAGTAAACCCTCGTACAGTCGTACTCCCCTCCACGTGGGAAACAACTGCCGAGTCTTCCCTGCCTCCATGTCGTCCCCTTTCTAGGCCTCGCCGTCTTCCACCGCCGTGGTGCTCTCGGCGCGGCGTGGTCAATGTGGTCAACGACCGACTTCCATCGGAAGAGTACTGTGCGTGGAGACGCTTACAGCTGGGTCCACGGCCGCAGCAAGGAAGTGCCTCCTTATTACGCGCAAAATAATTATTCCTCCACCTGACAGCGGGGACCCACTGGACGGGCCACCGTATTTCGTGAAAAAAACATTTCCCCCTGACTGTTGGGACCCACCAGCTACACCTTCGCATGCAAGGAAGTGCGTCCGGGCAAAAAAACGATTTGCCCCCTGACTGCCGGGACCCACCAGCTAAATCTTTGCATGCAAGGAAGTGCGTCCGGGCAAAAAAACGATCCGCCCCCCTGACTGCTGGGACCCACCAGCTACATCTTCGCAGGCTAGGAAGTGTCTGACAGTCGGGACCCACCTGGTCGAAGCGTACGTAGCATTGTCATTCTGGTCGCAAATGTGTGCGTACATACTGGTCGATGTAGAGGCGTGCACGTTTCGTAGTAGAGGCGCGCACATGTCGTAGCAGAGGCGCGCATGTAGCATGTACACGTACGTACAGCGGCGAGGGTGCAAGAAAGAAAATATTACCACGTACGTACATACGGGCAGGGTCTCGAATGCCTACTCATGCATACGTACATGGCTGGGTCGGAACGGAGAAACAGTGTCGTCGACATGTTCATGGGGAGCCAACCGGCTGGGTCGGAACGGAATGCGTGGTCGTGTTCATCAGGAGGGCTTGGACAAAACAGGCGATGGAAATGAGGGTTAGCATACCGCACAACGGAGGAAACGGACCTCCTACGTTCAGAACGGGGTCCTGTTTATCGGGAGGGGTGTGGCGTACCGCAAAACGGAGGAAACGAACCTCCTACGGTCGAAACGGGGGTCCTGTTGATCGGGAGGGGTGTGGCGTACCGCAAAACGGACAAAACGGACCTCCTACGGTCGAAACGGGGGTCCTGTTGATCGGGAAGGGTGTGGCGTACTGCAAAACATAGGAAACAGACCTCCTACGGTCGAAACGGGGGTCCTTTTGATCGGGAGGGGTGTGGCATACCACAAAACGGACAAAACAGACTTGTGTTGGAGCTCTACAGTCAAAACGGGGGTCCTGTTCATCGAGAAGGGTGTGGCATACCGCAAAACGGGACTCCATGGGATACTGTTCATGTCCACCGTCGACCTCCTCCAGCCTCCACGAGCTACCGTCGACCTCCTCCAGCCTCCACGGGCTACCGTCGACCTCCTCCAGCCTCCACGGGCTCCTGTTCATCCAGCCTCCACCGCGTGCTACTCCATCGGCTACTGTTCAACCACCCCTCCACAGGCACCCCTCCACCGTCTACTGTTCATCCAGCCCTCCACACCACGGGGTCCTGTTCAACCACCCCTCCACGGCCACCCCTCCACCGTCTACTGTTCATCCAG
>NC_041383.1:335101610-335111728 GCF_002162155.2 Triticum dicoccoides | reverse complement strand
AGAGGCAGCATCGATCGGCTTCACTTAGCAGCAGTAGTGAAGGGATCGCTCGATCGGGTTCAGTTAACGGCCATCGATCGATCGCTTGGGTTCAGTAACGCGTAGCCTGCAGTGCAATCGCTCGGGTTCAGTTAGAGCCCAACGCCTCGCTCAGGTTCAGTTAGAGCCAACGCCTCGCACACATGCGCGTATGTGTACAAGAGAAACATGCATCGCTCGGCCCCCGATCTCCCACCGTAACCGAGAACTCCCCGAAATTTTCCTCCCCCTCGCTTCTACCACGGTTTTTTCCATCATGGATGGCCCAAAGAATGTCATGTAGCTGCGTCTCCGGCTCGCCCAGGACGAAAAGCCCATTTTTTGTCATGATTTTTTGTCATAGAAGTAGGAGCCCACGACATCTATGATGATACCGGGTTTTGTCACAATTATCGTCATAGAAGTGTCATATGTATGACAGGGAAAAAATTCGTTTGGCCCAAAATGTCACGGATGTGTCTTTTTTGTAGTGACATGGATAGGAGGAGTCAGAAATTTTTAGGTCAAATCGAAAAGGGAATAGCATATAGTTTGCAAGTGCGTGAGGAAGGAAAGCAATGCAAAAGCATCACTTTGAGGTGTAGAATCCTAACCACAAGAGTATCAATCAGCAGCAGGCATATATATAGCTAGCAATAATACCATGTACTCTCTTGTAAAGAAATATAAGAGAATTTAGATCACTAAAGTAGTGATCTAAACGGTCTTATATTTCTTTACGGCGGGAGTAGTAAATGGCAGCATCAGCACTTGTACCATGACATGTCCAGCAAGGAAAAATATGGGAAAATTAATTTATTCTAGACTAGATACCAACTGAACTAGCCAAAGGCCATCCAATGGAATAAGCAACATTCATACTGAACCTACAAATTCTAATTACCTGCAACAAATCAGTGGCATAGGCAGACTATACCGACTGAAAATCAAACTCCGGCCACATTGCTCTGTGTTCCTACACTAAACTGGAAACCACAGAAATCAAATGGGCTAAACAGCTAGTTGGAGCCCTCTTTCTAGAGTAGAGACTCCACTCTTACCTCCACATCACACTCCTAATGCTACTGATGCAAAACTACTCTTAATGGACTGTTACATCTATACTGCAAGAAGTTACAGCTATACTCCATGCACTGTTACCAATTCATCTTTTAAAAAAATGTTCAAGCACTGATTAAAAAAGGAATGCAAAAGAGATGCAGTACTCAGATGTACTCCAGTGGAGAGCATCAGCCCAAAAGAAAACAAAGATAATGGCTAAAAAAATTACTCCAGTTTATACTCCTCTTTTAGCAGTACAAATTATAGCTAATGCAACATCATGGGAGCTGATGTACAGATCCAGCGAAGGGTTTCTTCCACTCATTGCCCAAGTGGCTCTTCTTGTATGCCTTGTGAGCCCACCACTGGTTCCTACGGTGGTCTTGAGCTTGCGCCCAACTCCCATACCACATGTCTTACTATAATAAGAATTCATCCATACTTACATTAATTAAAAAGATCTCAAAAGTTGAAGCAGGTGTATTACTACCAACTTCACAAGCAACAGGAAAATCTTGACCAAAAATCAGAACATGTCACTAAACTGAAGTGGCGCATACTGCATACACATTCATTTGGTACAATCATTTCTACTTGGCACTTGCTAGTCCAAGAACATAGCACAAGAACATCTACATATCAAGTGAACATGTGCATATGTTGCAGCCAACTACAGATATGTAGATGTGTACACATTAACATATCAACTGAACTTGTCCATGCATTGCAATAAACTACGGATGTGTACACATCCCAAGGCAAATCCTGGAATAAAGAGCATGTCACTGAGCTGAGTTGATGCATACTGCATGTATACACAGATGTTCCAAGCATTTCACCTCGAATTCTAAACTAGCAACTAATTAACATAATATAATAATGTTATTGCAATCACAACACGAAGGTGGATATATTCTAAACATGGCAACCATATAGAGCATCATGAAAACCGAGGTAGATATTATCTAGCTACCTACACTAAGAACACGCAAACTACGCCAGCCTAGAGGCTAAAAAGGAAGACGTCATGTATGCTACCATGCATAACTTCCACAGCCCAATCATCTGGACAATGGAATACAGATACCATGGTAGCAACGAATTCATGTCGCTCCACACATCATAGTACTAAATTTCCTCACACTTGATAGTGCTACAAGCAAGCAAGCAAGCAAACAAACATGCAAATTCAAGTAGTAGTATTGGTTGTCTAATGAATAAGATATAGAATTCTCCTCAAATCAAATAGACAAGAATTTCTTCTTCTTGTTTCTAGTTAATGACAAGCAGTCATCAATCAAGCAAGCAACATCACATTGGTCATCATCTAGCATCGTTCAGCATATAACACCTACTAATTTTATTTTATTTGTTTGCATCGAGTCAGCACCTACTAGAGCAAGGGTCAACACTAGTGAAAGAGCAGACATGAATATTTGCTTGCAACCTGACGATGTCACTTATGCGAGGCGAGGTAAGGCGAAGAGCAGCTCCTCGCTGCATGCACGAGAGCTTTATGATCCTCTTGCCCCACATTCACTTCAGCAGGATCTTCATGTGGGTCTTGTTGTTCAGGTCGTTGATCGCAGCATCCTGTCACCATGGTCCGATATTTTCCATCAGCGCAAAACATATAAGCACTGGTATTACATGATCCCCAAATCATAAGGTCTTGATTAGATATAAACAGTAGTACTGAATGATAGATATAAACAGTAGTATTGCCTGAGCTCGAATTTTTTTGCAAGGATAAACATGTCCTAAACCGCCACGGCGCCACTGTGGGATCGTTGAAGTACTAGATGCCAGAATGTAAGAATGGATAAAATAGAACATGAATGTTCTCAAGTGCCATGAAGTGAGCAAGTAGGTAGTCAGAATGATGAGGCATGTTAGCTGCCAAAACTGATTCAGACTAACTGCATTTCCAGAAGGACGGGCCATTCCAAAGCATTTCAAGACACTTTGACTAAACATAACAAACTCATGCAGTAACCACATTGAGCATCTAAAACAGGAAGTGGCATGAACAAGAATCAATTGTTTACCTCACCAGGTGTCTATCATAGCATACAAATTTAGCTTATTCGGTGAAAATGGCCTACAAGATGCCCGATGCTAACTTTAATTGCAGAAATTTCCTACTAGTAGCAACCAAATACGCATGCTAAGATCACTGAGTTGAACATCAGACTGTAATGGAATGCCTGGTATTGATATGCAAGAGTACGTCTAAGCGCAAAGAAGAGTAAAACTATCTACTGTACTTATTTTATTTGCTCCCCAATTCAAGAAACTAAGGCACTAGAAAGACTGGCAGAAACTACCATCTTCAAGGTCGAAACATCATCTCATCAAAGAAACTACCATCTTCGTGTTGGTGTCATCATCTTCAGATGTCAAGCTTTACTACTTGCTTCTAGGCATCAGACACATGCACTTATACTGGTACCGCAACTTCTGGCCGGCCATTGACGAACAGTCAAAGCCGCAGCAATACATCAAGCTCAATCACTAGTGGCAGTCGAGTGAGTTGGCGCGCGGGCGGGCAGGGCGAGTAGGGTACCTTGGTGTGGTTCTAGGTGTTGGCGACGGTGAAGCCGATGTGGACAAGGAACAGGTCGTTGCAGGACTCGTGGTCGCGAAGCCGATCGAGACGTCGAATGGCGCCCAATCACGATGCCACCGCCGAGGACGACGAGGGAGAGGATCAGGACCCCCGCTCACAGTTGGTGGTGGCGACCATGTCCACGACGGCCTCGTCTCGGGCCGTAGGATGAGCACGCCATCCCAGATGGTGACCACGAGGTCCTTCCAATGCTCGTTCCCGAGCGGCGCGCAGAGGAGGTGGGGCGCCATCGGGTCGCCATTGGACGGGGAAGGGACGGAGGCATCGGCGAGGAGCCAGCGGAGATGGCAGTGGAGGTGCAACGCCGAGGGAGAGACAAGCACGGTGGCCCTGCGGCGGAGGGCACCGAGTTAGGCCTCCGGGACGGGCGGAGGAAGAGCAGCGGATGTCCTCCGGGAGGCGAGGAGGAGCTGGTGGTGGCTCGTGGGCGATGGCAGCGGGGTCGGATCTAAATCAGGGAGAATGGATCCGAATCGGGAGGGGAGGAGTGGGGTTAGGATTTGGGCTGCGGGTGGGTGGATGGATGGATGGATGTGTGCCATGTCATCAATCCATGGCACAAACATCTCCACCAATGAGAATTAAACTTATGTAAATGTGTTTTTTTCTTTTTGTTTCTCTTCTTTGTTTTCACCTATGTGAAGAACCTATCAAATATTAGTTACAAAATTGGACCACAATAAATTTCAAAAATATTTGACCGTATTTTATATACAAATTGACCAAATGCTTCCCTCGTAAAAGTTTTTCGTCCACCCCTCGTCTATTTTTCGAGTGCCCAAAAAGAGATTGTTTGTGAAGAACCTAGCAATTTTTTGTTGCAAATTTGGACCAAATCAATTTTATAAAACCTTAGGACATATTTAATGTACAAATGACCAAATGGTTGGGTGTCAAAAGTTTTGATCCACCTCTCGCAAAAAAGACAAATTTTCGCCGATTCAGCTGGAAGCGGGTCAAATTTGAACTGCAGTTGCCTCATAGTTTGCTATTTATTTTTTCCAAAAATAATTTCTAAGTACATAAGTATCTATTTAATTAGAGAAACATCAAAAAAATTCCAACATTCAACCACTAGCTAGGAACGGACATGCCCGTCGTTTTGACCGCATTTTGAAATGGGCATGAAAAATTCGAAAAAAAATTGGAAAACCTTCGCGTTGTGTCATTCTATATGACAGAGTTACCAGGAAAAATAATAAACTTGTAATACGGCAATTATTTTTAAAAAGTGTTCCCAGAAATGAGCTATCACGTGTGGAGATCCATAGCTTTCAAGCCAAATGATCAATCTTACGGCTACATTCATGGCATAGTTTGTTCAAATGATCTCATATTATGCATAAGGGTGCACCTTGGAATGGCAAACAATGTTGCCTAAGGAAGTTTTCATTTTCTTGGACAAAAAATTCATTTTCTATTTTTCGAGCGCCCAAAATGAGTTTTTTTGTGAAGGAACTAGCAAATATTTGTTGCAAATTTGGACCAAATCAATTTTATAAAACCTTAGGCCATATTTAATGTACAATTGACCAAATGGTTGGGTGTAAAAAGTTTTGATCCACATCTCGTGAAAAAGACACCGCCGATTCAGCTGGAAGCGAGTCAAATTTAAACTGCGGTTGCCTCATAGTTTGCTATTTATTTTTTCCAAAAATCATTTCTAGGTACATAAGTATATATTTAATCAGAGAAACACCAAAAAAATTCCAAGATTCAACCACTAGCTAGGAACACACATGCCCGCCGTTTTTACCGCATTTTGAAACGGGCATGAAAAATTCAAAAAAATCCAAAAATTGGAAAACCTTCGCATTGTGTCATTGTATATGACAGAGTTGCCAGAAAAAATAATAAACTTGTAATACGGCAATTATTTTTAAAACGTGTTCTCAGAAATTAGCTATCACGTGTGGAGATCCATAGCTTTCAAGCCAAATGATCAATCTTATGGTCATGTTCATGGCATAGTTTGTTAAAATGATCTCATATTGTGCACAAGGGAGCATCTTGGAATGTCAAACAATGTTTCCTAAGGAAGTTTTCATTTTCTTTGAACAAGAAATTCATTTTCTATTTTTCGAGTGCCCAAAATGAGTTTTTTTGTGAAGGAACTAGCAAATATTTGTTGCAAATTTGGACCAAATCAAATTTATAAAACCTTAGGCCATATTTAATGTACAATTGACCAAATGGTAGGGTGTCAAAAGTTTTGATCCACCTCTCTTGAAAAAGACAAATTCCGCCGATTCAGCTCGAAGCGGGTCAAATTTGAACTGCAGCTGCCTCATAGTTTGCACTTTATTTTTTCCAAAAATCATTTCTAGGTACATAAGTATCTATCTAATCAGAGAAACACCAAAAAAATCCAAGATTCAACCACTAGCTAGGAATGGTCATTCCCGCTGTTTTGACCGCATTTTGGAATGGGCATAAAAAATTAAAAAAAAATAAAAAATTGGAAAACCTTTGCATTGTGTCATTACATGTGACCAATTTACCAGGAAAAAATAATAAACTTGCAATACGACAATTCTTTTAAAAAAGTGTTCTCAGAAATGAGCTATCATGTGTGAAGATTCATGGCTTTCAAGCCAAATGATCAATCTTATGGCCACATTCATGGCATACTTTGTTCAAATGATCTCGTATTGTTCACAAGGGTTCATCTTGGAATGGCAAACAATGTTGCCTAAGGGAGTTTTTATTTTCTTTGGATGAAAAATTAATTTTCCATTTTTAGAGTGCCTAAAATGAGTTTTTTTTTGTGAAGGACCTACCATATATTTGTTGCAAAATTGGACCAAATCAGTTTCATAAAGTATTAGGACATATTTAATGCACAACTAAGAAAATGGTTGGGTGTCAAAAGTTTTGATCCACCTCTGGTGAAAAAGACAAAATTTCGCCGATTCAGTAGGAACTTGGTCAAATTTGAACTGCAGTTGCCTCATAGTTTTCTCTTTATTTTTTCCAAAAATCATTTCTAGGTACATAAGTATCTATTTAATCAGAAAAACACCAAAAAAATCCAAGATTCAGCCACTAGCTAGGAATGGTCATTCCCGCCCTTTTGACCGCATTTTGAAATGGGCATAAAAAATTCAAAAAAATCAAAAAATTGGAAAACCTTCGCATTGTGTCACTACATGTGACCAAGTTACCAGGAAAAATAATAAACTTGTAATAGGGCAATTCTTTCAAAAAAAATGTTCTCGGAAATGAGCTATCATGTTGAAGATTCATGGCTTTCAAGCCAAATGATCAATCTTATGGCCACATTCATGGCATAGTTTGTTCAAATGATCTCATATTATTCACAAGGGTGCATCTTGGAATGGAAAACAATGTTGCCTAAGGGAGTTTTCACTTTCTTTGGATGAAAAATCAATTTTCCATTTTCCGAGTGCCTAAAATGAGTTTTTTATGAAGGACCTACCATATATTTGTTGCAAAATTGGACCAAATCAATTTTCTAAAATACTAGGACATATTTAATGCACAATTGACAAAATGGTTGGGTGTCAAAAGTTTTGATCCATCTCTGGTAAAAAATACAAAATTCCGTCGATTTAGTGGGAATTGGGTCAAATTTGAACTGCAGCTGCCTCATAGTTTGCTCTTTATTTTATCCAAAAATCATTTTTAGGTACATAAGTATCTGTTTAATCATAAATGCATGGTTTGGTGGAGATACGTCGAGGTTTTGACGTTGGCCGAGGGCCCCAACTCCAGAGCGCGTAAACTCGCATGCCCGTCGCGTGGTCACCGCGTGACCGTGGCATTGCCTTGAGTTCTAGGTGGCCTAGGCATGTCTAGTGGGTTGGTCACTCCCTAGGTAGGTTCTAAGAAGAAAGTGACAACATAAGAATCTCACGACGAGACCAAACTATGCTCAAACATGAATTAGCAACCAAGTGTTTGATTAGCGGTATGGGAAATGCACATGACCAATGGGCGTGAGTTTTGGCTGAGGATGATCATCTACTAAGAAGAGTTTCTTCACAAATTTTTGAACTCAAATGGAGGATCCTAGGTGGCACTTGCTTTGCAAAGTACCACACTAGACAGAAATATGAATGTTGAGGCTGGGCTCAAAATAATGAATGGGTTGAACTAAAATTTGGTGGAAGGTGGTTATTTGGGCATAGGAAAGCACTGCAAAAAATTGATACCATTTGGACATGCCAAAGTGGTACTTCCTTCACAATGCTCTTCTTTGGACAAAAACTTGGGAAAATTACTGAGAGAAATTGGATAAATGAAATGAGCTCAAATTTAGTGTAGGTAAGTTACATAGGTATGGTCATGCCCTGGTAAATTTTCAGCAATTATGAAGCAATCTAAAATATAGTTGTTTCACAAAATGAAAATATTACCAGAAACAAAGATTCGATCATGAGCTCTCATGAATTGTTATATGGGGCTAAAAATTTGTGGAGAGCTATGATATGGTCATATATAAGATGTGGAAAAAATTCATCTCATTAGGATATGCATAGCTAGTACTTCCTTCACAAAGCTTCTAGCTGAATGAAAACTTTGAAAATTTGCCAAGGAAGATTTACTGGGCAAGTGGAGCTGAATTTTGTCATGAGGCAATGATTTGGATAGGAAAGAGTGCCCAAAATTTTTTAGGGCAATCAAGAATATATAAATAACACTTCCTTCACAAAGTGTTGTTCTGAACAGAATAGGAAAATGAATATTGTTGAATTATTTTTGAACTAGGCAAGGAAGGTTTCTGACATACTTGATGAAGATATGATCCAATTAATTTATGAGAATTCTTTGGGAATTTTGGGAATAGCATAAATATAGGTTGCTTCACAGCCTAGGGCAAAAATTAACACATAGGCAAAACTGATGAGGTGGCGCCTAGTCATCGCAACCCACCACATTTTACAAGGCTATGACCATCTATATTGGTCGTTATCAGCTAGAGATAAGGAAGCGGACCAGCGTTGTTTGCTTTATGACCATTTCGTGTAAGGAAATTACGGCCTTTCTAACCAAAATGGTCGCTATGGTTTAGGGTTTGGAGCCCCCCAAACAGCTTTTGACCAATTGGTCTCAAATGGTCGTAGATTTATGACCAATTCTTCCAGGGTCACTGACAAAAGGTCACAAATTGACATATTTCTTGTAGTGGGTGATGCTCGCATCATGGCAACAAAGCTGACGGCAGGGACCGGCTCCACTGGAACACCCCCAACAATCCAATGTTGGCACGACTGTAGGCGCGTGTCTGGCAGTGCCATGATGCCGAAATGGGTGAGGTCCTCCGCCTCCTAGATGGTGAGGTTGTGTCGCGTCCCTCTTGATGCGGTTACACGGAATCGCTGGCTACTTCCGACCCGCCGCCATAGCACCGCATTGCTTTGGATGTGGAGGTGGAAGGCTAGGGTTTTGGACATGAACGCGACGGTGATGACGGTGAAAGGACGGTGAGGTGGGTGGGCACCTCAGATATATGAGGGAAAGGTGGGTGGGTGTCAGTGGCCGGCGTTACGCCGCCATTGATGGGCGCCTCGGGAGCCAGCAAGATGTGTGTTGCAGGCTCCAAGCCGCCGGGCATGAGGGAGGTGGGTAGGCGGTCCTCTTAATTAATGTTGACCGAGCGGTGTAGGACGTGCGGTTGACTAGCGGGTCCGGGCTATTGACCCGGCTAGCGATGCTAACTGTACGACTCATACGTAACGTGTACAGATTCAAGTGGTCGTGTGTTAATTTTTTCGCAACAATCATCATGCTCTTAATTACGAGGGGGTACGAAATTATTGATGTGCTTGGGGGTATACCGAAGAAAGTGTGAGTTTTCTTTATTTGTTGATGAGGGGATGGAAGGGAGGGTAGGAAGACAACGATGTGGCTAGTTATTTATTATGTGCTATTAAAATACATGCTCAACGTGTAAATGAGGTACTTTTGAAGGATGGGGTAATGAAGGAGAAACAGTGTGTAGATGGTGAGAGAGAACAGTGGAAACCAAGTTAAGTTGGAAGCTGGTGAAAACCACGTGCAAAACTACATTTCAAAGTTTCTAAAAAATCTCATATCTATATTTGAAAACTAGGGTGGGTCTATTCTTATAATAACACCCTTAAGACTTGGCGGCAGCTGCCAGAGTTCTGGGCGCGAGGCGGCTGCTGGTTCATCTCCGGCGATGCAGGATTGGAGGCTGCCTCCAATGGAGCCGTTGGCTCAGTTAGGTGGTGTGCGTCACAGGGTGACGGTTCGGGATAGGGTATCTGTCAGTCCATCGGCTTTTGACCGCATAAAAAGACCGGAGACCGCTCCTCCCAATAATTCAAACAGAAGGATCGAGAGCACTGTGCGGCGTCCTGGCCAGCCAGAGGGCGCGGGGCCCATGATTGGAGATGGTTCGGAGCGCAGCCCGCAAGTCGGG
>NC_041383.1:335079185-335101047 GCF_002162155.2 Triticum dicoccoides | reverse complement strand
AGCTGGTGGAGAAAGACCCATTGGGCGACGCCACTGCGGTGGGGCCGGAACCAATGGGGGAGATCATTGTTGTGGGTACGGAACAAACGGATGAGGCTGGTACAGTGGGGCCTAGGGATGTGGTTGTGGTGGGTCCATCAGACTGGTCTGGGCTCGTGGAAGGAGGTGCCGCACCAACACCAATGGGTGATCCGATTCATCAAGAAGCCCCACCATGTGCGGCCCCAGAACCCCACCCGCTCGGGACAGAGGAGGCGTGCAACTCGCATGCGGACAAGATAGAAAATCGCGCCAGTCTGGGTGGGCGTGCCACAGTCGATGTCGGTTTCGCACCTACATTGGGGAACACACTACGGGAGGTCGCTGTCGCACAGATCCCAGAGAGGATTGCGCAGGGAATGGAACTGCAGGAGTTGCAGTTGGCGGATGGGATAGATGCATGCATGCACGTACCTATCACATCACCCAGTGTTTTGGAGCTTAACGCAAATCTGGATTGCCAAGGGCCAAATGATCAGCAAATTATGCCAGTAGAGAGGGGATCGGGTATGACACCACAGGAGGAGGTTGCATACGCGCGCATGAAGGCGTTTTGTGCTAACATAATTAAAAGGTTAGCCCCACCCCTCATCAAGGAAGTGCAAGCTACCTCTCTGACCAATGAGGCTATCCCATGTACACCTCGCCGTACCACTCGAGCTACCAAGAGAACGGGAACGGCGGCTACATCAAAGGCAACACCGGCAGAGAATGTCCTACTCCGGGCACTTGGCCTTGCCCCGGATGATTTGGAGCCGGATGAGAGTGTGGTGCCAGAGCTCAAGGAGTTATTTGACTCACCGCTCCGCGAGCAGCACGTCAGGGTGATTGCTGCTATATTTGGCAAGACACCACCGCCGAGGACGGAGATCGAGGGCAGCGCTACGGTGGTCATGGCTGCATGATGTCGAGCGCATGGAGCATGGAGTAGGACGTTTGTGCTTGTGTTATGGATATAAACCCATCCATCACATGTTGGAATGTGCGAGGCCTCAACAACCCAGCGAAGCGGAAGGCAGTTAGAGAGTTTATCTCCTCGGTGAAGTGCAACATGGTGTGTTTTCAGGAGACTAAGTTGGATGTTGTAGACCATTATATGATTATGCAATGTATTGGGCCATCTTATGATGGTTTTGCTTATCTGTCGGCGATTAATATGTGTGGAGGAATTGTGTTGGCGTGGGACTCCATGGCGCTCGAGGTGGACACGATCCTCATGGACACGCACTCCATAACCGGACTCGTGCACAACAAGGACGGCTTTAAATGGTGGATCACGGTAGTTTATGGCCCTCAAGGAGATGAGCAAAAGTTGGCGTTCTTGCATGAACTACGTGAGCGCAGGGCAGGGTGCATTGGACCGTGGATGCTTTTGGGAGATTTTAACATGATCCTCAGGGCATCGGAGAAGAATAATGCCAACATTAACCGGAGGATGCTAAATAGCTTCAGAGCATTTGTGGATGATCTGGAAATGAAGGAACTATATATGCATGGGCGACGTTTCACTTGGACGAATGATAGAGACTGCCCGACCCTAACCAAGATAGACCGCGTGCTCGTGTCAGTGGATTGGGACTTGGCGAACCCAGATTGTTTCTTGCAAGCCGTGGGGACTAATGTTTCTGATCATGCACCGCTGCTCCTCACAACAAATGCGTGTTGGGGAACGTAGTAGAAATTCAAAATTTTCCTACGTGTCACCAAGATCTATCTATGGAGAAACCAGCAACGAGGGGAAGGAGAGTGCATCTACATACCCTTGTAGATCGCTAAGCGGAAGCGTTCAAGAGAACGGGGTTGAAGGAGTCGTACTCCTCGTGATCCAAATCACCGGAGATCCTAGTGCCGAACGGACGGCACCTCCGCGTTCAACATACGTACAACCCGGTGACGTCTCCCATGCCTTGATCCAGCAAGGAGAGAGGGAGAGGTTGAGGAAGACTCCGTCCAGCAGCAGCACAACGGCGTGGTGGTGGTGGAGGAGCGTGGCAATCCTGCAGGGCTTCGCCAAGCACCACGGGAAAGGAGGAGTACTTGGGAGAGGGGAAGGGCTGCGCCAGAACTTGGGTGCGGCTGCCCTCCCACCCCTCCACTATTTATAGGTGGGGAGAGAAGGGGGCCGGCCCTCCTAGATCCCATCTAGGGTTGGGGACGGCGGCCAAGGGGGGAAGGAGTGCCTCCCAAGTCAAGTGGAGGCCCTCCCCCTTAGGGTTTCCCCTCTCCCATGCGCATGGGCCTTGGGGGGGCTGGTGCCCTGGCCCATTAAGGCTAGGGCGCCCCCTTACAGCCCATGCTGCTGTATTGGACGTGGTGAAACAATTTCCGGACCTCCGGACCCTTCCGGAATCCTCCGGAACCTTCTGGAAGCTTCCCAGTACAATACCAGAAAAACCAGAACTTTTCCCGGAACCCGAACAACAACTTTCCATATATAAATCTTTACCTCCAGACCATTCCGGAACTCCTCGTGACGTCTAAGATCTCATCCGGGACTCCGAACAACATTCGATAACCACGTATATCTATTCCCTATAACCCTAGCGTCATCGAACCTTAAGTGTGTAGACCCTACGGGTTCGGGAACCATGCAGACATGACCGAGACGTTCTCCGGTCAATAACCAACAGCAGGATCTGGATACCCATGTTGGCTCCCACATGTTCCACTATGATCTCATCGGATGAACCACGATGTCAAGGACTCAATTGATCCCGTATACAATTCCTTTTGTCTAGCGGTATTGTACTTGCCCGAGATTCGATCGTCGGTATGCCGATACCTTGTTCAATCTCGTTACCGGCAAGTCTCTTTACTTGTTCCATAACACATCATCCCGTGATCAACCCCTTGGTCACATTGTGCACATTATGATGATGTCCTACCGAGTGGGCCCAGAGATACCTCTCCATCACACGGAGTGACAAATCCCAGTCTCGATTCGTGCCAACCCAACAGACACTTTTGGAGATACCTGTAGTGCACCTTTATAGCCACCCAGTTACTTTGTGACGTTTGGTGCACCCAAAGCATTCCTACGGTATCCGGGAGTTGCACGATCTCATGGTCTAAGGAAATGATACTTGACATTAGAAAAGCTTTAGCATACGAACTATGATCTTTGTGCTAGGCTTAGGATTGGGTCTTGTCCATCACATCATTCTCCTAATGATGTGATCCCGTTATCAATGACATTCAATGTCCATGGTCAAGAAACCGTAACCATCTATTGATCAACGAGCTAGTCAACTAGAGGCTTACTAGGGACATGCTGTTGTCTATGTACCCACACATGTATCTGAGTTTCCTATCAATACAATTATAGCATAGATAATAAACGATTATCATGAACAAGGAAATATAATAATGACTAATTTATTATTGCCTCTAGGACATATTTCCAACAGTCTCCCACTTGCACTAGAGTCAATAATCTAGTTCACATCGCCATGTGATTAACACTCACAGGTCACATCGCCATGTGACCAACATCCAAAGAGTTTACTAGTGTCACATCACCATGTGATTAAGTCTCAATGATTTCTGGGGTTTGATCATGTTTTGCTTGTGAGAGAGGTTTTAGTCAACGGGTCTGCAACATTCAGATCCGTATGTACTTCGCAATTCTCTATGTCATATTATAAATGTTGCTTCCACGCTCCACTTGAAACTATTCCAAATGGTTGCTCCACTATACGTATCCGGTTTGCTACTCAGAGTCATTCGGATAGGTGTTAAAGCTTGCATCGACGTAACCCTTTACGCCGAACTCTTTATCACCTCCATAATCGAGAAACATGTCCTTTATTTACTCCAAGGACAATTTTGACCGCTGTCCAATGATCTATTCCTGGATCATTCTTGTACCCCTTGACTGACTCATGGCAAGGCACACTTCCGGTGCGGTACACAGCATAGCATACTATAGATCCTACGTCTGAAGCATAGGGGACGACCTTCGTCCTTTCTCTCTCTTCTGTCGTGGTCGAGCTTTAACTCTTAACTTCATACCTTATAACTCAGGCAAGAACTCCTTCTTTGACTGATCCATCTTGAACACCTTCAAGATCATGTCAAGGTATGTGCTCATTCGAAAGTACCATTAAGTGGTTTTGATCTATCCTCATAGATCTTGATGCTCAATGTCCAAGTAGCTTAATCCAGGTTTTCCCTTGAAAAACACTTTTCAAATAACCCTATATGCTTTCTAGAAATTCTACATCATTTTTGATCAACAATATGTTTACAACATATACTCATCAAAAATTCTATAGTGCTCCCACTCACTTCTTTGGAAATACAAGTTTCTCATAAACTTTGTATAAACCCAAAATCTTTTGATCATCTCATCAAAGCGTACATTCCAACTCCGAGATGCTTACTCCAGTCCATGGAAGGATCACTGGAGTTTTGCATATTTGTTAGCGTTCTTCAGGATTGTCAAAACCTTCTGGTTGTATCACATACAACTTTTCCTCAAGAAAACTGTCGAGGAAACAATGTTTTGACATTCTATCTGCAAGATTTCATAAATAATGCAGTAAGTGCTAATCCAATTCCAACAGACTCTTAGCATCGCTACGAGTGAGAAAGCCTCGCCGTAGTCAACTCCTTGAACTTGTCGGAAAACATCTTAACAACAAGTCGAGCTTTCTTAATGGTGATTCTTACCATCATTTTCTGTCTTCCTTTTAAAATCCATCTGTACCCAACGGCCTTGCGACCATCAAGTATTTCTTCCACAGTCACGGATCCTTTCTCGGATTTTATGGCCTCGAGCCATTCGTCGGAATCCAGGCCCACCATCACTTCTCCATAGCTTGTAGGTTCATTGTTGTCTAGCAACATGACCTCTAAGACAGGATTGTGTACCACTCTGAAGTAGTACGCATCCTTGTCACCCTACGAGGTACGGTAGTGACTTGATCCGAAACTTCATGATCACTATCATAAGCTTCCACTTCAATTGGTGTAGGCGCCACAGGAACAACTTCATGTGCCCCCTGCTACACACTAGTTGAAGTGACGGTTCAATAACCTCATCAAGTCTCCACCATCCTCCCACTCAATTCTTTCGAGAGAAACTTTTCCTCGAGAAAGGACCCGTTTCTAGAAACAATTACTTTTGCTTCCGGATCTGAGATAGGAGGTATACCCAACTGTTTTTGGGTGTCCTATGAAGATGCATTTTATCTGCTTTGGATTTGAGCTTATCAACTTGAAACTTTTTCACATAAGCGTCACAGCCCCAAACCTTTACGAAACGACAACTTAGGTTTCTCCAAACCATAGTTCAAACTGTGTCGTCTCAACGGAATTACGTGGTGCCCTATTAAAGTGAGTGCGGTTGTCTCTAATGCCTAACCCATGAACGATAGTGGTAATTCGATAAGAGACATCATGGTACGCACCATATCCAATAGGGTGCAACTATGATGTTCGGACACACCATCACACTATGGTGTTCCAGGCAGTATTAATTGTGAAACAATTTCCACAATGTCTTAATTGCGTGCCAAAGCTCGTAACTCAGATACTCATCTCTGTGATCATATCATAGACATTTTATCCTCTTGTCACAATGATCTTCAACTTCACTCTGAAATTACTTGAACCATTCAATAATTCAGACTTGTGTTTTATCAAGTAAATATACTCAACATCTACTCGAATCATCTGTGAAGTAAGAACATAACGATATTCACTGCATGCCTCAGCACTCATTGGACTGCACACATCAAAATGTGTTACTTCCAACAAGTTGATATCTTGTTCCATCTTACTGAAAACGAGGCTTTTCAGTCATCTTGCCCATGTGGTATGATTTGCATATCTCACGTGATTCAAAATCAAGTGAGTCCAAACGATCCATCTACATGGAGTTTCTTCATGCGTATACACCAATAGACATGGTTCGCATGTCTCAACCTTTTCAAAAACGAGTGAGTCCAAAGATCCATCAACATGGAGCTTCTTCATGCGTTTTATACCAATATGACTTACATGGCAGTGCCATAAGTAAGTGGTACTATCATTACTATCTTATATCTTTTGGCATGAAAATGTGTATCACTACGATCGAGATTCAATAAACCATTCCTTTAGGTGCAAGACCATTGAAGGTATTATTCAAATAAATAGAGTAACCATTATTCTCCTTAAATGAATAACCGTATTGCGATAGACATAACCCAATCATGTCTATGCTCAACGCAAACACCAAATGACAATTATTTAGGTTAATTACTAATCTTGATGGTAGAGGGAGCATGCGATGTTTGATCGCATCAACCTGGGAAACACTTCCAACACATATCGTCAGCTCACCTCTAGCTAGTCTCTGTTTATTCCGTAGCTCTTATTTTGAGTTACTAACAGTTAGCAACCGAACCGGTATCTAATACCCTGGCGCTACTAGGAGTACTAGTAAAGTACACATTAACATAATGTATATCCAATATACTTCTATCGACCTTGCCAGCTTTCTTATCTACCAAGTATCTAGGGTAATTCTGCTCCAGTGGCTGTTCCCCTTATTACAGAAGCACTTAGTCTCGGGTTTGGGTTCAACCTTGGGTTTCTTCACTGGAGCGGCAACTGATTTGCCATTTCATGAAGTGCCCCTTCTTGCCCTTGCCCTTCTTGAAACTAGTGGTTTCACTAACCATCAACAATTGATGCTCCTTCTTGATTTCTACTTTCGCGGTGTCAAACATCGTGAATATCTCAAGGATCATCATATCTATCCCTGATTTGTTATAGTTCATCATGAAGCTCTAGCAGCTTGGTGGCAATGACTTTGGAGAAACATCACTATCTCATCTGGAAGATCAACTCCCACTCGATTCAAGTGATTTTTGCACTCAGACAATCTGAGCACAAGCTCAACGGTTGAGCTTTTCTCCCTTAGTTTGCGGGCTAAGAAAATCGTCGGAGGTCTTATACCTCTTAACGTGGGCATGAGCCTGAAATCCCAATTTCAGCCCTCGAAACATCTCATATGTTCCGCGACATTTCGAAAATGTCTTTGGTGCCTCAACTCTAAACCGTTTAACTGAACTATCACGTAGTTATCAAAACGTGTATGTCCGATGTTCGCAACATCCACAAACGACGTTTGGGGTTCAGCACACTGAGTGGTGCATTAAGGACATAAGCTTTCTACTGTCCGCATAATCGCTACTGTCAACTTTCAACTATATTTTCTCTAGGAACATATCTAAACAGTGGAACTAAAGCGCGAGCTTACGACATAATTTGCAAAGATCTTTTGACTATGTTCAGGATAATTAAGTTCATCTAATGAACTCCCACTCAGATAGACATCCCTCTAGTCATCCAAGTGATTACATGATCCGAGTCAACTAGGCCGTGTCCGATCATCACGTGAGACGGACTAGTTATCATCGGTGAACATCTTCATGTTGATCGTATCTACTATACGACTCATGCTCGACCTTTTGGTCTCTTGTGTTCCGAGGCCATGTCTGTACATGCTAGGCTCGTCAAGTTAACCTAAGTGTTTCGCGTGTGTAAATCTGGCTTACACCTGTTGTATGTGAACATAAGAATCTATCACACCCGATCATCACGTGGTGCTTCGAAACGACGAACTTTCGCAACGGTGCACAGTTAGGGGGAACACTTTCTTGAAATTTTAATGAGGGATCATCTTATTTACTACCGTCATTCTAAGCAAATAAGATGTATAAACATGATAAACATCACATGCAATCAAAAGGTGACATGATATGGCCAATATCATTTTGCTCCTTTTGATCTCCATCTTCGGGGCTCCATGATCATCATCGTCACCGGCATGACACCATGATCTCCATCATCATGATCTCCATCATCATGTCTCCATGAAGTTGTCTCGCCAACTTATTACTTCTACTACTATGGCTACCGGTTAGCAATAAAGTAAAGTAATTACATGGCGTTGTTCAATGACACGCGGGTCATACAATAAATAAAGACAACTCCTATGGCTCCTGCCGGTTGTCATACTCATCGACATGCAAGTCGTGATTCCTATTACAAGAACATGATCAATCTCATACATCACATATCATTCATCACATTCTTTCTTGGCCATATCACATCACATAGCATACCCTACAAAAACAAGTTAGACGTCCTCTAATTGTTGTTTGCATGTTTTACGTGGCTGCTATGGGTTTCTAGCAAGAACGTTTCTTACCTATGCAAAACCACAACGTGATATGCCAATTGCTATTTACCCTTCATAAGGACCCTTTTCATCGAATCCGTTCCGACTAAAGTGGGAGTGACTGGCACCCGCTAGCCACCTTATGCACCAAGTGCATGTCAGTCGGTGGAACCTGTCTCACATAAGTGTACGTGTAAGGTCGGTCTGGGCCGCTTCATCCCACAATACCGTCGAAACAAGATTGGACTAGTAACGGTAAGCATACTGAACAAAATCAACGCCCACAACTACTTTGTGTTCTACTCATGCATAGAATCTACGCAATAGACCTAGCTCATGATGCCACTGTTGGGGAACGTAGCAGAAATTCAAAATTTTCCTACGTGTCACCAAGATCTATCTATGGAGAAACCAACAACGAGGGGAAGGAGAGTGCATCTACATACCCTTGTAGATCGCTAAGCGGAAGCGTTTAAGAGAACGGGGTTGAAGGAGTCGTACTCGTCGTGATCCAAATCACCGGAGATCCTAGTGCCGAACGGACGGCACCTCCGCGTTCAACACACGTATAGCCCGGTGACGTCTCCCATGCCTTGATCCAGCAAGGAGAGAGGGAGAGGTTGAGGAAGACTCCGTCCAGCAGCAGCACAACGGTGTGGTGGTGGTGGAGGAGCGTGGCAATCCTGCAGGGCTTCGCCAAGCACCACGGGAAAGGAGGAGTACTTGGGAGAGGGGAAGGGCTGCGCCAGAACTTGGGTGCGGCTGCGCTCCCACCCCTCCACTATTTATAGGTGGGGAGAGAACGGGGCCGGCCCCCCTAGATCCCATCTAGGGTTGGGGGCGGCGGCCAAGGGGGGGAGGAGTGCCTCCCAAGTCAAGTGGAGGCCCTCCCCCTTAGGGTTTCCCCTCTCCCATGCGCATGGGCCTTGGGGGGGCTGGTGCCCCTGGCCCATTAAGGCTAGGGCACCCCCTTACAGCCCATGCTGCTGTATTGGACGTGGTGGAACAATTTCCGGACCTCCGGACCCTTCCGAAATCCTCTGGAACCTTCTGGAAGCTTCCCGGTACAATACCAGAAAACCCGAACTTTTCCCGGAACCCGAACAACAACTTTCCATATATAAATCTTTACCTCCAGACCATTCTGGAACTCCTCGTGACGTCGCGATCTCATCCGGGACTCCGAACAACATTCGGTAACCACGTATATCTATTCCCTATAACCCTAGCGTCATCGAACCTTAAGTGTGTAGACCCTACGGGTTCGGGAACCATGCAGACATGACCAAGACGTTCTCCGGTCAATAACCAACAGCGGGATCTGGATACCCATGTTGGCTCCCACATGTTCCACGATGATCTCATCGGATGAACCACGATGTCAAGGACTCAATTGATCCCGTATACAATTCCCTTTGTCTAGTGGTATTGTACTTGCCCGAGATTCGATCGTCGATATGTTGATACCTTATTCAATCTCGTTACCGGCAAGTCTCTTTACTCGTTCCATAACACATCATCCCGTGATCAACCCCTTGGTCACATTGTGCACATTATGATGATGTCCTACCGAGTGGGCCCAGAGATACCTCTCCGTCACACGGAGTGACAAATCCCAGTCTCGATTCGTGCCAACCCAACAGACACTTTCGGAGATACCTATAGTGCACCTTTATAGCCACCCAGTTACGTTGTGACGTTTGGTGCACCCAAAGCATTCCTACGGTATCCGGGAGTTGCACGATCTCATGGTCTAAGGAAATGATACTTGACATTAGAAAAGCTTTAGCATACGAACTACGATCTTTGTGCTAGGCTTAGGATTGGGTCTTCTCCACCACATCATTCTCCTAATGATGTGATCTCGTTATCAACGACATTCAATGTCCATGGTCAGGAAACCGTAACCATCAATTGACCAACGAGCTAGTCAACTAGAGGCTTACTAGGGACATGGTGTTGTCTATGTACCCACACATGTATTTGAGTTTCCTATCAATACAATTATAGCATGGATAATAAACGATTATCATGAACAAGGAAATATAATAATAACTAATTTATTATTGCCTCTAGGGCATATTTCCAACAATGTGATCTGCATCCCAAAGCGGAGATTCAGATTTGAGTTGTTTTGGGCAAAGCTGGAGGGATTCGAGGATGCGGTTAGGGACGCTTGGGTTTGCGATGAGAGCATCACCGATCCTTTCAAACGTCTGGATGCTTTGTTTCGTAACACGGTCGTGGTCTTGCAAGCGTGGGGACAGAGGAAGATGGGCAACATAAAGCTTAAGCTAGCAATTGCTAACTAGGTGATCTTGCGGCTCGAACAGGCACAAGAGGGCAGGCCGTTAACTTGCGATGAGCTTTGGCTGCGTCGTTCCTTGAAGTTGGCCGTCTTGGGGCTCGCCTCCCTGGAAAGAACCATCTCAAGGCAACGCTCCAGGATCCGATGGATTTGGGAGGGGGATGCTAACACTAGATTGTTCCAAGCGGTGGCAAATGGAAGGCGTACCAAAAACTACATTGCGCATATCAAACACGGGGATGAAATCATCATCGAGCAGAGTAGAAAGGAGGAAATCTTTACTAAGGAATATAGGGGCCTGCTAGGCAAACAACAAGCTCGCGATTACACCCTGGATCTTGACTACCTTGGAATGGAACGGGTGGATCTTCGTGAACTGGAGGCAATATTCGCTGAGGAAGAAATATGGAACGTGGTCAAGGAGCTACCCCCGGATCATGCGCCGGGACCTGATGGCTTCATTGGGATATTCTATCAAAAGGCGTGGTCGATTATTAAGCATGACATCATGGCTGCTATCCTGAAATTGTATGTGGGCGATGGTAGAGGGTTCGCTAAACTTAACAAGGCGCTGATCGCACTCATTCCCAAGAGGCCGGATGCGGAGGCTGATTACCGCCCCATCAGCTTAACTCACAGCTTTGCCAAGCTTTTTGCAAAAGCTCTTGCATGTCGAGCAAGGAAAAGAATGTCAGAGATTGTTACCACGAACCAGTCCGCATTCATAGCAGGGAGATGTTTGCACGACAACTTCCTTTTGGTGAAACAAATAGCCCGGAAGTTGCATGCGCGGAAGACCCCGGGAGTGTTTCTTAAACTTGATATCACCAAAGCGTTTGACTCCCTTGCATGGCCATTCTTGTTCCAAGTTCTGCGCAAGAAGGGGTTTGGGGAAAATGGATGAGGTGGATTGCAATACTCCTGCAGACAGCTAGCACTAAGATCTTAGTTAATGGCAGCCCCGGGTCGAGTTTTGCTCATACTTGTGGCCTACGGCAGGGAGATCCGGTGTCCCTCCTTCTATTCGTGACCGCCATGGAAGCTCTGTCATCCTTGTTCACGAAGGGGGCAGAAGTTGGGGCAGTTAGCTCGTTCCCTGGTATCTCGGCGACTCAAAGACTGTCCATTTATGCCGACGTTGTTGCTCTGTTCATCAGGCCCACCAACCTGGATCTCAGTTTCGTCAGGATGGCTCTTGATTGTTTTGGCGCGGCATCAGGATTGGTGGTGAACTATAATAAGTCCATGGCAATCATGATAAAAGGAAATGAGGAAGACCAGCACCGTGTGAGGGACATTCTGCAATGTGCGATGGGCAGCTTTCCTTGCAAGTACCTGGGCATCCCGCTGGCAATTAAATAGCTCACGAGGGCTAATTGGCAGCCTCTAATCGACCAGGTTAGGAAGCTCATTCCTGCTTGGCAAAGAGGACTTATTCAAAGGCCAGGCCGTTTGGTTCTTGTCAAATCGGTGGTTGCGGCGAGACCCATACATCAGTTAATGGTCCTCAATGCCCCGGACTGGGTTTTTGAGGAGATCGATGCTTGGATGAGATCATTTTTTTGGGCAGGAAAGGAGAAAGTTAACGGAGGGCAGTGCCTTGTCGCTTGGAACACGATATGCCGCCCAACGTGTTATGGGGGCCTTGGTATCAAAAACCTCAAGCTGCAAGCGCTCACACTTAGAGTGAGGTGGGAGTGGTTGAGGAGGACTGATCAGGATAGGCCGTGGCAGGGCCTACCGTTCATGATCGATGCTGATACTCGAGAGGTGTTCAATAGTTTGGTTCACATTACAGTTGGCATAGGGGAGCGAGTCCTCTTTTGAAAGGATAGATGGATCAATGGCGCAGCGGTTGTCCTTGGTTCCGACAAGAGTGCTGAACATGAGAACAGTGTGCCAAGCATTGACAAATGACCAGTGGGAACAAGACATCATTGGAGATACACCTTTCATGGCCTTGATTCAGCGCATGCATTTGCGTGCGGCCATTGCGGGAGTGCATAGGGACCATCTTCAGCCTGATGTGTTTACCTGCCCGTGTGATCGCTCTGGCAAGTATACGGCCAGTTCGGTGTATCAAAGGCTTTGCATCGGCCTCATCAGATCGCCAACATATGAGTGCATTTGGAGGAGTGGGGCCATTCTTAAATGCAAAATCTTCGTTTGGCTGGCGGTTCAATATAGATTGTGGACATCTGATAGGAGGGCTAGGCACGGCATGCAGGATGACACAGTTGCTTGCTTCCTATGCCTCCAAGAGGAAGACACCGTTGATCACATCCTGGTTCACTGTAGCTATGCTAAGGAAGTTTGGCATCTTTGCTTTACTAAAGTTGGAGTTGCTGCACCTTACCCGGAACATAATGAGACCTTTACCGCTTGGTGGCTTCGGGCTAGGCAAACCGTGATCGCGAAGCATAGGAGAGGATTTGACACGATGGTCATCGCCATTGCTTGGTCTGTCTGGAAACAACGCAATGCGCGGGTGTTTGGTCACCTCGAGCAACAAAGGATATCTCACCTTTTGGTGGACCAAATCATGGAAGCTCAAGGATTGGAAGACCGCAGGAGTTGGTAGATTAGAACATTTTGTGAGAGAGTAGACTTTCCATTTCGTGTGGTGTGGGTGTCGCTAGCCGGATGTTCGCATCCGTGTCTAGTATCTTATAATTATGTTTGCTCCCTTCTATGGAAATATGGTACGCGACATACTTTCAGAAAAAAAACCTTATTCTGCTAACACCAATTCTGCTAACGCCCGGGACCTACCCGTAGCTACAAAACTAACCGCGCGAAGGAACCGAACGAACTGCACGGGGCTAAGAAAAAAAAACACCCCTCCCGGTCCCCCCATGCTCCACCTCCACCACCGCACCACCTCCCCCACACCGCCGCACCAACTCCCTCCCTCGCGCCGCCACCCCCAACCCCGCCGGCCATGGCGCTACCTTCCCCAGGCCAGGGCGCCATGCAACCGCGCCGCCCCACCACCACGCGCGATCCCTGCACCACCTATCTTCTACCACCTTCTCCGCAGCGACTCTCCATCTGCCCGCGCCACCGCGCCGCCCACCACCTCGCGCTCTTCCACAGCCTGCAGCCACGGCGTCGCCCCCTTCCTTTCCCTTCCCCGGCGACTTGCCTCCCTCTGCGCTGCCCTCTGCGTCGGATCCGGTGAGATCCGACGATTCATGCCCCCCATGGCCGGATCCCGCTCCGCCCCGTCCGGATCAAGCCGGGCCGCTCACCGCGCGAGCCACCGCGGCCACCACCGAGCGCTGCCCCCGACTGAGCTCCCGCGGGCGTACTTCACCTTCTGTTCTCCAGACCGGTGGACGGTGAGCTCCTGTTGATTCCTCTGGTCGCCGGCTTCCCACCAGATCGATGCGTTTCGTACTCGTCGTCGGCTCCTTGCTGTTTGGCTAACCGACGATCTCCTCCAGGAAAGAAGAGGAGGACCTCCAACCCCAAGCCCATATGCAGTTCACCCGACGCGCCTGTTGCGGTGCGCAGCGCATCTGAGTGCGTTCCGCCGGCCGTGCTTGCAGTCTGCTTTCCCCGTGCATGCGTGCCATGGCTGTCCAGAGGAGGAGCACGCCGCGGGCTCCCCCTTCATCCTCTCCAACAATGGCTCCGACGAGCCCCCTGGACGCACTGAATCCATCTCGGCCGCTCATCAAATTTTTAGTTTCTGCAGTTCGATACAACATGTCGTGTCCCCAATTGAGCGGTCCTGGTATTCAGGCAGTGCAGCTCATCCTCTTTGTGCTCGCCGGTGTCGGAAGGCACTAGTGGCAGCGAAAGACACGATGGTCACGGCGCGGCAAAAAGCGACGGTTCGGGCAGCCCGGTCGTGCAGTCTGCTGGTTTGATGTGCACAAAATTGCTTTGATCTTTGATTTGAACACCACCCGGCTAGAGCACAGGTCACCGGTGCCACCGTGACATCCACTGTGGCTAGACTGTTTTGCTAGCGTGTTGTGGCACATATAAGAGCACGAGTGTGCATTTCCTCTTTTTTGTTAAGTGGTGTCCGTGAAAAACATTCAGGGCCTAAAAATTCTAGGAACCTGCTTGTGAAATGTTGAAAATGATGCAGTTCGTTACAACGCGCCCCTGGTTCGGCTTGTGACAAGAAACAAAAGGTATTCCACGAGGGGTACACTTCTTTTTCAGGGGCAGTTCGCTTGAAAATATTTGTGTGAATATAAAATCCCTTTGTAGTCAACACCCGTGGGGTTCATAAAGAAAATAATGTCAACTGATGTTCGCTGTTTATCTGTGATTGTTTCTCTGACACGTGGGCGTGCAGTGCGGCGTGTGGGTGCGTGCGGTACGCAACTGCAAGGATGGCTGCAAAACAAGAAAAGGGTTTGATCAATACTGGTTAATAGTTAATATGCCCGTGCGTTGCAACGGGAGAAAATATACTATGCATTATTCTCCAAGCGTCATTTCTCCCTCACAGAAATTACCATTGGCCCATTGTTAGATCATGCTCATAGTTACCTCCTATCACTTTCATCTACAACATCCTCCTCTTGACTATTGGTGCCCGGGCATTGTGATGGAATATACTCTGGTAGCAGTAATGAGTATTTCATTATTGATCCATTTAACAATAGCAACCGACTTACAGCAGTGCATATTAGTATACCACATATAGGCGCATGAAGAATGTGCTTCTCAAATTGAATTGATACAGTAGCAGCATGAGGAGAAACAAAAGGCTAAAAAAATCCATATATAGATGACTATCAATCAATAATAACGTACCAAAGCTCCATGGATTTAGCCCACTAATAAGATGAAAATGGAACATACATTTTCTTACCATTGCTTTAGTTGTTTATATCATCATCCCCAAATGTCAACCACAAAACCATTATTAATTGGACATACAAAATTGAACTGTGTATGTTATCTTCCTACTTACATTCCAACTTCTAAGAAGATTCAAACTGAAAAGAACAGCATGATGGTCTGAGATTCTTTGGTGCAAAAGAAAAATGCCGCATTGTCCGGCCATTCATATCCTGTCGGCACCATAGTTCACATCAAGCCTTCGCATTTTCACAAGCATCAAAGAAATCGTAAGGAGATAACTAAAGAGAAATTATAACTTTGGAGGGCGTGTGCACCGTACATACCACTTTGTAAACCACTGAAATAAATAAATCATGGAACACATCCAGTGGTTGGCTGATCCGCTACCTGAGAGTTATGATTTGTGACCTTACATGCATCTTCCCTTGGAGCATTCCTGTCCTCACCTTTAGGCCTTTTCTTCAAGCAGTATCGGATCAAAGTGTCATGAAGTGTTTCGAGACAATAGTGCCTTTATGGCAGATCTCTCTGTATGAAGACGGTTTACCTGCTCCTAAAGAAATTGACTCTCAACAAAGTCGCTCAGCGGAGGACCGTTGCACCTCGTTGCTACCTTTGAAATTTCCAATGAACTTTTAAAATATGGTGTGATGTAGCATTGCATGTATTGGTTCTGATAAATCAATCAGGAATCCAATTGGTCAAACTCACACACAAATCCCTTTTATAGTAACTTCTTTGTAATAGGCATGAAGGCACAACTTACGGTGTTCAGGTTGTGAACTTCTCGCTCACCAACTTTTAAGAGCTAGAGCCAAGTCCATTGCTAAAACCACAAGAGGCCCTCAAGTTAGAAAGACGGAAGATTTCACAAGCTAGGTTCCACAAAATGAAAGAAGAAATCACAGAAATAAAATTATGAATTTAACAGCTTGCTGCTTTCTTTCCATTTGTTTCGTGTCCTTGTTGTCTATTTGACCGATCGATGGCATGTTTGAGTTAGAAAGGTCATTGGAGACAAGCTGCATAACTGACCAGCAACTAAAAACCGACGTATGTTAACCGAGGCCATGTTGACTTGCTAATCAGCTAGCTTGACATACACCTACTAACATTATTACCATGTGATCAAGTGAACTGCTATTACTTTCCCTAGCTGGTTAACTTGCACATGAATGACAAGCATTTTCGAACAGCTGAATATGCACAAGCAGACAACTATCATGCAAACACATCAAGAAAAAACACCAACAACCACAAAGAAACTTACAATGTGAAGCATCACCTTTTTCAAAGTGGCTGAACTCCATTAATAGGATCTGGATGACTGGAGCCCGACCCTCCCTCTTGTTTCGATGGACACACACAAGAATACACCAAGAATCATACATCGACTTCTAGCTAGCATGCACGTGAGAAAGGTATTAATCTTTCATACAATCACGACAATCTACATTGGCCAGCAACAATAAAAACGATTGGTGACGGTAGAAATAATGAGTTGGCCAAGCTGCTTGCCTGTTGCTGTGATACTGACTTCTGAAAATAAGGAATCCTCCAACAGTGATAAAAAGCAGAGTAATCTTCTCAACTGAAGAAGGCCAGGGATGAGACCGACGTTTTCCTGTAAACTGACTTTTAGTTATATGTATGATAAAAAGGAAGGAACAAAGAACACAATAAAAGTGGGTACAAATATATAAGTATAAAAACGCGCAACTACAGAAGTACCAATTATCTACCAAAAGTACGAAGATACTTTCCCGAGATGATTGTCGATTGATACAGTGATCTAATCGTCTAATTACCAACTTGACAACCAACCTAATGTCTACAGACACAAAGCAAATACTCTTGGCAAAAAAATCAACACACAGAAAAATTCAAATGTTCCTGGACCATTAAAAGTGTACATGAAAGCCATATACATATGAGTGGACTCCCACGTCCATATGCAAATTTTCAAGCCTAAGATGTGGCTGTACCTGCTTTGGTCAGTTTGACAGCTCCAGCTTCATTAGTCTTTTGGATCTGATTGCAAGCTCCATTTGCATCAGTCTAGGAAAGGCATTTGGGTGATTGGTTCCTATAAATAAATTGGACAATATAAATTTAAACAATTTGGCTTACCAATAAATCTGACAAATCCAAGCTGGAGCTGCAAGCTAAGCTGAGACAACCAAAAGTTTAAAGATGAACTGATGAAGAAAAAGTAACACTTGAAAAGGAAAAGAAATAGGAACAAAAATGATGTCGCTCTACAATCGTCTCTCCCAACTCCACTCCCCTAGCTTGCCCTCTCACCTCCCCACATATCAAGCAAAATATCTGATCGAGACCAGACAAAAGCAATGGTGGGAGAGTGATGCGACGGCAATGAGCTGGGCCAATGCTCCCAAGAGAAGAGTGTTAGTGATGGGCGTCGTCTAGTCGATGCCAGTGGCGATACCTAGGGTGTTCTATGTAACAAGTTCACTGCACATTTTTGTGTGGCTAAAGCAACACATATATGTGGAAATCGTTTAAGAATAATTAAACTATTATAAACATACGTATTTTACAACTTTGAATTAATGTCATAAACATATTTGTCCTTGAATGGAACTGTCATAAACCTATCAAAATTGAAGAAAGAGTAACATGTGTTAGCATTACCTTGCAGTTGGGCCACCATAACCGAGCACATCCTTTGACTGCCCAGCAAAGGTCCTCCCTCCCTCTCAAACAGGAGGCACACACCCAGCTAGCACTCGCCAACACATGGATCTCTCTTCCCCAACTCCTATGCTTCCTGCCTCCTTGTCCAGCTTGCTCTCTGCGATGATTATGGATTGACTTTTGCTACTGGAACCGAAATCCTTCTATATCTGCTGCTATTCCTCTCCTTTTTTCCATCACTTACCAATCAAAACCCTTGATTTCGGTCTCTAGTTATGGGGTTGCAGAGGCGCGCACACACTCGACCTCAAATACGCGTACCAACAATGCACGGGCATGAGGTGGAGTGCAAAGGACTGCCTCTAATCGCAGGCTTCATGCTGGAGGCCGGTGCACCCTCATTCGATTTGTTCGAGCAGCTAGCCGAAGCTCCTGGATGAGCTTCGGCTAGGAGCTCTGTTGTAGCCTGCATATAAAAAGGAACATATGAAAATGGATTATTCCTTCTTTATTGGAGGGGTAAGATGGATTATTCCTTAAATCTAAAGAAGTATCTAATTTTGAACTGTTTGCTAAATATTGCCCCCAGTATATTGATAGTATTAGTTCTTGATAATAAAATGCACCAGCTAATTTATCCTTAAAGCTAATTTATTAAATCTAAATTATTCTATTGCCATTTGCTACATAATATTAGTTCTTCAAACCTGCAGATCACGGAATCAGAAAACTGCACTCCTTTATCCTTACAACTAATCTCTGTAATTATAATATGTCAGTCGTTGAGGTGTGTTCTCCCATCTCTCACACAATGATCAAGTATGCAAGAATAGTACAGAACAAAATCTCAGATCAACAAACAAATTTAAATAAAGCTAAACAAATTGCTGCAATTACAATATCCATAAATGTTTATGTTGTAAAAAGGCGAAAACAGATAAGAGGATATATCCAGAATCTTTAAATGTGAATATTTAGCACCTACTGAACATAGATAGTGCCTACATCTATAAGCTTCAAGAAAACAAAATAGGTATCCAAATTAGACTGCATGACATTTTGAGCCATAATTATGGAAAAATCAAGAAGTATATTGTTGAACAATGATCCAAATCTGAATTTGCAAGGGAAGAGATAAATTCCATGTTGCTCGATGCACATAATGAAATAACGGGTTCAGCAGCCAGCCATACAAAATTAACGACTCAGTATGTCTGGATTTGAGGAAAGGATTAGAGGATTCAGAGACCGGGGGAGAAGGGAGTCCTGGCTGCCCTTGCTCACCTCTGCCTCGCTTGCTCCATTGCTGGCTCCTACGCTGCTATGTTTTGTCATGAATCACTATAATTTTCTCCAGATCGAGGATGAGAAGCTCAGCTCCCAGCCACAATGGTCACCCGTGCTCCACCCAGTCTCGACATTGCACGGCTCATGACTACCACCACGCAGAGGACGCCGGTGCTCATGGTCGTCTTCTCCCCCACCTACATGATGTAGCCGTGTCCCCCACCCTCGAAGCAAAGCCCCTACAGTGGCCTGGCAGCGGTGGTAGGAGAGCACGCGCACGCCAACTAAGACCCGGCCTGCAAGACCATGCCCCTCCCCGACCTCCGCATGTACTCCTATTCTGTCAACGATGTTGACTACCAGAGAACAGCGCTGGCGGGCTGGGAGCTGAAGACGACCATGTGCGAGGGGAGGGCTGCGGGAACCCGAGGACGCGACGACCACTGCTCCAGCACCCCTCCTGCTCTTCCCAGAGCAGGTACCGGCGCGAGGAGCGCCCAGACCGCCGGCGCGAGGCTGGCTATGCGACACTCCCCTCCCCCATCAGGCACCACACCGACGACGACGGCTTCCTCCGCCTCCCCACCACCACCACCGTCGCGTCCCCCCTTCCAGGTCAGGCCGTGCTGGAAGGCACCACACCGACGACGACATCTTCCTCCGCTTCCTCACCACCACCACCGCCGCGTCGCCCCTGCCAAGTCAGGTCGTGCTGGAGCAGTGGCGTGTCAGCATCGTTAGCTTGGGCGGGACCGTCGAGAAGACGGGGGCAGCGGCGTGCGGAGGGGGGGGGCGACGGGCTGGAACAGGGACGGCGGTGGATCCGCAGCGGCGAGCGAGGGTGGGGCGACGGCGGCGGCGGCGGATCCGTTCGTGAGAAGGAGAGGATAGAGGAACTGCGGCCGCTTCGCTCGGGACAAAGGTGCAGTGCTCGGGCCCGAAACGTTTTTTTTTTTCACTTATGGACGGACTATTGAGGACTGCGGGTTGATTCTTAAAAAGGCCAAGGATTTTTCTAAAAAACACCGTGATGGTGAACCCGGAGACCCACAGATTTTGGATGCGGTCCAGATGTGTTGCTCTTAAAAAAATCCAATGCAGTTTATTTTAACAAAATTTTGATGTCTCACTTTGATACAAAAAAAGTTAGACATGATGGTAATTTCTGCAAGGTTGTTTGCAGCTCGCTAGAGATGTCAATGTAGTTCTGATGAGTGGATGTGGACGAGTCAGACAAGTGTATGCTAAAACGGGGCAATGTACATTGTATGTATTTTTTTGCATTTCATTCTTAAAATATATCGTTCGCCTCACTGACGCGGTGGAGCCTCGGTTCTGCTCGACCAGTGATGTAATTCAGATGGGTTAAATAGTTGCTGGTTTTGGTGATCAGAATTGCAAGGCCAAGTTTGTTATTAGGGAAAATGATACTTAGATGCGGGTCATTGTAAAATCCTATGCGGTTCACTAGGTAAAACCAGAAAAATGAAAACAACTCAGAAAGAAGTTCACTTCTTTTAGAACGTAGTTAGACAAATGACAACACAAACGCATGCGCTTCACTTTCGGTATTGTGGTGGTTCACTTACTCCCAAGTGTGAAGTGCAAGAAAATTGTTACGAAAACAATAAAAAAATAATGTGGTTCACTTCTCGATAGTGTTGTGGTTCATTTATGTCCGATGTGAAGCGCAGTCCACTTCCTTGTTTGGAAAAATTTACTCTCAGTAAAAGGAATCATGCAGTGCACTTACCTGTTGGATAAAGTGCGGTTTTCTGTCTGATGCAGTTTACTCGTCGATTTTGGTGTCGCAAAAAATAGTGCCGCATTTCAATAATTTTGAAATTGCTCTTAAACCGTAAGGAATCAGAGAGAGTGTTCTACGTAAAAAAGTTGCGCCTCATCGATATCTCTCCAACGGCGTATAATTTGAATCAATCCGACTAGCGGTTTGTCAAAGTTTCACGAAAAACGGCCGTTGCCACTCGTCGTCAGCCACACGATTTTCAAAATTAACTTAAAACCGCAAGGAATCTCAAAAACATTTCTACATATAAAAGTTGTGCCTCGTCCGTAGCTTTCCAACGACATATCACACACCTCGTTTCGACAAACAACTCAAAAACTGGAGCAAAAACAGTACCGAAAATTTAAAAAAAATGAAAAACAGAATTCCGCATTTTAATAAATTTGGAACTGCTCTTAAACCGTAGCGAATTAGAGAAAGCAATACATATGAAAAAGTTGCGCCTCGACGATATCTTTACAACGGCGTATCATTTGCTTCATTCCGATAAGCGGTTTTAAAAAAACGCAAAAATACGCTCGCTGTCACTAGTTGGGCACCCACCGTTTTCAAAACTGCTCTTAAACCGCAAGGAATCTCAAAGTGTCCAACATGGCGAAATTGCGCCTAATCCATAGCTTTCAAATGGTATATTATACGCCTCGTTCGGACAAACGGTTAAAAAACTAAAGCAAAAAACAGTAAAAAAACAGCGCATGCAGTTTTTTCGCCACAAAATTCACTAGTCTCCGTATTGCAGTACTTATGCTACAGAAAGTGC
>NC_041383.1:335073817-335078945 GCF_002162155.2 Triticum dicoccoides | reverse complement strand
CCTATTTATTTCATATTTTTTACTTATTTTTAAAGCATTAAATGTTTAACAAGCTTTAACTAGTTCTGTGGCAAGCTATGATAAACACAATTTACCATAAATCTGTTTATGATGCAAAGAAAAATCAGCACCGAATAGTATCTATCAGGTCACTACTCACTGTTGAATTATTATTTTCATGGCTCATAAATGGTTTTGTAATTAAACCTGGAATTTCACATGGCATCACCCTCTCAACATACTATATTTCAACACTCCATCCAAAAATAAGTGTCCCAACTTTGTAGTGTCACTAACTTTAGCTACACGGTTGTACCAAAGTTTTTTTCATGGCTCATAAATGGTTTTGTTTTGTACTAACAAAGTTGTACCAAAGTTTTGAGAGACTTATTTTAGAACGAAGAGAGTAGAATATTTTAAAAAAATCAAACATAGTTTTCACAAAAAATTCATTGAAACTTGGTTTCCACGTAATATTCTCATGGCGGCTGATAGGGAGGAAGCGAAAGAAGTAGGCTTGTTTATAGCTACACGGTGAAAACAAAACACACGTTGCTCTCCATTTATCTGACAAAATAGAACAATGCTGCACATTTGCTTGTTGTTCTGTGGCAACGCACGGGCATAGCTAGGCCATGTTAAAGCAATGTAGCAAAGCCACAGTAGGCACTCCTTGTTGCACTAGACAAAATGCAGGATGTGCCTATGGGAACACACCCAACATAGTTGCATGCCAAAGCGGCAACATAAACCAGGTGAGATTTCGCATCTACTCCATTTGGAACATGATCGAGCACAAAGATTTGAACAGATCTTCTGTAGGGGTCCAATCTCAAGGGGGCAAGTGGGCAATTTGGGCAGCGAGCCATGTCATGTAGTTCCAGTAATGCAGTCAGTGGATGTTGTAGTTGCAATCCTAGGCAATTAGTGTGATGAAGCGGCATGTTGCTTGTGTCACCCTGTTTCTTTCACTGTCTTTGTGAGTCCAAATGCCTTAAGGACTGTCAGCTGTGCTGTTTTCAAGGGTCTTTGGTGTGGCATTTTCAGCTGCAGGCGGCTCAACTTCTTTCTTACGTCTGGACCTTCTAGTTGTCATCTTAATGATATCATCTTTGTATACTACCTTTTCTTTCACTGAACTGCTCATTTGCTGCTTGATGCTGCCAGGTTCTTGGTTTGCATCAGGAAGCAACGCTTTGCAACTTAGTCGAAGTTGACCCTTATCATTTATCTGGTTCAGACAGTCAAGAAAATAGGCATTCAGAAAACAGAGATGGTCAAAACTACTGACGACGTTCCCCTTCAATCATATCATGTAACCAGAAACTTAACCTAATGGCATTTACAGCCGTAAGATTAGGAATAGTAGCCTAAGCATTCTAAAGACCTGCAGCAATTACTAACTATCTTAATAAATATTAGCTGCGACGCTGGAAAAAATAGGACACTAATTATGCAATATTATAGTGCCACCAATTAACATATACAGACTATCAATTAGCAACAATGACACTGATCTATGCTCCATAATACGTACTCCCTCCGTTCACTATTATAAGATGTTTTAACTTTTCTGATTCGAATGTATGTATACACATTTCAATGTGTTTGTTCACTCATTTCAGTCCATATGTAGTCCATATTGAAATATCCAAAACATCTTATAATAGTGAACGGAGGGAGTAGATAATATTTGAACCAGCTGAAATCATGCACTGGTTGAAAATTCCAGCAATAGGCTCTTTGGCTACCATTTGTCACCCATCTATATGTACCAGTAGCATACACCAAAGGCGCAATTTTCACGGTTTTATGTGGCATTGATGTTGAGTTTACACTTTAAAGAGATTTACAAACCTCAATAAGCTTGACATCAATGCGATCACCAACTTTATAAGCCTGAAAAGGAATAAAGAATTGGATAACTTAAACACGAGAAGGAATCAAACACAAAGTAAAATATGTGATATATTTCCTCACATCCTCGGCCTTGGCCAACCAACTTGAACTTAACTCGCTGATATGACATAAACCCTGCACATTGAGTTAAGAATACGAGTTATGGCAACAAGATAATCAACAACAACTGGAAATAACTATGTGCATGTAAACTAATTAACTCCTTAGAAGCCCAATGAGGCCACGCGGATTTGTCAATGAGAAGTAAAATTATTCTGCATTGTGAACATGCAATAAATATGTTAACATTGGGATTAATAAAGCAAATTTTAGTATCTACTCACCTCACGCCCTGGTGCAATTTCAACAAAAGCTCCATAGGGAGCAATTGTTTTGATCTCACAGTTCCTGGCAATTGAGTTTCCAAGAAGAGTTTTCATTAGCTAAAACCCAGAAAATGTTTCAATTTAAAAGCAAGTGCTTGGTTGAATCTGCAGGAAGCATAACATAATATGAAGAAACTATATGCACATAAAACCAAGGAAATAAAACGAATTGACACCTGAAAATCTCTCCAACTTTTGGAACCATGGTAAGATTAGTTATTATATTTTTCGACTTCTCTAAGCTTTCCATGTCCCTTGCAGTAATTTTTACCTGCCAAAAGAATGTCAGGTAGTACTTTGAAAAGTTAACATGCTATCACCAAGTTCTCCTTACCGTGCCATCATCTCGAGCATCAATGGCATATACTCCAGTCTCCTCGAGTATGCTTTTTATTGTCCTTCCGCCAGAACCAATTATCAAATTCACCTTGTTAGGTTTAACCTTGAAGAAGAACAATTGCAGACAAGTTTGAAACATTATAATTGCAAGGAAATATAAAAGATCATCATGCTTCACAAACAATGTACCAACCTTCATAACGTGAATAACAGGAGCATGGGGAGACAGTGCTTTACTTGGCGGAGGCGAACATTTTAACATTTCATCTGAGGAAGACAATGAATGTAACATCAGATATTACCTGAAATTGATTTGCAAATGGAAATACAAATGGCCTTTTGACCATAATAGAATTCAGTGGAATAGACTGGAGTAAATTGTTACTATTCTTAATAATCTAAGAATAGAGAGTTTGTTAACCATAATCATGTTGTGTGACTTACTATTGGAAGTTTTTGGGATAACCCTCCCACATTTTAGCTGCATTCACAAATGATGTCACCTAAGATGATGCATTCAAAATAGATATGCATGATTCTTCTTCCAGAATTAATACATATTATAAGTAGAATATGATTTTTGTACACATTGCAGACAGGAAACTTCTTATTCAGGGTTTAAAATGCTCACAGTAGAATTCCGGTGAGCTGATATAATTACATCTTCTTTCTTTCTGTTTATATTACATCTTGCAGCTTACTTATAATGTATCGTAAGTTTGCAGTTATCTGTTACAAGTAACATGAAACTGGATTTTTCCAGCATGGTATCCACAGATAATAAAGCAAGATTTAAGGTTAAACGCAGGCTATACAGACTTACTTAGAATATGCTTTCTACCATCTCTAGCTTGCAGAAGTGCTTGTTCCATTACAGGTAGAGTTATCCCCACTACCTGCCACAGCATAACATGCACAGAGATAACTTCAGAGCTAATAATATGCAACCTAATAGCATAGCCACAAAACAAATGCTGGTTCATCCAGTCGTTAGTGTTTACAACCTTGATGTCCATTTGGAAAGCAGATATACCATGTTCATTACCAGCAACCTGAAAGAGGGGTTGACTGGTAAACAAATTAAATAATTCAAACGGCATCAACCATTAAGCCTGCTACTGCATTTATATGGGGAAACCCCAACTCGGGGAGTAGTATAGAAGTTACACCTTCAAATCCATGTCACCAGAGGCATCTTCAGATCCAGTAATATCAGAAAGAATTAGTGGTGTGCCGTCTCCACCGAATTCCTGCGTGTCAAGAACTAAGCCCATTGCTATTCCAGCTACAGGGAACTTTATTGGAACACCAGCATCTTGAAGTGCTAAACAACCTCCACAGACAGAAGCCATGCTGGTGGTAGATAACAGAGATATATTACCAATTTAAGAATAAAAATAATACAGGGTAGGCAGTACTGCATGAGAGAAAACTATTGCTCAGCTGTTAAGACTCGTAAGAAACATTGAGTAAAATCAGGCTATCCTGCAGCCTGCTCACAAGGATGATAACAACGAGTGGCCGAATCTATATTATAACAACTCCAATAAGGAGGCGCCAAGTAACTACATATGATAGTAATAGTAACACAACGAGAACGTAGTAGTGCAAAGTCAAGTGTCAACTCTGTACAAGCTTCCCCATCGAAAGACTTGCAAACTACAATGGAAGAAAAGCATGAAATGATCATTACCTGGATGAGCCATTACTTTCAGTGATAGTACTCTCAACACGAATAGTGTACGGAAAATCCACCTCTGCAGGTAAAACCGGTTCCAGCGCCCTTTCTGCAAGCATACCATGACCTATCTCTCTCCTATTAGGTGCTCCAGTTCGACCAACTTCACCAACAGATGATGGAGGGAATGTGTACTGCAGTATGTAACACAATAATTAGCTATGAAGTGTAATCATGGGATGTAACACATGCATACAGCAGTCAGAAAGCACACAATAACTGGACCAGTCGGTGAAACTTTGAGGCATCTGTTCATCAGTTTGTAAAGTAGGGTCTAGTATATTGTCCCTGTACACGTATTTGTATACATATGTAATTTAATTGTGATCATCTATATATTAAGACGTGAGGCTGGATGTCAACCACCCACGCAAAACCCTAAACCTGTGTTGCCCGATCCTCTCCACGCAGCCGCAAGTCTCTCCGCGCATCCACTACTTCCGATCGCAGCTACTACTTCCGCTCGTTGCCATCCATCCGCTTGCTGCTACTATTGCCATCCATCCACTTGCTTCCGCTTGCTGCTGTTGCTATCCATCCGCGCGAGCCATCCATCAGCGCCACAACTTCCGCTCGCTGTCGCTGCTGCCGCGCGTGCCGTCTTCCGCGACCGCCTCCGCGTCTTGCTCCACTGCCGCCGCACGCTGTCCCATCCGCGCCGCCGCTGCGATGTCGTCCGCCGCTATGTCCGTCGGCCAAACCCTCAGCGCCATCGTCTCTTCCCCCATCGCCTCGACCCCCGCCGCGCTCACCGTCCCGACGATCT
>NC_041383.1:335055235-335073597 GCF_002162155.2 Triticum dicoccoides | reverse complement strand
AGCACCGTTCTTGCCGGTGCCGACCTCCACGGACACCTCGATGGCACCAAGGCGGCACCGGCCAAAACACTCGTTGTCGGCACCGGCGACGCTGCTACCACCGTCGCTAACCCGAAGTACCACCAATGGTGGGTTCAAGATCAGCGCGCCAAGGGGCTTCTTCTCACCTCCATGGATGAGGATATTGCATGCCAACTCATTGGCTGCGAGTCGGCGCATGCGGTGTGGACAGCCGTCGCCGCCATGTTCGGTGCCCAGAGCCGCGCCAATGTCCGCCACATCCGGCGGCAACTTCAGTCGCTGAGGAAGGACGATCTGTCTGCCGGGGAATACATGCACAAGATGAAAGCCCTGGCCGACATTATGGCCGCCGCCGGCTCTCCGATCCGCGATGATGAGCTTATCGATCACATCCTCACCGGCCTCGGATCCGCCTACAACTCCATCGCCGCCTCCTTGGGCGTGAGTAATGCACCGATGCCCTACTCCAGTTTTTACTCATTGGTTCTGTCCTTCGAGGCGCTGCAGGCACAGCAGAGTGCGGTGGAGGGGTGGTCTCCCTCCACGAACGCCGTGACCCGTTCGGGTTCGTACGGTGCGGGCAGACGCGCGCCCTACTCCGATCCCTATCCCTCCCACGGGGGAGGGCGCCCGGCTGATGGACATGGCCAGCCAGGGCAGAGCCGCCAGGGCGGTAATGGCGGCAACACCGGCGGCCGTGACCGCAACGCTGGTTATGCCGGCAATGGCCGGCAAGGTGGAGGGGGCAACGCCGGCACAACGGCGGAGGAGGTGGGCGTCACAACCGCTGGCGTCCCCGGTGCCAAATTTGCAAGAACGGGGGCCATGAAGCCGACGACTGCCGCAAGCGCTATGATCAGGATCACAACTCCCGCTCCACCAACTCGGCCTCCACCAACACCGTCGACTTTCCTTGGGTGCTGGATACTGGGGCTACGGATCACTTGACTAATGATCTTGAGCGCCTCCAGGTTCATGAGCGCTATGACGGCAAAGATCAGGTTCAGGTGGCCAATGGTGCAGGTTTGTCTATTTCACACATTGGTCATTCGCGTTTACCGGGTTCATCTCTTAAACTGCGTAACATCCTTCATGTTCCACACAGCAGTCAACATCTTCTCTGTTTACCGTCTTCTTTGTGATAATGACGTGTTTGTTGAATTTCACCGTCGTTTTTTCCTTGTTAAGGACAAAGCAACCAGGCGCGTAATCCTTCACGGTAGAAGCTACGGGGGGGTCTATCCGGTTCCCTTCGCTCGTGCGTCATCTTCATCGTCTCGCCGTGCCTCCTCCGGTGTTCGAGTTTCGTCGTCGCAATGGCATCAACGTCTTGGTCATCCTACAAATAATGTGGTCACTTCCATTGTCCGGAGTCATGAACTTCCGTGTTCTAGTTCAAATAATCCATCGTTGGTTTGTGATGCCTGTCAACGTGCTAAGAGTCATCAACTACCTTATTCTACTTCGTTTCATATCACTACTGTACCTCTTGAATTAATACATTCAGATGTTTGGGGTCCCGCTCGTGCTTCATCGGGAGGGTACAAGTATTATGTTAGTTTTATTGATGACTACACGGGCTTCACCTGGATTTATTTGCTTAAACACAAGTCTGATGTTGAGCAAGTTTTCTACAACTTTCAGGCTCATGTCGAACGCCTTCTGGATTATAAAATCAAGGCCGTTCAGTCCGACTGGGGTGGTGAATACCACAAACTCCATCGCTACTTTCAACACACGGGCATCTCTCACCGAGTGTCATGTCCACATACCTCTCAGCAGAACAGTATTGTCGAGCGCAAACACCGACATTTGGTCGAGACCGGTCTTGCCTTGCTTGCGCACTCCTCTCTTCCACTTTGGTTTTGGGATGAGGCTTTTCTCACGGCATGTTACCTCATCAACCGTATGCCCACTCCGATTCTCAACAAGGACACACCTCTGTTCCGTCTGTTTCATGTTCGGCCTAACTACTACTCCCTTCGGATTTTTGGGTGTGCTTGCTGGCCTAGTCTCCGCAAGTACAATGCTCACAAACTTGAGTTTCGGTCCAAGATGTGTGTTTTCCTTGGCTATAGTCCTTTGCATAAGGGCTAAGTGTCTTGACCGTACCTCCGGTCGGATATACATCTCTCATGATGTTTTCGACGAGATTGTGTTCCCTTACTCTCAACCCGGCATTTCGGTTGATCCTTCTTCTCTTGAACATGCACTCACTTTTCCCTCCGATGAACCGGTTCCGGATGTCCATGTGCGTAAATATGACATGTCCTATTTGTCACCTAACTTGTCTTCTGCAGGTGATATTGCTTTGAGTTTCCCCCAGGTACATGTTGCTGCTCCGACGCCTCCTGATGCGCCCGGTGTGCATGTCCCGCCGCCTGAGGCAGGCACGGCTGCCTCGCCCGATGGCGCGACCACGGACGCGGCTGGGTCACCACCCTCGTTCGGCGCGGCTGGGGCGCCACCCTCGCCCGGTCCGTCACCCGGGCCGCCACCCTTGCCTGGGCCAGTCCAGCACACCATCGTCTCTCGGCCCGTGTCCCTCAGCCGACCCCTCGTCGCCGTCGTCTTCTCCTACCGGCGATGCAGCTCCGGCGCATGCTATGGTTACACGCCATCGTGATCACACGCGCAAAGAGAAGTCTTACACTGATGGCACGGTTCGACATGACTCTCGCCGCCGTGCCTTCTTCGCCGCGCCGGTTTCCCATCGTGATGCTCTGGGTGAACCTGCGTGGCATGCCGCCATGTCCGAGGAGTTCACTACTCTACGTCACACTAACACCTGGGTGTCGCCTCGGCCACCTGGTGTTAACATTGTGAGCTGCAAGTGGATTTTCAAAACCAAGCATCGTCCGGATGGGTCTGTTGATAAGCACAAAGCTCGTCTTGTTGCTCGTGGTTTCACTCAACAGCATGGGATTGACTACGGAGATACTTTTAGCCCGGGGGTGAAGCCTGCCACGGTTCGCTTGGTTCTGTCTCTTGCTATGTCTCGTGGTTGGAGCCTCCGACAGATTGATGTGAGCAATGCCTTTTTACATGGGTTCTTGGCCGAAGATGTGTACATGCAGCAGCCACCTGGGTTCGAGGATGCCACTTATCCCTCTCATGTCTGCAAACTTCAGCGGCCTATTTATGGTCTCAAGCAGTCGCCCCGTGCCTGGTATGCTCGTTTGAGTCAGCGCCTTTCGCAGCTCGGTTTTGTTGCCTCCAGATCAGATGCGTCTCTGTTCATCTTCTCCCAGGGTACTATACAGATATACATGCTGGTGTATGTTGATGATATTGTGATTGCTGACTCTACCCCCGCCGTGGTGGATCGTCTTGTGCAGTCGTTGTCTGCTAGCTTTCCCATCAAAGATTTGGGTCGCCTCGAGTACTTTCTTGGTTTGGAAGCGTCCTTTCATTCAGTGGGCATGACCTTGACGCAGAAAAAGTATGCTTTGGATCTTCTTCATCGCGTCAACATGGAGAACTGCAAGGCCACTTCCACTCCGCTTGCTACATCCGAGAGTCTCTCGCGTCATAGTGGTGCACTACTGGGTAGAGATGACTCCTTCCGGTATCTCAGTGTGGTTGGAGCACTTCAGTATTTGACCCTCACTCGTCCTGATATCTCCTTCGCAGTGAACAAAGTGTGTCAGTTCCTGTCTCAGCCAACGGAGGATCATTGGGAAGCAGTCAAGCGTATTCTGAGATATGTCAAAGGTACGCTAGACATGGGACTACAGATTCGTAAGTCCAGATTGACTGGAGTGAGTATATTCACCGATGCAGACTGGGCAGGCTGTGTTGATGATAGGCGCTCCACTGGTGGTTTTGCTATATTTGTTGGACCTAACCTTGTATCTTGGAGCTCGAAGAAGCAACCCACAGTCTCGAGATCAAGTACCAAGGCAGAGTATAAGGCATTGGCCAATGGCGCGGCTGAAGCCATTTGGATAGACTCAGTTCTCACAGAACTTGGGAGTCCCACGGCAGCGCACTCCTATATTGTGGTGTGATAACTTAGGGGCAACTTACCTGACGGCGAATCCAGTGTGTCATGCTCGGACTAAACACATTGAGATTGATTTCCACTTTGAGAGAACGAGTAGCTGCTTGTGAACTGGAAGTCAGGTTTATTTCTACAGATGATCAGTTAGCGGATGTATTTACTAAACCCGCTACTAGACAAATGCTAGACCGTTTTAGAACCAATCTGAATCTTGTATGTAGTTCAGATTGAGGGGGCATGTAAAGTAGGGTCTAGTATATTGTCCCTGTACACGTATTTGTATACGTATGTAATTGTAATTGTGATCATCTATATATTAAGACGGGAGGCTGGATGTCAACCACCCACGCAAAACCCTAAACCTGTGTTCTCAACTCAGTTCATACCATGTTATGTAACAGATGCATACGGCAATCTAGAGCGGCTCAAAACATGGTAGTTTAATATTTATAAACACACAATAATTGGACCAGCCGGTGAAACTTTGAGGCATCTGTTCGTCAGTTCATATCATGTTATGTAACAGATGCATACGGCAATCTAGAGCGCCTCAAAACATGGTAGTTTAATATATTTATTGCCTGCCCCAACAAGCAAATCACTACAAAGCGCCTAGTGGGAACTGTGTTAGATAGGTGGGACGCCCCAAACTCAATTCTTACTACGGCGAGTCTTCCCGAACAATAATAAAATTAACTAGCTTTTAGAGGACAGAATCATGAGCTGAACCAGAAAGAACATGGCAGTGGCAGCGGTCTCGGGTTTTCTCTAGTTGAACAGACCCAGTGTGTTTTTGTTAAAACTATGAGAGTAATATTAATGAAGGGGAGCCTTGGCGCAGGGGTACAGCTGTTGCCTTGTGACCATCAGGTCACGGGTTCAAGTCCGTGACCCTGCGCTAGAAGGATCTACATGCACCGGGCTGCCCTATGAGAGCAATATAATGTTCAAGAAATAACTGCTTAAACTACAAAGTGGTACCAGTATCTTCACAGATTAAATCTTACTTCTAATATATTGTGAATGGGCTCTGTTAAGTGCTAGTAGCTTAAGACAACACTCTTTACTGTACGCAACACATGTCAAAAGCGCTAATATACAACTACATTAATTGTCACTGTTTACCTTCTGAGCGACAATTAATATGGGACAGAGGGAGTAGTTAATACAGTAGGGAATTTTGGAGGCCGAGATTAAAAAAAAACTTTTCAGTTTCAGAAAAATCGGATGAAAAACACCTATACAAGGATGTAATGTATATGCGTGTAAACTTTCACGATGAAATACCTTGAACTGCAAGCTGCACAAAAAAAACCAAGGACTTTGAGAATGAACAGTGTATGTACTGAAAAGCCACAGATTTTTTTTGGTAGCCCTTATTTTAACGTATTTCATCATGAAAATTTACACACATGTACACTATGTATCTGGGTGTATGTGTATTTTTTCAAAAAAAATTGAAACGTATAAGTCTTAATTTTGAAACTTTCAAACTTTGGCCTCCATTTAGCATTTTCATAGTTAATAGATCTACATTTACCAGATCCGGATATATTTCACAAGGAATAGTTGAAAACAATTGCCCTCATAAATGGAACTATCTAAAAGCCCAGCAAAGCATTACAAATCTAATTTCTATTCAGTCGAACTATATGAGAAACAATAGATGAAGATTTTTTAACTCTGGATATGTGACACTGGCCAAGCAAAAATATTCAAAAAAAAAAAAACTCGCCAAGCAAGATGATATGTCATGAACCAACATTCATATCACGTACCTGAAGATAGAAACTCTTTGATTCCTCGGTGTCAACAAGGGTGTCAATTCTTTGTGCCATCTGATAGTCACCTAAAGTGACCACAGCCAGTGCCTGCATGATCAAATAAGAAACGTTAAAAACATACAGTTTTTATTATGATTTTTTGAACAAGTACAGATTTAGAGGTACTGTGTTTAACACTACTTCAACTCAAGCAGAAACTGTCTGTTATAAGAGAAAACAGTGTAGTGACACATGCAGCTACATTTCTTGTTCTTGCGAAATTGTGATTAGTATGCTGAGTAAATGTCTACACTCATACGTCACAAAATTGCAATAAATTGCTACACAAATTGGAATTGCTCCGCAAAAAACTACTAGATCTACACAAAGTGGCAACAAGTATTTACTGCAATAAGAAATCAATTTGTGGTTCATAAAAATATACCACATTATGTGAATAAAATACAAATGCAAGATTCCTAAAGCAGCAGCAGGAATCAAATAGGATTAGTGACACAATCATGAAAACGAAACCAATAAGTGGGACGGGAGTTCCACCATTGTATTATAAGAAGAGAGTTGCCCGGTTAATTTGAGGATTAGTGAGACAATAAGCATCATATGCAAGAAAACGATACCAAAAGGTTATGTTGTGAGGAATATCAGTTGCATTAGACTCTCAAATTAAGTGTATTACCTTACCTGTGTTTCTCCCCTTGTGAACAGTGCACTACCATGTGCCCGTGGGAGTATTCCACATTGAGAATTAATGGGGCGAAGCTCACAGGCACTCCGTCCATCGCTTCGCTTTTCGCCCTGGAGTTTGAGCACATTCAGAAAAGGCATGAATAATAATAGTAGCATATACCACAGAAAGATTTAAGTAGAAAGTCTATCGATCCTAAAAAACGTTGGCTAAACGGGGAAGGATCCCTCCTTTAACTGTCTGCTGTTAGATAGAAGTGACACCTCTCCGCAAATTAAGATAGTACCCAAGCGGAGTCCGCATAGCGGACTTGAACACAGGTGGGCGGATTCAGCACCTTGAACTCCAGCCACTTGCTAGCTCTCAGTTCTCAGTCTATCGGTCCTAGTAAAAGTCTTACAAGGTAATGTATTCCAAAAACTAAACCCTGCAACTATTAAATCAAACTATTAATGGATAGAGGCCATGCCCCACAGGCATTGCTGCACTTAGTGCTGTGTGATGCAGCAGCCCTATTCTGTGCATAGACAGTCTCTACTACTGTCATGCAACTAACCCACTTTGCCATAACAGCTGTGCCTCCTACCAGGCACAACTGTATTTTCAACATTTTCTTCTTATGGGAAGTCAACTGGAGGGGATTATAATATGGTCATATTTGTACTTCTGCCTGGACTATCATGCAACATTCATGAAATCATTTTCAAGGCGCATGAAACTATGAATTGTCTTAATGATCTAAATGTCGCACTACAAGAAAGCCAGCCTTTTAAGTAGAACCAGATTCTATCTGATTTTCGAATTCTTACAGAATACTGTGCCCATACTGTATTTCTTAGTTCTGACTACTCCCTCCGGTCCTTTTTTCTTTGCGTCTTAGATTTTTCGGTTTTTCCCCTATTAGTCTGCGTGTTAGCATATTTTACCTCTTCTTCCAATGCTACCCCTGAACTCGCAGCTCCGCATGCACCGCTGCATTAACTACCTGCCATCAATGCCTACGCAATTTCCTCCACCTTCCATGAACGAGCGCGTTTCCAACATTTTGCATGCACCGTAGCCACGACCGGCATTACAGGTTGCTGCTGCTCCAGCGCCATTAATGGAGTCCGATGGCCCAGGTCGAGCAGCACCACTACCGCTTCTGCCCAGGTCGCCGGGGTCCTGCACACTGCCGGTAGGCCGAGCACCACCACTCCCGCATGCTCTGGCCGCCTATTCTGCTTCCGCCCGAAACGCCAGCATGCTACACATGATCGGCGGGCCGAGCACCCTCACTCCCACATGGCTCGCGCCCCCCGTTATGTTTCAGCCCGAGGCGTCGGCGTGCTGCACACGACCAGCGTGCATGGCGAGCTCCACTGATGCCGTCGGCGCCATGGATGTGATCTGCAACGCCCTAGTCTATGAACTATGGATGACGCATGACATAAATGAAGAAGGCAGGAGAGATGTGCAGGACAACGAGAAGAGAATTGCTAACTGAGGAGATGGAGAGCAATGGATTTATAGGGAGCTTCTCAGTTTTTTTTTATTTCAATGGCGCCATTCTAAATTTCGGGCAGTAGAACTGCACCCAATTCAGTTTCGAAGGAGCGGGAGAGGAGCACGTTATTTTCTTCATTTTCGTTTGAATCTTTTGGCGCCGGTTTATGAAACTGATTCGCCGCCATTTACTACGGGAGATCGTGCGCCATGGCGTGCCAGCTCGAGCACATGCAAAGGGAGGGGAGAAACAAGGAACCCAAAGCGCATGCAGAGGAGGAAGGAGCAAAGTAACTGTCAGGCGTATTTATCTTCTCAGATCTCCAGATCTTTGCTAGCCACCCACCACAGGGGCAAAAGAGTCCAAGTTCAACCAAAAGTGAAGCTCCGTGGTATGCATGATTTGAGTTAGGCGAAGAGAAAAAAGTACCGGAGGGAGTGCCCAGACATAACATCACCTTGACTTTGAAGATTATCATGTTTTGTATCTGATTATTCACCATGACTGAATTTCCCAGATTACAATCCGCTATAGAATTGCGAAGTTGCAAACTGGAAGGCAATATGCAAGTGAAAACTTCCTACCCAACAAATGCTGTAATAGATATAACGAAGCATCCTAGCAATAACATTTACCTCTACAATCCGCCTTCGCAGATATTTGGATGAAACTTCCTTGAAGACTAACTTGACATCAACTTCTGAGAATAACTACACAGAAGAAACAGTGTAGATCAGTAAAAGTAACAGATAATCAATTGTGCATGAGATGGATGGTAAGCTAAAAACAGTGCCACAGAAAACAACAAATAGAATTTCAAGTTCACTCCAATAAGATGATATAGGAAAAAGAAAGGCTGTAGGACATATTCAATGAGAACAAAATAATGATCATCACCTGATGGTGGGGTTTTCTCGACACTGGCTTGATGTGAACATCACCTTCATCCACTTCACCATCCTCTATAACTTCGTCCTCATCTTCCTCCTCGACAATATCAGCTAAATTTTCAATGGGTCCAGATAACTCATCTTTGGACACATAACCCTGCTCTGAAAGTATCATTATTACTTTCTCCTCCAGTGCTGAAAGAGCTTTTCTACGGGGAATTTTTTCTTTTATTTGCAATGCCTTCACCAACTCATGTCCAGAAATATCCTGAAAACAATTAGCAGTTGAAATCAGCAATGAGTGCATAGAAGACGTAAAGTATGATACACTTAGCTTAATTTTTTTATGAAAGAAAAGCAGATTAAACGACAATGGCAAAATACCGCCGTGGGAGGAGAAAGCATGTTGTATTTCAATCATTTTTTTCTAACTGGGATTTAACACTGTTGGTGTTCACATATTACTAGAACAAACATTTCTATCCAGCACAGCTAATTTAGCACTGGCACCCTTGGGAGGCTAAAACACTTGAACGCATATGTAGATACAATTCAACACGGAATAGAAGACCAGGGTAGATGCGCATGGCCTGAAATAAGTTTTTTTGTGGGATAGCCTGAAATAAACTAAACAATTTAAGAGGACATATGTAAGATCTGAACACCATGAAAAACCTCTCAGCCTACCTGAAAATTTTACAGCCTGTAGGAAGAATCTGAGACAACAGCAATACAGACAGTTTAATATCAAGGCAGCGATTGTGCCACTAAGTGAAAATGATAAAACATGTCGGGAGAGAGGATAGAAAAGGATTAGTATCTGAGATTTTTAGCCACAGGCCCACAGCAAGTCAGCAACTGCTCACGTCACCAGAAAAACTATTAAAAAAAGTAACACGGTTGCTGTTTTCATCTACTATAAGCCTATTATTAAGAACTTGAAAAGGTTGCATATACCTACCAAAAGTCAAAAGACTGTACATTTGATTAATAAAGGGCTACAGTATGTTCATACTTCAACATGCCTGTAGAGTTCAGCGGGTGGTAAATTGATAGCCTCGACCATTTTCTTCTTCCCACAAGTCTGGACAAGAACATCGATTGCCTTGCAGATTTCTCGAATCGCCACCTGATTTTTACTTAGGTTAGAATCACAAAGGAAGGAAAATAAAAATAAAATGACCAGAAGGAGGCCTGAGAAGACAATAAAGGCAAAAGTTTAATATAATTTTGGAGGGAACTAGTATTTATTTTAAGATATGGGCGAAAAGAGATGGCGGTGATCATATCAGCTGAGCGGTGTGCCTAGAGCAAAAAAATGTAATATAAAATAATTAGCGGAGAGCAGATCTTCTAAGAAAATGTTTCCAGTTGAATAAACTCCTGGTTCTCTCTGTAGAGGAAGTCTTCGCTAATTTGGGTTCACTGTCCTTGACCTTATACAGGTAAAATAACAGCACCTTGCCCTTAAAAGGTAACTAGAAATTAGAGGGACCGCAGACCCCTAATCTGAAAAGCTAACATCAAGAATTTGTACAGAAAAAAGGAATCAAATATTTGAGCAATGACTTGCTCATTTCTTGTAGTTGCTGATTACCTACGCTATTAACTGCTAAGTGTGCATCTTGCAATAAGATGCACACATATTTTGTCAAACTACACTGTGGATAGCAAAAAAACAATATCAAAAGAATAGCATAACGAGACGTCATGAGCTAACCTGTCCTGTTTCAACAGCTTGAAGTAGCTTTTCCTCTGTGAGAAAGTCACAGAATCCCTACTAAGAACTAGTCAGAACTCAGAAATCAAGACATGATATCAACAGTAAATAATAACTAGGATGGTGAAATGATCAAGATAACTGAACTATCACAGAAGACAGCATGGTTCACCTAAATTGATATATCTTTAGAATCAAGAGCAGAGAAGCATAATAAAAAACAGTACTCCCTCCGATCCAGATTAATTTGGATCGGATGGAGTATAAGGGTATGGTATGCTACCCATGTAAATCTGGAGTCTTCATTTACTGTTAAGTTAAAAAAATCATGTAAATCTACTAATGAGCATGCTTGGTTAAGTTAACCTGGAGTCTTCATTTAAACAGATTAAATCTGGACACTTATCTGCAATTTTGTACAGTTTGAATTAAACTGGAATTTGCACTATATAAAGGTCCCTAGCCCCTAGCAAAGATCATTGTGAGCGGAACCACGGAAAAGGATCGAGGAATAGGGGTTAGACCGTGTGCGCATTTTTTCATTGCAGTAATAAAGCTTCCATTATGCCACATTTGGTCTGGTTAACCACATTTAGCACGCATGTGGTTTCCTGCCCAAATTCCAGAGAGGTTCACTCTCCTTGGCCTGCTTATTCATTTTCTTGCCAGATTTGAAATTTGGCCAATTCATGGGCCGCCGATTCAGCAAGCAAATGCTGGGTAAGGGGAAAAATTAGCGCAAACCAAACAAGGCTTAACATAACTGCTAGCGGGCTGTTGTCACAAAAATAGCAGCGTGGCATCATACTAGTAAAGCTTAGATCTCGTAATGTACATGCTTATAAACCAGTGATAAAAACTACTCCCTCCGTTCCTAAATATTTGTCTTTCTAGAGATTTCAACAAATGACTACATACACAACAAAATGAGTGAATTTACACTCTAAACTATGTCTAATACATCCGTATGTGGCAGTTCATATAAAATCTCTAGAAGACAAATATTTAGGAACGGAGGGAGTATGTCAACTTCTCATCTCGGGAGAATTAATGCCCAACTAACTATCAAGAAAATTAGAAGACTTAAGAGACTGGTAGGCAAACACCCGACAAATATGTGAATATTCTTTTCTTTAAGATTCTTTTCTTTAAGCAAAATGGGCTGGGGAAAGTATATGTGCAACTGTAACAAAACTTGAGCATAAACCTCTATCATCAATATAGCACTATCGGTCCCAGCCATCATCAAATCCAATTCCGAGTCCTCCATTTGTTCAGTGGTTGGGTTAACAACAAAATGATCGTTAATCATACCGATTCTTACGCCAGCAATTGTTTGTTTATTTGGAACTTCAGAGAGTGCCCTGCAGAGATAGCTTGGTGATAAATAAGAGCAGCTGAAATACTTGGGTAAAAATCCACAGAATACTTGACTAATCCAATGTTTTCATTAAACCTACATGGCGATACCAGCAGCTGTCACAGCCACGCAATCTGGGGAATGAATACCGTCATAACTGAAAACCTGCAATAAGAAGAATTTATTTGTTGATCATATGAATAATAAAGCTCGCAAATGAAAACAAGTTGTTCATACAGGTATGTCGGTTAATACAAGTTTTTATGAGGGCCGCCAAGCTTCACGACATCGAAGCTCATACAGGTATGTCGGTTAATACAAGTTGTTCCATTCTGCACTTTTCTGAACATGAAATTATTGATAAAGCCAGCAACTTAGGGATCTCTCTTGGTAGTAATGGCAAAGAAACCGCCAAATCCATTAATGATCTGTTAGATTTAGAAACAGATAGAGCTCTGGATTTAATCCGAAATATAGCGGCGGTAAAACCCATGAATGACATTGATATTAATGATCTAGGAGTAACAGCGCTTCAGAGTCTCTGTGAGGATTTAGTCCCCACGGAGGGCTTAGAAGGTGAGGATGAGGATGTGATTGCCGAGGGGTATATGGCCCCTTTGCAACCAAATGCCATTGTTCTTACTGACACCAACCCTCTTCTCACAGAGGAGATGAAGGATAAACCAAAAAGAACCTAGAAGAGGAAGGTTTATCCCACATCGGCGGTGCGTAGGAGCGCGAGAGTTAAACAAAAGAAAAAATTCCATGATGAAATATGAAAGGAATATTCTGGTAGCAGAGGTCTAGTGGACTTGGCTAAAAGAAGATTCCTTAGTGATACAAGCAAAAATTGGATTTCATGGCTTTATTAGAGACGTGTAGGGGCGATCTGGAGAGATCCTACTTGGGGTGAAGTGCGAAAATTTAGAAGTGCTAAATGTGGTTCACAGTGAACTTGCTGTCAAATTTCGAGTGAGATCGAAAAATTATGGCTTCAGGTGGGCTTTGGTGGCCGTATATGGTGCGGCGCAGCCAGAACTTAAGCCTGACTTCCTTGCAGATTTTGTGAGAGTTTGTGGGGGATGAAAGGCTGCCCATTATGGTTGGAGGAGATTTCAACATCATTAGAAGAAAAGAGGAGAAAAATAATGACAATTTCGATGGAAGGTGGTCATTCATGTTCAATATGATCATTGAGAGTCTCGACTTGAGGGAGATTGAACTCTCTGGTAGACAATTCACGTGGGCTAATTCCTTACCACTTCCTACCTATGAGAAATTGGATAGGGTCCTTACTAGTGTTGAGTGGGAACAGAAATTTCCATTGGTAACGGTTCGAGCTCTACAGAGGGCCATTTCGGACCATGCCCCATTACTGGTTGATTCCAGGGAATCGACCCATGTGGGCAACAGAAATACGTTCTCTTTCGGAGTAGGATGGTTCGAGAGGGAGGGCTTCCTAAATCTTATTGCCACAGAATGGGCCAGGGAGTCTGGTGGGACTTCTCATGTGGAAATATGGCAGAACAAAATTAGACATTTGCGCCAATTCTTGAGGGGATGGGCCAAAAACCAAAGTGGTATTTACAAAGTTGAAAAGGAGAGGCTAACACAAATTATTAATGAACTTGATGTGAAAGCGGAATCCACCCTTATTAATATGTCGGAGCGAGATATTAAGAATGAGGCCGAGAAGAAGTTACAAACCCTTATGAGAGAGGAGGAAATGAAATGGGCGCTTAGAGCAAAGGTGTCTAAGATCGTCCAAGGAGATGATAATACACAGTTTTTTCATATGATAGCTAATGGGAAACATAGAAAGAAGAGGATATTACAGCTCAAACAAGATGAGGGTACAATTGTAGGACACGAGAACCTAAAATTGTACATCTCTGAATATTATAAGAAGCTTTTTGGAGCACCAGAAGAAAGTTTTGTAGCTCTAGATGAGAATTCGATCGGAGACATACCTCAACTTAACTTAGAAGAGAATGAGTTGTTGTCTGCTCCGTTCACTGAGAAAGAGGTCTTTGATGCAATAACGCAAATGAAGCATAATAAAGTCCCTGGGCCGGATGGGTTCCCGGCGGAATTTTATCATAAATGTTGGCATATCATAAAGGGAGATCTTATGCCTATGTTCCATGATTTGTTCGATGGCCACTTAAACCTCTTTCACCTCAATTTTGGAACAATAAAGTCGTTGCCAAAGAGGGTTGAGGCTATTCGCATTGAGCAATTCAGACCGATCTGTCTTCTCAATGTAAGCTTTAAGACTTTTACAAAGGTTGGCACGAACAGGTTGACACAAATAGCCCATTCGGTTGTGCAACCAACACAAATTGCTTTCATGCCAGGACGACACATCCTTGAAGGGGTTGTGGTCTTACATGAAACGCTGCATGAAATCCATACGAAGAAATTAGATGGTGTTATCTTCAAATTGGATTTTGAAAAAGCGTATGATAAGGTCAAATGGCCCTTTTTGCAGCAAGCCTTACGTATGAAGGGCTTCAATGAGTCTTGGAGATCTCAGGTGGATTCATTCATACAGAAAGGTAGTGTCGGAATAAAAGTCAACGACGATTAAGGACATTTTTCCTAGACACGTAAGGGGTTACGACAGGGAGATTCCATGTCTTCGGTGCTGTTTGACATTGTAGCAGATATGTTGGCAGTACTAATTGGCCCGGCCAAAGAGAGTGGCCAAGTAGGAGGACTCATCCCCACCTTGTAGAGGGGAGGGTCTCCGTCCTACAATACGCGGATGACACTATTATATTCACGGAACATGATCTTGCAAAAGCTAGGAATATGAAGCTTGTATTGTGTCTTTTTGAGCAACTGTCTGGGCTTAAAATCAACTTCAATAAAAGTGAATTGTTCTGTTTTGGGAGAGCCAAAGAGGAACAAGATGACTATAGAAATTTGTTCGGTTGTGAAATGGGATCCTTACCTTTTAGTTATCTAGGGATCCCAATTCATCATAGACGTTTAACGAACAAGGAATGGAAATGTATAGAAGATCAATTTGAAAAGAAACTGAGTTGCTGGAAGGGCAAGCTCATGTCATACGGAGGTCGGTTGGTTTTGATAAATTCGGTTTTGACGAGCCTGCCAATGTTCCTTCTATCTTTCTTTGAAGTACCGGTAGGGGTACAGAAAAGACTTGACTTTTATAGATCCCGATTCTTTTGGCAAAGTGATGAGGCAAGAAGAAGTATAGATTGGCTAGATGGGATATTATTTGCAGGCCAAAAGACCAGGGCAGGTTAGGGATCAAAAATTTAGAGGTCAAAAATAGATGTCTGCTTAGCAAGTGGCTATACAGAATATCTACTGAGACCGACGGTATGTGGATACAAATCTTGCGGAATAAATACTTACACTCTAAGACTTTGGCCCAAGTCACTGCTAGGCCAACGGACTCACCATTCTGGAAGGGATTAATGAGGACGAAAGCAACTTTCTTCCAACGAGTGAAATTCCTAGTTGGTAATGGTAATACTACTCGATTTTGGGAGGATACATGGCTAGGGGAGACGCCTTTGGCTTTGCAATATCCATCCTCATATAGTATTGTGCAACGTAAGGAGGATTATGCTGCCATAGTATTAAATTCGACACCGCTTAATATCCAATTTAGGAGATCCCTAGTAGGGGAACGTTGGAATGCTTGGTTGCACCTGGTTCGTAGGTTGATGGAGGTTCACCTATCTGATCAGGCGGATACAATTCGCTGGAAGTTAACCACGAATGGAATCTTCTCAATGAAATCCATGTATTCGGACCTAATTGACTCCGGGCCATTGTCGAGGTCGTTGCATATTTGGAAGATTAAAGTTCCGCTTCATATTAAAATATTTATGTGGTTTGTCCATAAAGAGGTTATTCTAACCAAGATAACTTGGCAAAAAGGAATTGGGTTGGTAACTCTAGGTGTTGTCTTTGTGATCAAAATGAAACGATTAAACACCTCTTTCTCGAATGTCCTCTTGCACAATTATTATGGCGATCAATTCATATAGCCTTTAACTTTCAACCTCCAAGGAGCATAAACAAGTTATTTGGGACGTGGCTTAATGGAGTAGATGTACACTTAGCTAAACATATTCGGATAGGAGTATGTGCATTATTTTGGGCTATATGGAACACTAGAAATGATAAGATTTTTAATGGGACACAATTCACCAATTTTTTGCAGGTTATCTACAGAGCTACAGCTTGGATCCATATGTGGTCCTTACTCACTCATGCAGACTTCAGGGAGCCTTTGGTTATTGGGTGCAACCATGGGGAGATGGTAGCACGGGCTATCTTCAACCGATTTGGGTGGCGAGCTAATAATAGGCTAGGTGTGTAGGCATCGTAGCTTATTATATCGCCGGATGTGGCACTTTTTCAGTCTTATATCGCCGGGTGTGGTGCTTTCCAGATTTATTTACTTTCTACTACTGCTCAGTTTATGAGCATCTTTGGACCTTATGACCTTGTTACGTTTTTATTTAATAATATGGCTGCATGCATCGATTGATGCAGAGGCCGGGTATTCCTCCTTTTCTAAAAAAAAAATTGAAAAACAAGTAATAGGTGAAATTGATGACACATTGTGCTCAAGCTCAAAAATGATGGTATAATTTATGTATGTACACAAAAAAATCGTTGGATTACCCAGGATAGAATCTGAGTTTCATAGTAGAACCCCTTGGGCATAGTAGGGCGTAGAGGCCTGTCTATTAATCTGCATACTAAAACCTGCAATTAAAGCAAGAAAGAAACTATAATGAACCGACAAATAAAACAAAGCAATATAGCAAAAGTTCTTATAGTGAACCTCGTGGTCTTTTGCCCTTCCTTCTCGTTTAAAAAAACCACCACTGCATTGGATAAAAAATAAGAGTAGAGTGAATGAAAATACACAAAGCACAGGTGATAGTTGATGACACAAACGGCAAGAACTACTTTGGGTTTCTGTACCTAGTTCTTCCAGCAGCTGAAAGGCGCTCCTGATAGTGAACCGACATTGGGAAAAAATCAGAAGGATCGCTTGGAGTATCAGCCATACAAACAGAACAGTAGACAATCTGCAGTGCAATTAGAGATTTTAGTTAGGTATGCAAAAGTTTTGACGCTACTGGAAAATAGCGATGATCATCAGATCTCTGTCTTAGTTAAAAAAGAGTACGTTTAAATGGTGGTATGCGTAGGAAATTTTGGTGTCCCCTGGAACTGACATGACGAAATTATGAGAACGAGACGGTGACATAAGGAACAAGGCAGGTTTATCTTGTTGCAATGCACGCTCAAGCACAGAATTAGGAACAGCAACAAATTCATGGGAGCCTAAAGTGTGGAAAATGTTCAAGGGTGTTCAGATTCCTGCTCTGCCCATGGCATGAATTGAGTACATTACGGAACATGAAAACTACTAGTCTACAACCGATAATTGATCTTTGAGACAGGTAGCTACACAAGGCATAGTACAAATATAAATCTAGCCAATTACACACAAAATTGCTGTATAGTCATAATAGGGCAACCGAATCGTCAAACGCTCCCCCTAGAACTCCTGAGAAAATTAGAACCCATTCTACCACCACAACATCAAATCATTGGTACACAGTCAATGGATTGAGTAGTCTAAATCATGCATTTCAAAATTTCGGTGTTTAGACCAGCTGTATTATTTCATATGTGACTCGTGTGTGCGAGGAAGAACGTGAGGTATTTAGATGCTAAATTTCAACCACTTACTGTTTCGCCATCCGTGACCATTACAGAAGCACTGGCTTGCCTCCCAATGTGTCCTGTTTCCACTAATATCTGAGAGACCAAAAGAACCAATCCAGTTAAAAAGACATTCTCACGCTGTGTCAAACAACTGAGGCAAAAACATGTATACAAACTGTAAAAACTCCCAGACGAATAATAGTGAGCACATAACGAAATAGTACCATTACCATAGGTATTAGCTTTGAACATTTAAGGACAACTTAGGAACTGCAAACAACCGCGTGAAAATGTCGCGCGACAGAGTTCAAAATCCCAATACTGCAATGCGCAGACACTAACAGAGCATTGCGCGCGCAAACGGGAAGTACAGAAAGGGTATAGGTTAGCGGCTCACGTGGCGGTCGCCGACGGGAATTTTCACGGAGAACTTGGTCGGGCCGGAGCTGCTCGCCTCGTCTCCTCCGGCAGCCACAACTTTAGCCCTCGTACCCCTCCGTCGCATTCGGCACGAGGAGCCATGCGTGAGTGCCGCGACGCGCGGCGGCGCCACGCGGGAGAGGGGAAGCCACGCGTGGAGCGGCGGCGCGGCGTGCGGGAGAGCGAAGGCGAGATGCGGCGGCGCCGGGAGGAGGAGATGGTGGAGCTTGGTGGGACTCGCGAGCATCTCCAGGCCGTAGGAG
>NC_041383.1:335021562-335055034 GCF_002162155.2 Triticum dicoccoides | reverse complement strand
TGGGGCACGGGCTGTGGAGTAGGAAGGGAAGGGGAGAACAGGCGGGAGGGAGGGAGGGAGGGAGACGAGAGGGTGGCGACGCGCCTGAGAACCTTATCGCTTTCGGTTCGGTTGCGGGGGGTTATATGGGTTTTTCTTCACGGGGGTTAGGACTTCAGGGATGCCCCATTTCGATTTTTTTATTTTTATTTTTGAAAATAAGAAGGTGGCTGAGTGCCAACCTTATATTTCAAAACAAGCTAAGGCCTGATGATAAAAGTCTGTTACACAAAGCTTGCTGAGTGCACCAGGATGCAAAACACAAGAGCAAGAAACGAGCTAGAAAAAAAGTAGGATGTTACATCTGGCGTTAAATAAGGACTAGCCACCTATTTTTTGGCTCCAAACATGTAGATCATTCTTGTCATGCTTGTCATGCTGCCTTGTAGCTCTATAACTCCAAAGACGAACCAAGTCTGCCGCATAAAAACTAACTATGACTCTGTCCACAACTTAAAATTGAAAACCCTGTTATTCCTCGCATGCCAAAGGGTAATGGCGCAGGCAGCAAAAGCAACATTCTATTTGTGTTTGAAGACTAGTTGATGAACCGCTTGCTCCACAAATGTCAATATATCAGGTGATGAGGGTGCTAAAGTGTCCAGTATCAACTTATCCATAAAGCAGAGGCCGCAGTACAACGTAACACCAAGTGGTCAATGGATTCAACAGCAGGGCAAGTATCACAGTGTGCAAAAGGAGCGACCGCTGACCAACACTTCTTAACCATGTTATCTCTGGTATTGAGTCGCTCCCGGAAAGCGAGCCAGAGGAAGGTCATGTGTTTGAGGGGGGTCAAAGTATCCCAGATCAAACTGTCAAGGTTTGACTTAACCCCACGAAAGGTGAGTAACCGGTAGAAATAGCTGGTGCTTAGCTGACTAGAGGCCAATAAAGGTGTGCGTTCATCCTTTTGTGAGTTACTTGGAACCACTAATGAGAGGAGCTGGCTCAGGGCCATCAGTTCATGTGTAGCAGCTTGGGATAAGTTGGGGTGAAGCTGCACCTCCCAGGTACCTTGCAAGTGTTGTGATTGAACAGGACAATGTGGATTTGTAGCAAAAGAGTATAACATTGGGAACACCTGCCACAAACGACCCGCCTCAAGCCACCGATCATGCCAGAAGGACACCAAGGCTCCAGACCCTAGAGCACAACGCGAAGAGTTAATAACCATAGGGATGTGATCCTTGAAGCCTTTCCACATAGTCGTGTCTCTGTTGCTGGCACCCTGAGGTATAAAACTCCTACGATACTGTAAGGCAAACCACTGGTAGCATGGAATCTCAAACGCTTGCAGGACTTTGGAGACAAACTTGCACATCATAGCCTGGTTATGAACATGTAGATTCCGAACACCCAAGCCCTCGTTAGCACGGGGTAGTGTAACCATGTCCAAAGCCACTAGGCATTGGCCTCCTTTAACAGCATTCTTGCCCTGCCAAAAGAAAGCACGCAAGAGACTGTCCGGCCTTCCGATTGATTCCTTGGGCCAGGAGAAACATGACATGAAATAACTCGGTATGCCAGCCAACACTGAGTTGATAAGAGTAAGCCTCCCTCCTAAGGATAGGAAAGTGGCTAGCCAACCTGAGAGCCTGCGATCGACCTTGTGAATAACCGGTAAAAGCATACCATGTGTGATCTTACGCAGGGAAAGCGGCAGCCCAAGGTACGTGCACGGGAAGGAGGAGACGGGGCAGCCAAGCAGTTGAGATATCGTGCAGGTCGTAGTTGCATCCACAGAGACTGGCACGGGGGTGCTTTTGTGAAAATTTATTGTCAGCCCTGAGAACTCCGAAAAAGCGGTGAGAATAGCCTTGATCATAGTCGCCTGCTGAGTATTTCCTCGGAAAAGGATCAACGTGTTGTCTGTGTACTGCAGTACCGGGAAGAAATTGTCAGTGCCGAGAGGGTGCTGCAGTGTACCTCCTCAAAATGTTTGCAGCACAGCCTCTGGAGCACATTAGCAACAAGGATGAAAAGATACGGGGACAAAGAATCCCCCTGACGGAACCCCATTTCGAATTAAGGGTTCCATCCAGGGTTTTAGGACGTTGGACGCACCTCAGCATTTGGATAACCCAGATATGGTGAGACAAAATAAAAGCGCAGCATACCAATCAACTTCTAAAAATGATCAGTTTTTAAATTATTACTACCTCTGTATCTTAATATATGACGTTTTTGCGGTTCAACTTATTTTACTAGAGTACATGCATGTGCGTTACAACAGGAAAAAAAAGTTCATGCATATTCGAATTTAGTGAAAATTATACTTGTGAAGCACATTCGCGGTTCATGCAAATTTGGCCTTTACTTAGATATGTGAGTAAATAGCATAATACTACCACAACTCGGGCTAGGGTTTGAAAAACTGTCATTTTTTGAAATTTTCTTAAAACCTATCATGAAGTTGGTTTTGATTTCAAAAAACTACCATGTTGCACTGATGACCGTGTTGTTAATTTTAAGCGCGATTATGATTGCTCGGGTCCACTCATCAGGTCCGACATGGCATAAAAGTCAACATCGTTAGCTTTGAACGCTATGACGGGTGGATCCCACGTGCCAGTCTTTTTTATAGAACAACCCTTGAAAATAATTTTAGAAAGCAATGAGTGATGGAGTCAAATCCAACAGAACTCGGATAGGGGATCATGAGCTGGTAGCATTGGCATGATGGTAATAGATGACACGGAGATTTACCCGTTCGGGCTCTCTCGAAGAGATAATACCCTACGTCCTGCTTGATTGTATTGATTTGGAGGGAGTACAAGTTACATATTGATCTATCACGAGATCGTGTGTGTATGAGAGTTGTTGTTGATGGCTCTATATTTTACACAGTTTTAGAACTCATTTGTTGCATGTTCTCTTCATATATTGAGTCTCATTGAACCAAATGTGTGTCCATTATGCATGATTACCGAGTTTTGCACTTTTCATTGTGAGCATTGCACATTTAGTATTTTATTTTGTTTCTATTAATTTTGTTTGTTTTCTTGTGTCTACGGGTGTATTGGAGCACCCTAAGACCAAGCACGATGAAAGGACCAAGGATAGGCTCAATATGGAGGACTCACAATACCACACTTCCGTGTTTCGAAGGGCGGAAAAGGTGCTCTTTTAAATTTCTTCAAATCAAGATCTAAGACCAAAAATGGACTAACGTCGCTCTCGCGAATCCAAGGAGCCTAAAACGTCAAAATCGGAGTTTGTATGAAGAAATGGCGGCCGAAACAGCGGAGGAGAACAGAGCAGAAGACGGTGTAGGATGGTCGTATGACATGCACACAGCTCTGAAAGTTGCCCTTTCAGACGGGATTCTTCATCGATTTTGTCCCCATTTGTTCCCACGAGATCGTTGGACAATAAGGAAGGGTTTGGGAGAGGATAAGGATCATCTTGAACCCTTGGATGACCACATTAACAGAGGAGACACCGGGAGGCCTTCATAAAAGCACCTCCAGCCCTAGGCACTTCCACTCTCCTCCGCCATTCATACACATAGCCGTCATCCATCTCCATTGTGGCTCCAAGATCATTTCCATAGAGAAGAGAAGGTCCAAGCCAAGAGTAGGAAGAGGGGGCGCTTCCGCCATGTGCACTAGCCTTCGGACCGGTGCGATCTTCCTCGCCAACGTCACCACCACCGGCACCACCGCGATCACCATCACCGCCGCCATGCTCATCTCCTCCACCGGACTCCTGTCGGCTTGTAACTTTCCTTCCCCCTCTATGGTGTATAAGTAGTTGTATTAGTTCTTGAGGATTTTGATGAGCCCTTGCATGATTAGTACTTTGATATTGAATAAGCGATTCGATCATCTCTTTATATGTTTTGTGTTGATTGTCTCATGGTGTTGTGAATGACGCCCACACAACATTAGCCACTTATGGACTTGAGGTAATTTATGTTGGTGAGTAGGATGGTCGCGAAGGTAGGCAGTGACAGGGCCTAAATCCCTTCGTCCCTGGTCATTGCAATAGGGATTAATGGAGAAACCTAGAAATTAATGTCGTGTTGCGAGGAGTTCAATCCCCTTAATCATCATTGTGGTAATGACGAGTCCAATTTATGTGATGATTTTACTAAGTATTTTGTGCCTGCGTGGTAGGCTTTGTGGAATTTTACCGCGTTCGCACACCTCCTTTTGTTGATAATCCATCAGGTAACGCCTTTTGGACCATTTATCATATAATGGAATAAATACTCAAAGATGGTAAAGGAATCGCGTATTTAAAGTGATAATCACCTACCATAAAATAATCAAGCAAGAAGGCTAAAGAAGAAGTCATCACCGCGCCTCTAGTGCAAAAGACGGTGTTCCATATGCCCGCGCCCGCTCGTATGGGCGGTCGTATGGAGTGCGTCGCCACCGCCAGATCAACTATTTTCGCTCAGTGGAATCAGATAGTGGATCAGATGCCCAGAGAGACTAGAATCTCATTCAGAAGGCAGAACCCTAGCCTTCCGGAGTTCCTCAGGGGGAGGCATTGGCAAGGAGAAGGGGCGTCTTCCTCACCGCGCACGAGGGGGACTGCAACATCATCACCACTATCATCATCATCCATGTCATCATCATCATCATCCACATCCTTATCATTTGTAAGATCAAGAACCCTAGTGGATCGTCTTATGTGTTATTCAAATCATTCATCCATGTATGCCATTACTCTTGCCATGATGTTTGTTGTCTCCATGTGTAAGTAGACCCCTAGTTCTCGGAGATATGGATGAAACTTGGTATGTGTAGGATCTAAAACGTTAATATGGATATGAGATTCTTTGTTGAATGCTTAGTTTAATAACTTTGTGAATGTTGTGAAGAGGCCCCACTTAGCATTTGTGCCCTATGGCCACGAATTGTATCATTGTCATTGTAAAGGGCAAGGATGTGAAGGTAACCGAGGTGACAGCAAAAGCCTATCACTCCTAACCTTTGTAGTTGATAGGGGAATTACAGAGAACCCTTAGAGAGGACGCGTCCATGGGGTAACCCTTAATTTTCATGAGTTGTAACCCTCTGGGGGAAGACTATGATGGTGGCGTGCATGGCACACGAAGTCTACCTCGAGTAGAACATGTACTGTACCCAGCTCCGCCTAGCATAATCGTCAACATTGGCTCAAGTATCCGTCCCATACTTTGCATATGCATAGGTGCGCTAGAAGCATACCAATGGGGATTCCGGACTCCCTAAGAATGCCTTACTCCTCTATTGTTTCATCAATCACTTTAGTCATTGCTCTCTACTTACTTTTATGTTATTTACTTTAAGTTTGCTCCACTACTCAGTTACAATTTATATCCGTCCTCACTTTGCTTTAAGTCTACACTTACCTGCAGGCATAAAAACACATAATTCACTTCAAGAGGCAAAAGTCTGATTCATGTGCTCCCTGTGGGATCGATACTCTTACTTCGAAAAGCCTACAACTAAACCTTGCGCGCTTACATGCCATCAAGCTTTTTCTGGTGCCGTTGCCGGGGAGTTGGGCGCTTTTGGGCTTTGTCTTGAGTTTTGAATTATTTTGTGTCCTAACGGTTTTTCTAGATTGCAAGCAACCATGGTCCTTCTTGTTGGAAATGTAGCATGCAATTTCAAAAAAAAATCATACGCTCACGCAAGATCTATCTAGGAGATGCAGAGCAACTATAGCTGGCCAAACGGGCTGGCCCGGCACGGCACAGCCCGGCCCGCTACGGCACGAATACTAGCCGGGCCGTGCCGGGCTGGCCCATGGACGGGGGGTCGGATCCCAAGCACGGCACGCGGCATAGCTGGGCCGGCACGCAGCCCGCCCATGCCCGCCGGCCCGCCTGGCGCTAGCTGGCCCGCGTGGCCTGGCGCTCACTAACTCGCTGTCGCTGGCTCGCTGCTATATCTGGCTCGCTGCATTTTTCTAAAAAAAATTGGCTCGCTGCGACTCAACATGGCAATGGGTACCCAACCCGCGACCCCGGTGGGTAAAAACCCTATTAGGGTAAGTGTCGGTGTCAAAACCGGCGGATCTCGGGTAGGCGGTCCCAAACTGTGCGTCTAGGCGGATGGTAACAGGAGACAAGGGACACGATGTTTTTACCCAGGTTAGGGCCCTCTCGGTGGAGGTAAAACCCTACTCCTGCTTGATTAATATTGATGATATGGGTAGTACAAGAGTTGATCTACCACGAGATCGGAGAGGCTAAACCCTAGAAGCTAGCCTATGGTATGAGTGTTGTTCGTCCTACGGACTAAAACTCTCTGGTTTATATAGACAACGGAGAGGGCTAGGGTTACACAGAGTCGGTTACAATGGGAGGAGATCTTCATATCGTATCGCCAAGCTTGCCTTCCACGCCAAGGAAAGTCCCATCCGGACACGGGACGAAGTCTTCAATCTTGTATCTTCATAGTCCGGGAGTCCGGCCAAAGGTCATAGTCCGGCCATCCGGACACCCCCTAATCCAGGACTCCCTCAGTAGCCCCTGAACCAGGCTTCAATGACGACGAGTCCGGCGCGCAAATTGTCTTCAGCATTACAAGGCGGGTTCCTCCTCCGAATACTTCATAGAAGATGTTTGAACACAAGGATAGTGTCCGGCTCTGCAAAAATAAGTTCCACATACCACCGTAGAGAGAATAATACCCGCACAAATCTAATCTGCTGACGTATTCCGCAGCATGACATCACGCCACGGCCAAGCCTTTATTTGAGTCGTTTTACTGTTCCACCTCAGCATGTTTAGCGAGGCAGTTTCTTTGGCACGTCTTGTCAAAGTAGAGATCGTGTCCCCTTATTCTGGGATTCTCATCAATACGGGCGTGGGTAACCCAACCGTGCCATTAACCGCGGCACTTGGGAGATAAGCGAGTTTTATTAGGCCGGTGGGGGCTCGTAGTTTCGGCCGCCCATATAAGAGGATAAGGATCTACCCTCTCCATTTGCGCCTTCTTCCTCCTTTGCTTATCCGTCCCTGCGCGCTCGAGCTCCAATGCCCAAGCCCGCACTTCCCACCTCAACCTACTCCAATCATGTCCGGAGCGGGAGGTAGATGGATGGCCTCCTCTGTCACGGAGGGGCAAATCAAAAAGTTGAGGACGGCCGGATACTTGTCTGACGACATCGCGCACCGGCTTCCAGATGTGGGGCAACTCATCCCCACCCCCAAGCCCCATGAGAGGGTTGTTTTTCTCCCCCATTTCCTCCGCGGACTGGGCTTTCCTCTTCACCCGTTCGTCCGGGGGCTCATGTTCTACTATGGCCTGGACTTCCATGATCTGGCCCTAAACTTCATCCTCAACATCTCGGCGTTTATCGTCGTGTGCGAGGCTTTCCTCTGCATCCAGCCCCACTTCGGCTTATGGCTGAAGACTTTTAGTGTCAAGCCGAAAGTAGTGGGCGGCCGCCAAGCGGAGTGCGGAGGTGCCATGGTGGGCCGGATGGCCAACGTCCTATGGCTCGAGGGCTCCTTTGTGGAGACAATAAAAGGGTGGCAATCGGGGTGGTTCTACATCACCGAGCCGCGCGACCCCAAATGGGCGGCGGCCCCCGAATTCCGATCTGGCTTTCCCACACGGCTCACCTCCTGGAAAGAGACGGGCATAACGTGGGGAGATTCGGAAGAGCTGACCGGACTCCAAACCTGCGTCCAAAAGCTGGTGAACAAGAACCTCAAGCTCATCAACATAGTCCAGGTCATGCTTATCCGTCGGATCCTCCCATGCCAACAACGGGCCTTCAAATTGTGGGAGTTTGATCCGGCACAGCACCAAACCTTGAGCGGGCTCTTCGACACCACATACGAAGATGCCTGGAAGGTGCTGTTTAAGGGCGCCGAGGCCCCCGCATCTGCTACCAAAGATCGCGGATTCAGCTCGCGGCGTCAGGCCAACGAGGTAAGCTATTCTACCCTTTATGGGACTCTTGTCTTTCATAGTCTGACTCTATGCGGGATCTAAGCTCCCCTACCTTTGACAGGACTGGCTGAAGAAGTCCGGGCAGGTTATCTGTCCGGCGCCCTTACCAGAAGACCCAGCGGACGCCCGATTGACAGGGCCCTCACGTGGTGCCAGAGAAGAAGGCCAAGAAGAAGGCCACGGGGACTCGAAAGAGCTCCCGGCGCTTGGTGGTGTCGGATTCATCGCCCGACAACCCCGAAGCACCCTCCGCCTCTGAAGACAAGGAGGAGGAAGAAGAAGAAGCCTCTCCCCCTCCAACGGGGGGAGGAAAGAAAAGGAAGGCCGCCCCAACTGGGGAGGCCGGAGGGTCCAAGAAGGGGAAGACCCTTCTGCCGGACTATGCCTCCGATGCCGAAGATGGCGGGGAGGAATGGCCGTCCAGGGTTAAGCCCCTGGCTAAATCGTAAGTGTCCGGATACGCGAATAACTTCTGGCGCTCCTCTATTATTTGGTATCCTCTGACGCCGAATTCAATTATGCAGTCCGCCCAAAGCTCATCTCGGTGATTCGTCGAGCGGCTCCCTGAATTCGTCGGATGTGAATAGCGCTTCACTTCCGACGGCCTCCTCCCCTCTCCCTAAGGCCGACGCCGAGGTGGAGTCCCAAAAGGGACCGAGCCAGGAGGAGGTGGTCCTGGAGGCGCCGCAAGGCGACCTCCCGGACTTCAGGCCCAAAGGGGGTAAAGCCCCAGAGGGATCTAAGTCTGGCCCTGGGCCGGACACTGCTCCGGAACCATCAATGGTTCCCGAGACCGGTAGGCAGCGCCTTCGCCAGAAGGGCACACCTACTACGCCAGCGGACTCCGTCCAACCGGAGGCACCGGATGATTTGCTGGAGGCGCTTAATGGCGCCTCCATCAACGAGGAGCACCACACTGTTATGAGCGCGGTGATTCAAAAGGTTCAGTCCGCCAAGAGCGGGCTGACAGAAGCCTGCACAAGTCTGTTAACAGGCTTTGAGGCATGTGTTCAAAACATATGAAAATGTTACTGCATAGACAGTAGCCCCTGATGCTCAGTTCGGTGTTCGGAAAGAAAAGCCGAGCTGAGGATCTTAAAAAGATATACGCAGGAGTCTAACATAAATATGTCAATATGGGAATGTAGGCTGCGCTGCTGACCTCTGCCGCACTGACTGCTGAGGTCAATATATTGAAGAAGAGCCTCGAGCGGTCCAAGAACGAGCTCGGCCGTGCCAAGAAGCAGCTCGAGGACAAGGAGGGTATGTAATACCGTATGTGAATGTATATAGAAATACTTAGTTGCAAATAATGACAGGACCAACGTAAATGTTGTAGGGGCCACGACCGAGGTGGCGACCCTGAAGGAAGTGGTGTCCAAGGCCGAAAACAGTGCGGCCTTGGAGCGCACCGAGCGAGAGAAGCAGGAGGAGCGGGTGGCGGAGGTGCGGCAAGAGCTCCAGGCTCTCGTGGAAAAACACGAGAGTTTGGAGCGTGACTCGAAGACTCGAGAGTCCGAGCTCGCCTTGGCTCTTGAGACTGCCAAGACCGCTAAGGCCGAAGCCCAGAAGGCCCTCCAGGAGATCGAGGCGATGAAGAAGATAGTGGCGGGTAAGGCATCCTTTATGCAAAGCAAGAATATAAAAGTAAATTATCTGTTACTTACCCGAATCCGGAGCTCTCCAGGAGCGTTCGCCGATCTGCCCCATAGTGTGTCTGATGCTGCCGCGTTCTACCGAGCCGAGGAGGGGAGCTCGACGGAAAAGGTGTTCTGGTCTCAGTATGCTGAGGCCGAACATACGGTGCCCCTGAGTGACCAGCTGAAGCAGCTGGTCGAGCTCCACAAGGTGGCCGAACAGGCCATGAAGGGCCTCATAGTTCGGTTGTGGCCTAGGGAATCCATGCCTGGGAGCTACTTCGATCTGGTACGGCGGCTGGTGGACGCGTGTCCGTGGATTGAGGTCATCAAGCGCTCCATCTATATTGAAGGTGCCCGTCGGGCCCTCGCCCGTGCTAAAGTGCACTGGGGCAAGCTGGACGCGGAGAAGCTTTTGACGGACGCGCCACCGCCGGGCAAGGAGTATCGCACGCCCGAGATGTATTATAAGGGCGTCCTGAAGGATGCCCGCCTTATAGCGGGTGAATGCTCCAAAGATGTAATTTTTGAGTAGACTCGCATCTGTTATCCTGTACGCTGAAAACTTTGTTCATATGCGTTAAGCAACGCTTTGTTAATTTAAAATATTACCTTCTGTGCGGCCGTTTATCAAATCTGAGAGATGCAAGTCGTCGGCTTCTACCCTCATGCCACGAGTGCTCGGGTGTTCGGGATAAACCTGAGCGCTCTTGTTCCCATTCTTGGGTCCATCTAGGGAGGCGCTCAGCACAACGACCAGGCCATCAGACTTATAGTGCTTTATCACTCTCACTTAGCCATAGAATTCTATAATTTTAAATTTCGGCGAAGCCCCTAGTATTCGGAAGACCGAGTTCGGGGCACTATCCACGCCTAGGCCAGATAAATCCGGCTCCTCGCTCTAAGCGGCATAAGTCTTTAAGGACTCGAAAAACCTCGCGAACAGCGACCGGTCTCTCACACTATCATGACAGCCAGTTTTAGCTTTCTCTACTGAGGTGTTAACCCAGCTCAACTGGGGCACAATCGCACTAGTTCTCCCAGCGCTACCTTAGCCAACATTGCGGAACGTAAGGTACCAAAACATGGGAGCTGGGCAAACCCAACTATTGACCCAAGACATGATTCGGAGCCGATGCATATAGTGCTATAAGTTCAGGGTGCCGCACTTAGAAGAGTGTTCAGTCTTCTCACACCACGTTATGGGGTGCTTAAGCCCCTGGTGTATTGGCCGTACCAAAGTGTACAGTTGCATAATGTCATGACTGAACATATATGTATAAAAATAGATGAATACAATAATAGATAAGAACTATGTCTTGTTTATTAAAAAGGGCTGCTATGAAAGCAAAACGATACAAATAGTGCGATAAGCAAGAGGTGGGATTATTTGACATGTCCCCCTCCAGGGGCAAGCTGCAGGACTTTAAGTAAAAACAGGTATTTAACTCGTTATAGAGACCACCTGGACATTCGACGCGGCTTGTTCTTGCCCTGGCTGTTGCACCGTGTGTTCGGCGAGTGTATTGCCGGACAGGCCCTCCGACTAGTTGAGTCCTGAAAGTATATAAAAAAAGAAACGGCAGAATAGGGAGCCCCTAAGTGCGGTTAAGCCGCATTCTTTATCACGGACTGGCGGGGGCTGGGGTTGGTGCCGCACTGCTATGCTTGCTCGGAACGCGCCAGTCGGCTTTGTTGTAGGTTGCTTCGTGCGCGCTTGACGTTGTCCGGACGCTTAACACCCGGATTGGGGAGTTGCCTTGAGAGGCTGCTCTGTACTTCCGCCGCTAGGGCCGCCGTGTGCTCCTCCTTTCGGAGAGAGCGTTTGGTGTTTCCATTTACCGTGATCAATCCGCGAGGGCCTGGCATCTTGAGCTTGAGATATGCGTAGTGCGGCACTGCATTGAATTTTGCAAATGCGGTTCGTCCGAGCAGGGTGTGATAGCCACTACGGAATGGGACTATGTCGAAGATTAACTCTTCACTTCGGAAATTATCCGGGGATCCGAAGACCACTTCGAGTGTAACCGAGCCTGTACAGCTGGCCTCTACACCTGGTATGACGCCTTTAAAGGTTGTCTTTGTGGGTTTAATCCTTGAGGGATCTATACCCATTTTTCGCACTGTATCCTGATAAAGCAGGTTCAGGCTGCTGCCGCCATCCATGAGGACTCTGGTGAGGTGAAATCCGTCAATGATTGGGTCTAGGACCAATGTGGCGAATCCGCCATGACGGATGCTAGTGGGGTGGTCCCTTCGATCAAAAGTGATCGGGCAGGAGGACCATGGGTTGAATTTTGGGGCGACTAGCTCCAACGCATAGACGTCCTTGAGAGCACGCTTCCGCTCCATTTTGGGGATGTGGGTTGCGTATATCATGTTCACCGTCCGCACTTGCGGGGGGAATCCCTTCTGTCCTCTGTTGTTCGGCGGCCGGGGCTCCTCCTTGTCATCGCTACGCAACCCCTTGTCTCTGGTTTTGGCACTTAACTTGCCTGCCTGCTTGAACACCCAACAATCCCTGTTGGTGTGGTTGGCTGGTTGTTCGGGGGTGCCGTGTATTTGGCACGAGCGATCGAGTATCCGATCTAAGCTGGATGGGCCCGGAGGGTTCCTTTTGAATGGCTTCTTTCGCTGACCGGGTTTAGAGCCTCTGAATTCGGCATTGACTGTCGTATCCTCAGTATTGTCGCCGTTAATGCGGCGCTTGTGCTTGTTGCGACGTGACCTGCCATTGTTGTCCTTGGTATCCGAATTGCCATGGCTCTTGGTTATGTTATTGCTACGAGCTAGCCAGCTGTCTTCGCCCGTGCAGAAGCGGGTCATGAGTGTCGTGAGGGCTACCATAGATTTCGGCTTTTCCTGTCCTAGGTGTCGGGCAAGCCATTCGTCTCGGATGTTGTGCCTGAAGGCTGCAAGGGCCTCGGCGTCCGGACAGTCGACTATTTGATTTTTCTTGGTTAGGAACCGTGTCCAGAATTGCCTGGCCGATTCCTCTGGCTGCTGGATTATGTGGCTTAGGTCATCGGCGTCTGGTGGTCGCACATAAGTGCCCTGGAAGTTGTCAAGGAATGCGGATTCCAGGTCCTCCCAGCAACTAATTAACTCTGCTGGCAGGCTGTTAAGCCAATGTCGAGCTGGTCCTTTAAGCTTGAGCGGGAGGTATTTGATGGCGTGTAGATCATCACCACGGGCCATGTGAATATGAAGGAGATAATCCTCGATCCATACCGCGGGATCAGTTGTGCCATCGTATGATTTGATGTTTACGGGTTTAAAACCCTCGGGGATTTGATGATCCATTACTTCGTCTGTGAAGCATAGTGGGTGTGCGGCGCCCCTGTACTGGGCTATATCGCGATGCAGCTCGGATGAGCTTGGTCTGTTGTATTCGGCCTGGCCGTATTTATCATATCCGGTGTGACGGTTATCGTCACGTGATGTGGGGCGCCCGCGCGATCCGTAGATCGATCTTGTTTGCCTTGCCTTATCCTCCAATATGTCTCGCAGGTCTGTTGCGTTTCCCCATGCTCTGGTATTCTTAGAGCGGCGCCGGGGTGCGGCTTGGATTGAGGGCCAAAGGGCCTCTTTGTCGCGGCCACGGGGTGGCCGATCGGGCGCATCGTACGCTGGTGATGTAGGTTTAGTTGCTTCCTCCTCTAGTTGGGGTAGCAACCTGCGCTTTGGGTAACACTTGGAGGGGCGTTCGAGTTTATACTCTTCGGCCGCCAGGACTTCAGTCCATCTGTCGGCTAGCAGGTCTTGGTCAGCTCTAAGCTGCTGCTATTATTTCTTGAGGCTGCTTGCCGTGGCCATAAGCCTGCGTTTGAAACGCTCTTGTTCGACGGGATCCTCTGACACGACGAATTCGTCGTCGTCGAGGCTTGCCTCGTCTTCGGAGGGAGGCATATAATTGTCGTCCTCGACCTCTCTGTCGGCCGCTCTCTCATGAGGGCTGGCTCCTTCGTCCTCCTGCACTGAATCCTGCTGGAGGGGGATGTCTTCGGCACTGTCCGGGGTGTTGACGTCTTCGGTGCCGGATTCGCCGTTCTTGCTTTGGCGGGATTTAGAGCGGCGTCGCTGACGTCGGCGCTTGGGTAGCTTCTTGGAGGGGTCGTCCTCCGCTTTTTCATCGCCATCCCCTGCTTTGTGGGTGTCCACCATGTATATGTCATATGATGAGGTGGCCTTCCAGTGCCCTATAGGTGCTGGTTCTTGGTCGTCTCCTTCATCGGCGTCCATACCGTCGATGTCTTCGGAGTCGAAGTTGAGCATGTCGGTTAGATCGTCGATAGTGGCTACAAAGTGGGTGGTGGGTGGGTTTCGAATTTCTTCGTCGTCCGCATCCCAACCCTGCTGACCATAGTCCGGCCGGGGCTCTCCTGACAAAGAGAGAGACTTTAGTGAGTTCAGGATATCGCCAAAGGGCGAGTGCTGAAAGATGTCCGCGGCGGTGAACTCCATGATCGGAGCCCAATCGGGTTCGATCGGAAAGGGTGCAGAAGATTCGGAGTCCGGAACAAAGTCTGGCACCTTGGAGTCACGGGCCTTGCAAAGGACTAGGCTGGTATTCAGCTCTATCGCCGTAGGGATTGCGGCTCCTGGGGCGGCGTCCAACTGTCCATCCCCGACTAGCGCAGTTGGCTCCGAGCTAATGGTCGGAGCGGACACATGAGCGGCACTCTGAGCACTATCCGGCGGCAGAGTTAGATCATGACCATCGGGACAATGCGGCACGCTCGGCCGTGGCTCGAATCCGTCGAAGATCAAGTCCCCGCGGATGTCGGCCGTGTAGTTTAAGCTTCCAAACCTGACCTGATGGCCAGGGGCGTAGCTTTCGATCTGCTCCGGATGGCCAAGCGAGTTGGCCTGCAGTGCGAAGCCGCCGAATACGAAGATCTGCCCGGGGAGAAAAGTATCACCCTGGACCGCATCGTGGTTGACGATCGAAGAAGCCATCGGGCCTAAAGGTGACGACACACAGGGACTCTCAATGAAAGCACCAATGTCGGTGTCAAAACCGGCGGATCTCGGGTAGGGGGTCCCGAACTGTGCGTCTAGGCGGATGGTAACAGGAGACAAGGGACACGATGTTTTTACCCAGGTTCGGGCCCTCTCGGTGGAGGTAAAACCCTACTCCTGCTTGATTTAATATTGATGATATGGGTAGTACAAGAGTTGATCTACCACGAGATCAGAGAGGCTAAACCCTAGAAGCTAGCCTATGGTATGATTGTTGTTCGTCCGACGGACTAAAACTCTCCGGTTTATATTGACACCGGAGAGGGCTAGGGTTACACAGAGTCGGTTACAATGGGAGGAGATCTTCATATCGTATCACCAAGCTTGCCTTCCACGCCAAGGAAAGTCCCATCCGGACACGGGATGAAGTCTTCAATCTTGTATCTTCATAGTCCGGGAGTCCGACCAAAGGTCATAGTCCGGCCATCCGGACACCCCCTAATCCAGGACTCCCTCAGTAAGGGTTCGGGATAAATAAATACCCATGGGTTTATAGATGGGAAAAAATGTACACATCGGGTAAGCCGGGTATGGGTATGGGAATGCAATACCCATACCCCGCACCCGCGTACCCGCACACCCATATACTTCCTCTATCCCATAATACAAAAACGTTTTTGACACTATACCAGTGTCAAAAACGTTCTTATATTATGGGACAGAGGGAGTACTAATTTCTTCTAATGGTAGGCTCCATGTGTCGTTCACTAAATAAAACTAGCCATTGTATCCTAGGCTAACGCAGCCGCTAACCTCGACCCAAAGTCCTCTCCCCTTACACATGTGCATGATCTTGTTTAAATGTGTTGATCTTGTTTTGTGAACTCACGGTTTTGTTGATCTTATTGTATAATCTCCTTCCGTTGATTATTTCAAAGTAGTGGATGTAGAAGTACCTTCAATGAAAGAAAATTAGAGAATATTGTGTCCGTCTTGTTTGTCTTGTAATTGAAAAAACGGAATAGGTGTGAATGTTCCTCTAAAAGTTCACGTACATGCTACTCATCAATGTATATTACTAGACATTGTTCAGTGGCATCTACTTCGTGCTTATTGCTATCCATTTCTCAGAATTAATATCATTCTTTTTATTCTATCGCGCAAAAAATCATCATCTATATGTGCTCAAATAATAAAATATGGTATATATGTGTTGAAATGTTGAAGTATACATGCTGAAATGTTGGGTATATATGTGTAGATGTTGAAAAATACATGATGAAGTGTGAATTGGGTAAGGTGATCGAGATGGATATTTTAACCTGCGGGTATTACCCGCACCCGACCAGGTACGGGTATCGGAACAGTTTGAAACCTGAGGTGCGGGTACGGGTACGAGTATGGGAACAAAATGAGACGGGTAAGGGTTTGGGCGGCCATTACCCGCACCCGAACCTGGGGGGTGCCATGTTGAGCTGCGATGCTGCGTGCATCGCTGGCTCGCTGCCACGCTGCAGTCGCTGCCGCTGCTGGGCTGCTAGCCCGCCTGGGTCACTCGCTGTCGGCTGCACCGTTGCAGTGCTGCACTGCTGCTCGAGCCGAGCGAGAAGCGAGATGGGGAGTTTTTACACCGAAAAATGTCCAAAAGATACCCAAAAAATGTAAAAATTTCCAAAAAAATGTAGAGTATTATGTGGGATAAATCTAGAGTTATATTAGCGCTTGCCTCATTAAAACCTTCCATCCCAAAGAAGTAAAAGAGTACAAGCTATGTTGTATGCTCCAGAAATACTAAAAGATTAAAAGAAATAGAAATGAAAAAAATTACAAGACTAGAATTGAACTAAACAAAATTACAAGACTAGAACTGAACTAATTTGGATCGTTCATCCTTGCCCGGCAGCCGCAGCCAGCTCGTCTCTCTTGATGTGTGCTGCTCTGTGCCTAGTAAGGATGTTTACTGGACCGTGGCCGGCAATGCGCAGTAGCTTACCGCATCTTTTGCACCGTGCTTTTAGCTCAGATTTTCTACAGTCCATAACTACTTTAGCATCATAGTAGTCCCAGATTCTGTACCCTCTCTCATCCATGTTTGTATTGTGTGTGTAAAATGAGATGTAGTTTGAGACTTTTGAGTGTGAGAAATGAGAACTTGAGAAGGGTCGGCATCCCTTTTTATAGGAAAAAATGGCACGTTAGGCAAGCTAGGCATGTTAGGCATGTTAGACGGTTAGAGTATTATGTGGGATAAATCTAGAGTTTTATTAGAGCCCGCCTCATTAAAACCTTGCATTCCAAAGAAGTAAAAGAGTACAAGCCATGCTCTAGAAATACTAAAAGATTAAAAGATAGAGAAAGAAAAAATAATACAAATACTACAATTGACTAATGGGATCCTTTCAACCTTGCCCCGCAGCTGCAGCTATAGCTGTCGCCTCGGCTGCCTTGACGTGTGCCGTCTTGTGCCTCATCAGATGCCCGGTTCCAGCATACCTGCCATCATGCTTTGGCACGAGCAACTTCTTAACGCATTCTTTGCACTTTGCAAAAATCTCGGTGAGACCATCGTCATTTGTAATGAATTCTTCATCGTAGTACCTCCAGATGGGAGCTTGTCTCTTAATAACGTTTTGAAGAGGAACAACCATGTTTGTGTGTGGAAAATGAGATGGAGTTTGAGTGTGAGAAATGAGAAAGTGGGCATCCCTTTTTATAGCAAAAAAATGGCACGTTAGGCACGTTAGGCACCGCAACAATAATGCATAAATAAAAATTGAGGCAATGTATCATCTGGGATAAATGTTGAGCTTTATTAGTGGCTGCCTCATTAAAACCTTCCATCCCTGGGAAGTAAAAGAGTATAAAGCCATGCTCTAGAATTACAAAAGGGAAAGAAAATTACAAAAAGATAAGAAAAATACAAAATGATAAGAAAATGACTACACTGCAAGTCTTCGACTATTCTTCCGGGTCTTCTTCAAAGTTCATTTCTTCAAACATGGCTAGTAGTTCTGTGTTTTCTGCAGTGTGTTGCGCTCTCCTTCTTGATAACTCCCCATCTTTGACGGACATAAGTGTTCTCACCATATCAGGGGCGAGACTAGTTCTTCTCTCCTCAATTATCCTTCCAGCAAGGCTGAAAGCAGACTCCGATGACACCGTAGAGACAGGCACCGACAACACATCACGTGCTAATATGGAGAGCATCGGAAATGTAAGTTTGTGTTCTTGGCACCACTGCATTATGTTGAAGTCTTCCTCACTATCTAAATCATACATGACTTTGTCACTATTGAGGTACTTCGCTAACTCCCCGCCACCTTGAAGCAACGTGGAAGAGCTTCCGGCGGTCGAGGAGGACGAAGAACCAAAGATCTTGCTACATGCTCCTCTCTTTTTACCCGTAGTAGGTGCTGGTGGAGGTCATTGCATTTGAACTCTGGCATATTTTTCCTCATACTTAGCAAAAATTTAAAAAACTTCTCACGAGCCTTATTGAAGTCGTCAATATAATCTAAACTTAGGGATGCAGATAGTACATTGAGTGCACTACGATACCCTTCAAGTTTAGCTTTAGGATCCAAGATAAATGCAAATGCATACAAAAGTGGAATTTGCCGCCAATATTTTAAATACTTGGTTTTCATGTCAGCAACACCATTAAGTAACAATCCATCCCCTTCATATGCTTTTAGATGACTAGCAATGTCTAATAGGGTATGCACCATCAAAGGGGATGTCGGGTAATAAACCCCAGACAAAGTAACTGTTGCATCATAGAACAACTCAAGAAATGCAGTCAACGCTGTAATAACATGCCAAGTTTCTTTGCTAATTAGAGGTTCAACCCCATAATTTGCATTAATAAAACCATTGAACTGAACTCTGTCTCGGATAACTGCCTTAAGCATCAAATATGTAGAGTTCCATCTAACAGGCATGTCTAAATTATACTTATGAGGAACGCACCCTGTAGCAAGGCAATATCTCTTATAGTTTGTAATTCATTGAGTTGAATGCGAAAAATAAGACATTGCAATGCGTATGACTTCAACATGTGGTTCGCATAAATTTAATGCACTTTTAGCAATAAGATTAATGATATGGCAAGCATGTCGATGCATTAAAAAGGATGCAACATATATGGAGAATATAGGAGTCAGGGTATTCATTGCACTCGTGTTTGCCGAAGCATTATCCAAAGTTATTGAGAAAACCTTGTCAGCAAGATTAAAATCATTCACAACTTCGAGTACAACTTCAACAATGTTTGGACCACTATGTGCTACATCAAATAATCCAAATCCCATGACTCTTTTTTGTACATGCCAATGTTCATTAACATAATGAGTTACCACACTAACGTAGTCTTGCTTTGCCCGACCAGTCTAGATATCAGATGTTATCGACATTGAAAAAGTGCATGTAGAAAATTCTTCTTTTATTTTCTCTTTACCAGTTTTGTATAGCTCTTTAATATCCCTACTTGTAGTTTGTCTAGAAACTGGTCTATAATTAGGATTATGACAAGTTCGAATATATTCTACGAAACCATCAGATTCACCAAAACCTAGTGGTAAATCATTAGAAGTAATAAGACGGCATATACCTTCTCGTTGAACATTAGCATCATAGGTGAAATTGCGTACCATACCATCAGGGTTGAAGGAGAGCTGCGTTTGCACAGCTGTCGAGCTCAACACACTCTTTTCATCCGCGTTGGCGTGGCTTTCCACATGCCTCTTCAGGTGGCCGGTTCCTCCCTTGGCTTCTCCGGTATATTACTTTCTTGCACCTTTTGCACCTTGCAACCACCTTCCAGCCACCGGCCACCATGGTTATTTCTTCATTGAATGATTCCACGCCACCAAGGTTCTACGATGACCTCTTTGCTTTACACCCATGGTGGTGGAGGAACCCGTCCCACTACTCGAATTGGTCTGACCTTTGGCTTCGGTACTAGGATCGGTATGGGGTTCGAGAGTGTGATGATCGGTATAGGCATGTTTCTCGGGTGGGGCCATGGTATAGGCATGTTGCTCGGGTGGGGGCATGGTAGTGGGATCGATGCTACTAGGGTAGACACTATTCCATATCCCCAAGACCTAAATCGGAGAGTGGGAAGCTAGTATTGTCATGGTCATCCATGTTTGAGTGTGAGAAATATGTGGGTTGGACAGCCCTATTAATAGCAAAAAATTGGTCATTTTCGGACAAATTTGACCCTTTAATGGTCAAATTTTCGAATATATGAATTTTCTTTAAAAAAAATACCCAAACCCTCTCCTAAACCGCTCTAGACCCACCATAACCTCCCCCTAAAGGCCTAAACCCCTCCCAATGGTCGCCTGGGTGGCTGGGTTGACTCAAGCGGTCGAGCGAGCCCCCCGCTCCCCCATCGATCGAGGAGTTGGGCGGTTGGGCCTCGTAGCCCCCGCTCCCCCTGTCCCCTGACGCCTGACGGGTGACGGCCCCTCCCTTGTTCACCCGATTCCCCTCTTGTGAGTCTCCAGTCTCCCAGCGAGGCAGGGACAGCAAGCGACCGAGGCACGACAGGATTCCCCCCGCTCCCCCAACGATCGAGGCAGGCCCATCGGGTCATGTCACGTGCCGTGTGTCGTGTCATGCCATGTGCCGGCCTGCGAGTAGTCATGCCGTGCCGGGCTGGCATGCGGGCTGAGGGTGGCGGCCCAGGCATGACCCACTATGTGCTGCGTGCTTGGCACAACACGATTAGCCCGTGCCAGGCCTGGCCAGTCACGTGTCGTGCCACCGTGCTGCCGGGCCGGCCCAAAAAACACGGCCCGTTTGGCCAGATATGATAGCAACGATATGGGGAGAGTGTGTCCACGTACCCTTATAGACCGAAAGCGGAAGCATTTGCTTAAGGCGGGTCATGTAGTCGAACGTCTTCTCATTCCGACCGATCGAGTACCGAACGTATGACACCTCCAAGTTCTGCACACGTTCAGCGTGATGACGTCCCTCGATCTCTTGATCCAGCAGAGGGTCGAGGAAGTAGATGAGTTCCGTCAGCACGACGACGTGGTGACGATGATCGTGATGTGATTCGCGCAGGGCTTCGCCTAAGCACCACGAGAATATGACCGGAGGCGTAAACTGTGGAGGGGGCACCGCACACGGCTTGGTACAATTGATATGTCTTCTAGGGGCGCCCCCCGTATATAAAGGAGGGAGGGAGAGGAGGCCGGCCCTAGGCGCGCCCCCAAGTAGGAGGAGTCCTACTTGGGGTCCTAGTAGGATTTGGCCCCCCTTCCTTTTATCGGAGGGGGAAAGGAGGAAGGAGAGGGAGAGGGAGAAGGAAAGGGGGGCCTCGCCCCCTCCCTTGTCCAATTCGGACTCCTTCCTAGTGGGGGGCGCGCCACCCCTTTGTGGGCTAGTGTGCCTCCATCCTATGGCCCATATGGCCCATATCTTTCTCCGGGGGGTTCCGGTAACCCCTCCGGTACTCCGATATGTACCCGATACATTCCGGAACACTTTCGGTGTCTGAATACTATCTTCCAATATATTAATATTTACCTCTCAACCATTTATAGACTCCTCGTCATGTCCGTGATCTCATCCGGGACTCCGAACAACCATCGGTCACCAAAACACATAACTCATATAATACATATCATCACCGAATGTTAAGCGTGTGGACCCTACGGGTTCGAGAACTATGTAGACATGACCGAGACACCTCTCCGGTCAATAAGCAATAGCGGAACCTAGATGCTCATATTGGTTCCCACATATTCTATGAAGATCTTTATCGGTCGAACTGCTATGTCAACATACGGTATTCCCTTTGTCATCGGTATGTTACTTGCCCGAGATTCGATCATCGGCATCTTCATACCTAGTTCAATCTTGTTACTGGTAAGTCTCTTTACTCGTTCCGTAAGGCATCATCTCGCAACTAACTCATTAGTCACATTGCTTGCAAGGCTTCATATGACGTGCATCACCAAGAGGGCCCATAGATACCTCTCCGATACTCGGAGTGACAAATCCTAATCTCGATCTATGCCAGCCGAACAAACACCTCCGGAGATACCTATAGAGCATATTTATAATCACCTAGTTACATTGTGACATTTGATAGCACAAAAGGCATTCCTCCGGTGTCCAGGAGTTGCATAATCTCATAGTCGGAGGAATATGTATTTGACATGAAGAAAGAAGTAGCAATAAAACTGAAAGATCATTATGCTAAGCTAACGGATGGGTCTTGTCTATCACATCATTCTCTAATGATGTGATCCTATTCATCAAATGACAACACATGTCTATGGTTAGGAAACTTAACCATCTTTGATCAACGAGCTAGTCTAGTAGAGGCTTACTTGGGACATGGTATTTTGTCTATGTATCCACACATGTATCAAGTTTCTGGTTAATACAATTCTAGCATGAATAATAGACATTTATCATGATATAAGGAAATATAAAATAACAACTTTATTATTGACTATAGGGCATATTTCCTTCAGTCTCCCACTTGCACTGGAGTCAATAATCTAGTTCACATCACCATGTGATTTAACACCAATAGTTCACACCTTTATGTGATTAACACTCAAAGGGTTTAGTAGAGTCAATAATCTAGTTCACATCGCCATGTGATTAACACCCAAAGAGTACTAAGGTGTGATCATGTTTTGCTTGTGAGAGACGGTTAGTCAACGGGCCTGTCACATTCAGATCCGTATGTATTTTGCAAATTTTGATGTCTACAATGCTCTACATGGTGCTACTCTAGCTAATTGCTCCCACTTTCAATATTTATCCAGACCGAGACTCAGTGTCATCTAGATTAGTGTTAAAGCTTGCATCATCGTAACCCTTTACGACGAACCCTTTATCACCTCCATAACTGAGAAACATTTCCTTAGTCCTCTAAGGATAATTTTGATCGCTGTCTAGTGATCTACTCCTGGATCACTATTGTACCTCCTTGCCAAACTCATGGCAAGGTACACAACAAGTTTGGCACACAGCATGACATACTTTATAGAACCTATGGCTGAGGCATAGGGAATGACTTCCATTCTCTCTCTATCTTCTACCATGGTCAGGCTTTGAGTCTTACTCAACTTTACACCTTTTAATACAGGCAAGAACTCCTTCTTTGACTGATCCATTTTGAACTCTTTCAAAATCTTGTCAAGGTATGTACTCATTGAAAGTCTTATCAAGTGTCTTGATCTATCTCTATAGATCTTGATGCCCAATATGTAAGTAGCTTCACCGAGGTCTTTCATTGAAAAATTCGTATTCAAGTATCCTTTTATGCTATCCAGAAATTCTATATCATTTCCGATCAATATATGTCATCCACATATAATATCAAAAATGCTACAGAGCTCCCGCTCACTTTCTTTTAAATACATGCTTCACCGTAAGTCTGTATAAAATCATATGCTTTGATCACCTCATCAAAGCGTATATTCCAACTCTGAGATGCTTGCGCCAGTCCATAGATGGATAGTTGGAGCTTGCACACTTTGCCAGCACCTTTAGGGTCGACAAAACCTTCTGGTTGCATCATATACAACTCTTCTTTAAGATATCCATTAAGGAATGCAGTTTTGACGTCCATTTGCTAGATGTCATAATCATAAAATGCGGCAATTGCTAACATGATTCGGACAGACTTAAGCATCACTACGGGTGAGAAAGTCTGATCATAGTCAACTGCTTGAACTTGTCGAAAACCTTTTGTGACAAGTCGAGCTTTATAGACTGTAAGATTACCATCAACGTCAATATTCTTCTTGAAGATCCATTTATTCTCCATGGGTCGCCGATCATCGGGCAAATCCACCAAACTCCACACTTTGTTCTCATACATGGATCCCATCTTAGATTTCATGGCCTCAAGCCATTTATCGGAATCTGGGCCCATCATAGTTTCTTCATAGTTTGTAGGTTCGCCATGATCAAGTAACATGACTTCCAGAATAGGATTACCGTACCAGTCTAGTGCGTATCATGCTCTGGTTGACCTAACGGGTTCTGTAGCAACTCGATCTGAAGTTTCATGATCATTATCATTAGCTTCCTCTCCAGTTGGTGTAGGCATCACCGGAACGAATTTCTTGGATGAGCTACTTTCCAAATTGAGAGAAGGTACAATTACTTCATCAAGTTCTACTTTCCTTCCACTCACTTCTTTCTAGAGAAACTCCTTCTCTAGAAAGGTTCCATTCTTGGCAACAAAGATCTTGCCATCGGATCGGTGGTAGAAAGTGTACCCAATTGTTTCCTAAGGGTATCTTAGAAGACGCACTTCTCCGATTTGGGTTCGAGCTTATCAGGCTGAAGCCTTTTGACATAAGCATCGCATCCCCAAACTTTAAGAAACGACAGATTAGGTTTGTTGCCAAACCACAGTTCATATGGTCGTCTCAACGGATTTTGACGGTGCCCTGTTTAATGTGAATGCAGTTGTCTCTAATGCATAATCCCAAAATGATTGTGGTAAATCGGTAAGAGACATCATAGATTGCACCATACCTAATAAAGTGCGGTTACGACATTCGGACACACCATTACGCTATGGTGTTCCAGGTGGCGTGAGCTGTGAAACTATTCCACATTGTTTTAAATGAAGGCCAAACTCGTAACTCAAATATTCACCTCCACGATCAGATCGTAGAAAATTTCTTTTCTTGTCACGATGATTCTCCACTTCACTCTGAAATTCTTTGAACTTTTGAAATGTTTCAGACTTGGGTTTCATTAAGTAGATGTACCCATATCTGCTCAAATCATCTGTGAAGGTCAGAAAATAACGATACCCGCCACGAGCCTCAACACTCATCGGACACATACATCAGTATGTATTATTTCCAATAAGTCATTAGCTCGTTCCGTTGTTCCAGAGAACGGAGTTTTAGTCATCTTGCCCATAAGGCACGGTTTGCGAGTATCAAATGATTCATAATCAAGTGATTCCAAAAGTCCATCTACATGGAGTTTCTTCATGCGTTTTACACCGATATGACCTAAATGGCAATGCCACAAATAAGTTGCACTATCATTATCAACTTTGCATCTTTTGGCATCAATATTGTGAATATGTGTATCACCACGATCGAGATTCAACAGAAATAGACCACTCTTCAAGGGTGCATGACCATAAAAGATATTACTCATATAAATAGAACAACCATTATTCTCTGATTTAAATGAATAACCGTCTAGCATGAAACAAGATCCAGATATAATGTTCATGCTCAATGCTGGCACCAAATAACAAATATTCAGGTCTAAAGCTAATCTCGAAGGTAGATGTAGTGGTAGCGTGCCAACGGCGATACATCGACCTTGGAACCATTCCCAACGCGCATCGTCTGCTCGTCCTTAGCCAATCATCATTTAATTCGTAGTCCCTATTTCGAGTTACAAATATGAGCAACGGAACCGGTATCAAATACCCAGGCACTACTGCGAGAATTAGCAAGGTACACATCAATAACATGTATATCAAATATACCTTTGTTCACTTTGCCATCCTTCTTATCCGTCAAATACTTGGGGCAGTTCCACTTCCAGTGACCAGTCCCTTTGCAGTAGAAGCACCCAGTTTCAAGCTTGGGTCCAGCTTTGGGTTTCTTCCCGGGAGTGTCAACTTGCTTGCCATTCTTCTTGAAGTTATCCTTCTTTCCCTTGCCCTTCTTCTTAAAACTAGTGGTCTTATTAACCATCAAAATTTGATGCTCCTTCTTGGTTTCTACCTCCGCAACCTTTAGAATTGTGAAGAGCTCGGGAATAGTCTTTTCCATCCCTTGCATATTGTAGTTCATCACGAAGCCTTTGTAGCTTGGTGGCAGTGATTGAAGAACTCTGTCAATGACACAATCATCTGGAAGATTAACTCCCAGCTGAGTCAAGTGATTATGGTACCCAGACATTCTGAGTATGTGTTCACTAACAGAACTGTTCTCCTCCATCTTGCATCTATAGAACTTGTTGGAGACTTCATATATCTCAACTCGGGCATTTGCTTGAAATGTTAACTTCAACTCCTGGAACATCTCATATGGTCCATGACGTTCAAAACATCTTTGAAGTCACGATTCTAAGCCCTAAAGCATGGCACACTCAACTAATGAGTAGTCATCAACACACGACTGCCAGGCATTCACAATTTCTGCAGTTGCTGGGGGGGGGGGGTACACCTAGCGGTGCATCAAGGACATAATTCTTTTGTGCAGCAATGAGGATAATCCTCAAGTTACAGACCCAATCCATGTAGTTGCTACCATCATCTTTCAATTTAGCTTTCTCTAGGAACGCATTAAAATTCAAGGGAACGGTAGCACGGGCCAATGATCCACAACATAGATATGCAAAAACTATCATGACTAAGTTCATGATAAATTAAGTTCAATTAATCAAATTACTTAAGAACTCCCACTTAGATAGACATCCCTCGAGTCATCTAAATGATACGTGATCCAAATCAACTAAACCATGTCCGATCATCACGTCAGATGGAGTAGTCATCAATGGTGAACATCTCTATGTTGATCATATCCACTATATGATTCACGTTCGACCTTTCGGTCTCCAGTGTTTCGAGGCCATGTCTGTACATGATAGACTCGTCAAGTTTAACCCGAGTATTTTGCATATGCAAAACTGGCTTGCACCCATTGTATTTTCACATAGAGCCTATCACACCCGATCATCATGTGGTGTCTCAGCACGAAGAACTTTCGCAACGGTGCATACTCGGGGAGAACACTTATAGAAATTTAGTTAAGGGATCATCTTATAATGCTACCGCCGTACTAAGCAAAATAAGATGCAAAAAGATAAACATCACATGCAATCAAAATATGTGACATGATATGGCCATCATCATCTTGTGCTTTTGATCTTCATCACCAAAGCAAAATCATGATGTTCGTTGTCACCGGCTTCACACCTTCATCTCCATTGTAGCGTCGTGGTCGTCTCGCCAACTATTGCTTCTACAACTATCGCTACCGCTTAGTGATAAATTAAAGCAATTACATGGCGTTTGTGTTTCATACAGTAAAGCGACAACCATAAGGCTCCTGCCAGTTGCCAATAAATTTTATAAAACATGATCATCTCATACAACAACGTATATCACATCATGTCTTGACCATATCACATCACAACAAGCCCTACAAAAACAAGTTAGACGTCCACTACTTTGTTGTTGCAAGTTTTACGTGGCTGCTACGGGCTTCTAGCAAGAACCATTATTACCTACGGCACAAAACCACAATGATGCTTTATCAAGTTTGTTGTCTTAACCTTCACAAGGACCGGCTGCAGTCAATTTCGATTCAACTAAAGTTGGAGAAACAGACACTCGCCAGCCACCTTTATGCAAAACTAGTTGCATGTCTGTCGGTGGAACCGGTCTCATGAATGTGGTCGTGTAAGGTTGGTCCGGGCCACTTCATCCAACAATACCACCGAATCAAAATAAGACATTGGTGGTAAGCAGTATGACGATCACCACCCACAACTCTTGGTGTTCTACTCGTGCATACCATCTAAGCGTAGACCTGGCTCAGATGCCACTGTTGGGAGACGTAGCATGCAATTTCACCAAAAAAAATCCTACGCTCACGCAAGATCTATCTAGGAGAAACATAACAACGTGAGGGGGAGAGTGTGTCCTCATACCCTCGTAGACCGAACGCGGAAGCATTTGCTTAACGCAGTTGATGTAGTCGAATGTCTTCGCGTTCTGACCGATCGAGTGCCGAATGTACGGCACCTCCGAGTTCTGCACACGTTTAGTGCAATGACGTCCCTTGAGCTCTTGATCCAGCAGTGGGTCAAGGAAGTAGATTAGTTTCGTCAGCACGATGGCATGGTGACAGTGATGGTGATTTGATCCGCGCAGGGCTTCACCTAAGCATCGCGAGAATATGACCGAAGGCGTAAACTGTGAAGGGGGCGCCGCACACGGCCTGGAACAATTGACGTGTCTTCTAGGGGCGCCCCCATATATAAAGTAGGGAGGGAGAGGAGGTCGGCCCTAGGCGCGCCCCTAAGTAGGAGGAGTCCTACTTAGGGTCCTAGTAGGATTCGACACCCCTTCCTTTTACGGGAGGGGGAAAGGGGGAAGGAGAGGGAGAGGGAGAAGGAAAGGGGGGCGCCGCCCCCTCCCCTCGTCCAATTCGGACTCCTCCCTGGTGTGGGGCGTGCCACCCCCTTGTGGGCTGGTCTGTCCCTCCCTTGTCCCATTAAGCCCATATCTTTGCCGAGGTTGCCCGAAACTCCTTTCCGGTGACCCGATATGTACCCGGTACCCTCTGGAACACTTCCGGTGTCCAAATGCTATTGTCCTATATATCAATCTTTACTTCTCAACCATTTCGAGACTCCTCGTCATGTCCGTGATCTCACCCGGGACTCCGAACAACATTCGGTCACAAATCACATTACTCATATAATACAATATCGTCATCGAATGTTAAGCATGCGGACCCTACGGGTTCGAGAACTATGCAGACATGACCGAGACACCTCTCCGATCAATAACCAATAGCGGAACCTGGATGCTCATATTGGCTCCCACATATTCTACGAAGATCTTTATCGGTTGAACCGTTATGACAACATACGTTATTCCCTTTGTCCATCGGTATGTTACTTGTCCGAGATTCGGTCGTCGGTATCTTCATACCTAGTTCAATATCATTACCGGCAAGTCTCTTTACTCGTTCTGTGATACATCATCTTGACACTAACTCATTAGTCACTTTGCTTGCAAGGCTTCTTATGATGTGTATTACCGAGAGGGCCCAGAGATACCTCTCTGATACTCGGAGTGACAAATCCTAATCTCGATCTATGCCAACCCAACAAACACCTTCGGAGATTCTTGTAGAGCATATTTATAATCACCCAGTTATGTTGTGACGTTTGATAGCACACAAGGCATTCCTCCGGTATCCGGGAGTTGCATAATCTAATAGTCAGAGGAATATGTATTTGACATGAAGAAAGCAATAGCAATAAAACTAAACGATCATAATGCTAAGCTAATGAATGGGTCTTGTCGATCACATCATTCTCCTAATGATGTGATCCCGTTTATCAAATGACAACACATGTCTATGTTTAGGAAACTTAACCATCTTTGATCAACGAGCTAGTCTAGTAGAGGCTTACTAGGGACACGGCATTTTGTCTATGCATGCACACATGTATCAAGTTTCCAATTAATACAATTCTAGCATGAATAATAAACATTTATCATGAAATAAGTAAATATAAAATAACAACTTTATCATTGCCTCTAGGGCATATTTCCTTCAGTCTCCCACTTGCGCTAGAGTCAATAATCTAGTTCACATCGCCATGTGATTTAACACCAATAGTTCACACCGTCATGTGATTAACACCCATAGTTCACATCGCCATGTGACCAACACCCAAAGGGTTTACTGGAGTCAATAATCACATCGCCATGTGATTAACACCCAAAGAGTAATAAGGTGTGATCATGTTTTGCTTGTGAGAGAAGTTTAGTCAAGGGGTTGTCACATTCAGATCTATATGTATTCGCAAATTTCTATGTCTATAATGCACTACATGGAGCTACTCTAGCCAATTGCTTCCACTTTCAATATGTATCCAGATTAAGACTCACAGTCATCTTGATTGGGGAAAAATCTTGCATCGACGTAACTCCTTACGACGAACTCTTTAGCACATCCATAACCGAGAAATATTTCCTTAGTCCTCTAAGGATAATTTTGACCGATGTCTAGTGATCTACTCCTGAATCACTATTGTACCCCCTTGCCAAACTCATGGCAAGGCACATAACAAGTCTGGTACACAACATGGCATAATTTATATATTTATTTTTAGAAAAGGAGGATGACCCCCGGCCTCTGCATCTGGGCGATGCATACGGCTACTTTATTAATTATTCTCACAAGACCTGACAAAGTCATACAAAAGTAAGACTAAAGCCGCCTTCTAAGCAACAAACTGTCGCTATACCTATCCAGTTGATGAAGGGGCACAGATAGCCTGGGCTTAATACCAAACAGACATCGCAGCCAACCCTAACATCTAAGACCTGAGACCCCAACCTAGCCACTTGCCGGGTCAGGGGCATACACTGGTCTGGCGTGCTCTTAGAGGCCGCTGCCGCCAACTGCCACCGCTCCATCTTCAGAGCTGTACTGATGCATCAACCTTGCTCGGTCTAGCTATCATCGACGCCACCACGGCGCCCAACGGCACCTCCTCCCTATGTGCAAACAGCTGAGCACATCGCGGTCGCCACTGATACACCTCAGCGCCATGCTGCCAAGTACCACCAACCGACACAGCTTGAAGTCCTTGGAAGATTTGTCGTGCATAGCACCTTCCAACTAGGCATGACAAAGCATAGCACCTGTCGGTCAGGCATGACTTGACATCTCCATCGAAGCTCCGTGCAAGACGAAGCCGCTCCACCTCCTGCCTCTGACTTCCAGCGCTGCTCCGCAAACGATGCTCCCAAGAGAGAAACGACACCGCAGTGCCGCCATCGTACGATCTGGAACACCAGATCCTAGGGTTTTCCCTGGAGCAGTCCCCATCACCAGTAACCGTCAAGGACCCACACAGTGCCCATCACCACTCAGCCCTCAAGGCGACGCCTTCAGGAAGGTCACCGCGTCAAGGACGCCGCCGCTGCCCACCAGAGTTAGGGTTTTCACCTAAGAGGCAAAGAGGGGGGAAATGAAGGAGCAGACATAGACCGACATCTCCATGAAGAAAAACGACGCCATTTAGCATCGTCGTCGGCGCGGCCGACCGGGGCCGACCAAGGGGTTTCCCCCTATCTGGATCTCCTCCACCAACTTCACCCGCAGCTAGGGTACTTTATAGAACCTATGGCTGATGCATCGGGAATGACTTTCATTCTCTCTATCTTCAGCCGTGGTCGGGCCTTTGAGTCTTACTCAACTTCACACTTTACAATACAGGCTAGAACTCCTTCTTTGACTGATCCATTTTGAACTCCTTCAAAATCTTGTCAAGGTGCGGGCTTTGTGGAAGTCCTATGAAGCATCTCGATCTATCTCTATAGATCTTGATGCCCTACGTAAGTAGCTTTACCGAGGTGTTTTATTGAAAAAAATCTTATTCAAGTATCCTTTTATGCTATCCAGAAATTCTGTATCATTTCCAAATAATATGTCAACCACATATATTATTAGAAATGCTACAGAGCTCCCACTCACTTTCTTGTAAATACAGGCTTCACCGTCAGTCTGTATAAAACCATATGCTTTGATCACTTTATCAAAGCGTATCTTCCAACTCCGAGATGCTTGCACCAGTCCATAGATGGATTACCGGAGCTTGCACATTTTGTTAGTACCTTTAGGATCGACAAAACCTTCTGGTTTCATCACATACAACTCTTCTTAGAGATATCCATTTATGAAATGCAGTTTTGACATCCATTTGCCAGATTTCATAAAATGTGGCAATTGCTAACATGATTCGGATGGACTTAAGCATCACTACGGTTGAGAAAGTCTCATCGTAGTCAACCCCTTTAACTTGTCGAAAAAACCATTTTGCGACAAGTCGAGCTTTGTAGACTGTAAGATTACCATCAGCGTCAGTCTTCTTCTTGAAGATCCATTTATTCTCCATCGGTCGCCGATCATCGGGCAAATCCACCAAACTCCACACTTTGTTCTCATACACGGATCCTATCTCAGATTTCATGGCCTCAAGCCATTTATTGGAATGTGGGCTCATCATAGCTTCTTCATAGTTTGCAGGTTCGCCATGGTCAAGTAACATGACTTCCAGAAAAGGATTACCGTACCACTCTAGTGCGGATCATGCTCTGGTTGACCTAACGGGTTCTGTAGCAACTTGATCTGAAGTTTCATCATCATTATCATTAGCTTCCTCTCCAGTTGGTGTAGGCATCACCGGAACGGATTTCTCGGATGAGCTACTTTCCAAATTGAGAGAAGGTATAATTACCACATCAAGTTCTACTTTCCTCCCACTCACTTCTTTCGAGAGAAACTCCTTCTCTAGAAAGGTTCCATTCTTGGCAACAAAGATCTTGCCATCGGATTTGTGGTAGAAAGTGTACCCAATTGTTTCTTTAGGGTATCCTATGACGATTCACTTCTTTTTTGGGTTCGAGCTTATCAGGCTGAAGCCTTTTGACATAAGCATCGCATCCCCAAACTTCAAGAAACGACAATTTAGGTTTGCATAACCCCAAAACAATAGTGGTAAATCGGTAAGAGACATCATAGATTGCACCATACCTAATAAAGTGCGGTTACGATGTTCGAACACACCATTATGCTGTGCTGTTCCAGGTGGCGTGAGTTGTGAAACTATTCCACATTGTTTTAAATGAAGGCCAAACTCGTAACTCAAATATTCACCTCCACTATTAGATCGTAAAATCTTTATTTTCTTGTTACGATGATTCTCCACTTCACTCTGAAATTCTTTGAACTTTTCAAATGTTTCAGACTTGTGTTTCATTAAGTAGATGTACCCATATCTGCTCAAATCATCTGTGAAGGTCAGAAAATAACGATACCCGCCATGAGCCTCAACACTCATCAGACGCATACATCGGTATGTATTATTTCCAATAAGTCATTAGCTCGTTCCATTGTTCCAGAGAACAGAGTTTTAGTCATCTTGCCCATAAGGCACAGTTTGCGAGTATCAAATGATTCCAAAAGTCCATCTACATGGAGTTTCTTCATGCGCTTTACACCGATATGACCTAAACGACAATGCCACAAATAAGTTCGACTATCATTATCAACTTTGCATCTTTTGGCATCAATATTATGAATATGTGTATCACCACGATCGAGATTCAATAGAAATATACCACTCTTCAAGGGTGCATGACCATAAAAGATATTACTCATATAAATAGAACAACCATTATTCTCTGATTTAAATGAATAACCGTCTAGCACGAAACAAGATCCAGATATAATGTTCATGCTCAATGTTGGCACCAAATAACAATTATTCAGGTCTAAAGCTAATCCCGAAGGTAGATGTAGAGGTAGTGTGCCAACGGCGATACATCGACCTTGGAACCATTACCAACGCGCATCGTCACCGCATCCTTAGCCAATTATTGTTTAATCCATAGTCCCTGTTTCGAGTTACAAATATGAGCAACCGAACCGGTATGAAATACCCAGGCACAACTACGAGAATTAGTAAGGTACACATCAATAACATGTATATCAAATATACCTTTGTTCACTTTGCCATCCTTCTTACCCGCTAAATACTTGGGGCAGTTCCGCTTCCAGTGACCAGTCCCTTTGCAGTAGAAGCACCCAGTTTCAAGCTTGGGTCCAGCTTTGGGTTTCTTCCCAGGAGTGACAACTTGCTTGCCATTCTTCTTGAAGTCCCCCTTCTTTCCCTTTCCCTTCTCCTTGAAACCAGTGGTCTTATTAACCATCAAAACTTGTTGCTCCTTCTTGGTTTCTACCTCCACAGTCTTTAGCATTGCAAAGAGCTCGGGAATAGTCTTTCCCATCCCTTGCATATTGTAGTTCATCACGAAGCCTTTGTAGCTTGGTGGCAGTGATTGAAGAACTCTGTCAATGACACAATCATCTGGAAGATTAACTCCCAGCTAAGTCAAGTGATTATGGTACCCAGACCTTCTGAGTATGTGTTCACTAACAAAACTGTTCTCCTCCATCTTGCAGCTATAGAACTTGTTGGAGACTTCATATCTCTCAACTCGGGCATTTGCTTGAAATATTAACTTCAACTCCTGGAACATCTCATATGGTCCATGACGTTCAAAACATCTTTGAAGTCCCGATTCTAAGCCGTAAAGCATGGCACACTGAACTAACGAGTAGTCATCAACACGCGACTGCCAGGCAT
>NC_041383.1:334983730-335021257 GCF_002162155.2 Triticum dicoccoides | reverse complement strand
GGTACACCTAGCGGTGCATCAAGGACATAATTCTTTTGTGCAGCAATGAGGATAATCCTCAAGTTACAAACCCAGTCCGTGTAGTAGCTACCATCAACTTTCAACTTAGCTTTCTCTCGGAACGCATTAAAATTTAAGGGAACGGTATTACGGGCCATTGATCTACAACATAGATATGCAAAAACTATCATGACTAAGTTCATGATAAATTAAGTTCAATTAATCAAATTACTTAAGAACTCCCAGTTAGATAGACATCCCTCAAGTCATCTAAATGATAAGTGATCCAAATCAACTAAACCATGTCCGATCATCACGTGAGATGGAGTAGTCATCAATGGTGAACATCTCTATGTTGATCATATCCACTATATGATTCACATTTGACCTTTCAGTCTCCAGTGTTCCGAGGCCATGTCTGTACATGCCAGGCTCATCAAGTTTAACCCGAGTATTCTGCATGTGCAAAACTGGCTTGCACCCATTGTATTTGAACGTAGAGACTATCACACTCGATCATCACGTGGTGTCTCAGCACGAAGAACTTTCGTAACGGTGCATACTCGGGGAGAACACTTATACCTTGAAATTTAGTTAAGGGATAATCTTATAATGCTACCGCCATACTAAGCAAAATAAGATGCAAAAAGATAAACATCACATGCAATCAAAATATGCGACATGATATGGCCATCATCATCTTGTGCTTTTGATCTCCATCACCAAAGCAACATCATGATCTCCGTCGTCACCGGCTTGACACCTTCATCCCCATCATAGTGTCATGGTCATCTTGCCAACTATTGCTTCTACGACTATCGCTACCGCTTAGTGATAAAGTAAAGCAATTACATGGCGTTTGTATTTCATACAATAAAGCGACAACCATAAGGCTCCTACCAGTTGCCGATAAATTTTATAGAACATGATCATCTCATACAACAACGTATATCACATCATGTCTTGACCATATCACATCACAACAAGCCCTGCAAAAACAAGTTAGACGTCCTCTACTTTGTTGTTGCAAGTTTTACGTGGCTGCTAAGGGCTTCTAGCAAGAACCATTCTTACCTACAGCACAAAACCACAACGGTGCTTTATCAAGTTTGCTATTTTAACCTTCACAAGGACCGGCTGCAGTCAATTTCGATTCAACTAAAGTTGGAGAAACAGACACCCGCCAGCCACCTTTATGCAAAACTAGTTGCATGTCTGTCGGTGGAACCGGTCTCATGAATGTGGTCATGTAAGGTTGGTCCGGGCCACTTCATCCAACTATCGGTGGAAATGACACCTATGGGATCACAAGAATCCCTACTACGGTTGTGGGGCGCGGGGTCGTGAGAAGAGCGGGATCAGCAGTCAGCACAAACACTCAGGTCGTTTACCCAGGTTCGGGCCGCAAGGATGCGTAATACCCTAGTCCTGCTTTTGTGTGTATATCAGTGTTCTTGGAAGTTTCGAGCTAGCCGCAATGAGCGTCCCCCTTGGGCCTCCTTTTATAGTCAAGGGGATCGCCACAGTGGCACACATGAGGTGTCATTGGTGTACTATGGTTAAGCCTATCACTTGCCATTACGAGACAAGACACATTAATGCGCCCCTTAGGTGTCCCCCTTACTTTACCGCCGCCTCGCCCTGCCTTGTCACGTGCCTAGTCCAGCGAGGCGGTCGGTGCTATGTAGGCTGGCAGGCTGCTGAGGTGGCACGGTGGTAGGGCCTTCATGAAGATTTGCATGCCACCACGTAGGCATGTGCTGAGTTGGCTTGGAAGCCCCAAGCCGACACGCAGGTGCCTGCCTAGCTGGTGGGCTGGCAGCTGCATGGGAGCAGCAGTGGAAACTTGGCGGGCGCAGGCCTGGCTGTGGCCCCGCGGATGTCCTCGGCAAGGCCTTGCCGGGGCCCCGGCAAGGGTTTTGCCGTGGCGTTGTGGTCGTCCCCGGCAAGGATCTTGCCAGGGGTCTTGTGGGTTTCCTCGGCAAGGATCTCGCCGAGGTTCGTCGTCTTTTAATCCTCATCTGACTTGGAGTGTTTCTTGTCTTCACAAAGATCTGCATGCCATCATGGAGGCGCCTCCCGAGCCTTGGTCCCAACGTGGTTGGTGGTGTCGGAAAACCTGGGGCTCAAGGGTGGCGCGCCCCGCTGGCGTTGGGAAAGCTGCCCCGGCAAGGTCCTTGCCGGGGCCGCGGTGGCCGCCCCAGCAAGGATCTTGCCAGGGGAGCCCACCTCGCCCTATTGCTCTTTGTGTCTCTGTCTTCGTGTTGCTTTGACTGTCTTGCGGCCTGGATTTCCTGTCCCTGCCTCGCTTAAGTGTGGCCGCAGGCGTGGCTCTGACTGCCCGTGCACAAGTAAAGGGGTACAAAGTAGTGCCCTTACTTCTGTACACCGACAGGAGCCCCCGGGTCTGGGCCACACATAAGCGTAACACGTTGTTGGGCTAGGACCAGAACGGTGCGCGGGCAGGCGGGGTTGATTTTATTGAGGTGATTTTTCCGCCCGCTGCGCTTCCTCACGATCCGCGTTGAACGCGTGACGTGGGGATCGTGCACGGGGGTGATCGAAACACGCTTGCGTCATCTTGCGGTGAAAAGTAAAGAGGCGGCTTGGGTGTCTCTTCGAGGCCACAGGACCGCTGCTCATTTACTCTCCATGTCTGGGAACTGTCACTCCACGCGTCCCATTATGCCCGCCCCTTGCGCCACATACACCACATGCACGGTGCAAGGCGGGTGACAGGCACGCAGAATATGGGAAGACGTGCGCACGTGGGTCGATACCCACGCGCCTCCAATTGGGCGGGGAGGGCGGTCGACAGCCTCGCCCGCTGTCACCTTAATGAGCTGGACTGGCTGAGAGGGGCGGCCAAGCCCTGACCCCGCCCCTTTATAAGAAGGGAAACGGGAGGGACGACACCCCCCAGTCCTTCGCCATCTGCATCTCCCCATCGTTGCTTCTTCCTTTGTTCTGTCATGGCGAGAGGGCATGCTGATGCTTCAATGGTGACAGCGAGGGTCTCTGCTCGACAACGCGCCGCTCCTTCCCAAGAGCCTATGGCAGCGGAGCCGGTCGTGAGGGGAAGGGGGAGGGGGCGAGGCCGAGGCCGCCGTGGCATTCGGGGAAGAGGAGGACGGGGCTGCGCGTCGGTCTCGCCTCCGCCAGCGGTCCTTCCCCCAATGGAGGGCCACGTCGGGGACAACCCCCGCAAGTTCTTCATTAGGCTGTGTCGGCCGGCGCACCATCGTCTTCGTCTCCCGACTCCATTCGCTCGAGATATGGAGCTCGACCCGCCGCAAGCGCTGAGGCTGCACATGAGGGGCTACAAGAACAGCAACACATGGGCCTACGTCAATTTCCCGGCCCCTCACGTCATGTATTTCCGCCGCGGGTGGAAAACCTTTGCTTGCATCCAAAGCCGGACGGCGGGGCTCATTCTCTACTTCAAGTTAATGGAGAATGGCCTTTTCTTCGTCAAGGTCTTCGGCGATTTTGGAACTCGCCTGAAGTGCTGTGTGGAGAGCTCCTCGGATGATGAAGACTCGTCCTCAAGCGAGAGTGACGAGGAGGACAGCGACAGCGGTGACAAGGCTAGCAGGCAAGAGGATGACGGGTCCAACTAGGTGTCGGACCCGCCGCCCCGGGGCGGAGACGGCAGCAGCAGCATCTGCACCGGGCCCCTTCTCTTGATGGAGTCGGCTCCTTGAACTTCTCAGGGTCATCTCCTTGGGCGGTTGGCGTGCGAAGGCCGGAGAAGGCGAAGAAGGCGGGTGGCGGGCCGTCAAGTCGGAGTACGATGGCACCGACGCCTTTGTAGCGTATTGACGGACCGCTGCCTCATCTTCCAGCCTTCTTCTTGGCACCATCATCACCAGCCCTCCCTTAGGCGGCCACCGGCATGTTCTCTTGGCGCCTTCTGCTGCTCGTACCTCACCTAGGCTCTCCGTCTGCCCTTTTGCCTTCTTGTTCCATTTCCTGAGGAGAGGGACAAGAAGGGATTACGGGCACCTTATCTTTTTTTTAGCTTGTAAGCCTACGGGCCTTAGTTTAGACCTAAAACCTGTAATCCCCTTGCTTATGTTTACATTCCATACAAACTGTACCTGTACCTGTATGGAACGTATTAATGAAGAAGGGTGCTTGCCGGGTCTTGTGTGTGTGAGAAAAGCCCATACCAAGGAGAAAATCCTTGTTATTTTCAATATAAACACCGTTGCCCGGCAGCAGGCCTTGCTACTCCCCTACCTTGTTCGACCATACTCATGCCTTTGGCGGAGGCAGGGGCGAAATAGGGGTTGGCCCTATGCTTGCTTCCTTGCTGCCGCGGCTACAACCAAATTTCGAACCAAGAAGAGATTCTTGGGTGGCAGGAATGAAGGAAGCACGGCGGCCTTGGAATAAAACGAGGCTTCATACGTTCCAATTTCGTACAGAAATGCATAACAGGGGATAAGAAAACTTATTTGAATCCGCAGCCCCCGGCAACCCTAGCTTGCCGTGGGTGGAACTTTGTGTCTTCAGCCCCCGACAAGCTTGGCTTGCTGGGGCCGGAGCGCCGGCTTGTCCCCTTCCTTCCACTTAGCTTGGCGGAAACAGTTATGTACCCTGCAAACCAAAGAGGACAGATAGGAATAAAGAGACGCAAACTCGACCTTTACGCTAGGGGTTAGTCGCTGCTAAGCACTATCAACCCTAACCGAGGGAGAGACTCAATCTAGCATGCATGCTATAACTTAGGGCGCCAACGCTTCATTTATTTATGCTCAGGGTCTGCGCCTGGCTTTGTACAGAGGGTTACATGCCTTGTCGGCAAGGCTTGTACAAAAGGTGGCCTGCCGGGGAGCCCGGCAGCCGTGCCTTACGGGTAGAACTTGCGAAGATGCTCGATGTTCCAGGAGTTGCTCACTGGAATGGCATCTTCGGTCTCCAGGCGGACTGCGCCAGGCCTGGTGACTCATGTTACCCAATAAGGGCCTTCCCACTTCGGTGTCAACTTGTTGGAATTCTTGGCTGACTGGTCGCGCTGAAGAACAAGGTCGCCTTCCTCAAAGCTTCGGGCATGAACCTTGCGGCTATGGTAGCGACGCAAGGCTTGCTGGTAGCGTGCTGCTCTCACAGCCGCGCAAAGACGATCTTCCTCGAGGAGCGTCGCGTCATCTTGGCGCAATTGCTCTTGCTCAAGCTCATCATAAGCGAGAACTCGAGGTGACCCGTAGATGAGTTCCGTGGGGAGAACTGCTTCTGCCCTGTATACAGGGCAAAGGGTGTCTGGCCGGTGGCTCGATTTGGCGTCGTCCTGATCGACCAAAGAACCGTCGCAACTCATCGATCCAGCGCCTTCCACTCTTGCGCAGCCTGTCAAAAGTCTTCGTCCTCAGGCCATGCAGCACTTCAGCATTTGCCCTCTCCGCTTGGCCGTTGCTCCGTGGGTGTGCCACGGAAGCAAAACAGACCTTGCTGCCGAGTCAGCCTGTGCAAAACTGAACCGAAAACCAAAAAACAAACCAAAAAAACCAAACCAAACCGAATTTCGGTTTTTAGGTTTCAATTTCAGTTTCAGTTTTCAATTTCAAAAACCATATAACCTTTGGGTTTTTTGGTTAAAAACCGATGGTTTTCGGTTAAACCAAATTAAACCGAAACTCTTTGTTGTGTGTTAAACAACCAAAGCCCTGAGTTGATCTTGATCCCTCCTGTCGCCCCTCCTTTTATAGCCATCCACCATCTCAATCCTGCTCGCTCCGCGAGGTGGTACTATTGGGTGGCACGGCTGGCGCCCGAGTTGGTGTCTAGCGCCTGGTGCTTGGGCCTGGCTGCTTGGGCCCTTGGCTGCCCGACGCACGCGCTGGGCTGGTGCTGTGCTTGGACCAGGATCCTCGACGCTACAGGCTAGCGCTATGGCATTTTGTGCCATTTTTTCATGTACAAAAACCTGGAGGCTAGCATAGCGCACGGGGTGCTCTTTCCCTGTCTCATCCTCAAATTTTCCTAGTACGTGCATACATCTCTGTCAACGGCTCAACGCCTCATCAGTCATATGCCTCGATCTGGTGCAGTCGTACATACATGATACATATATGCTCCACCAAATCATGTATGACATCTAATGATTTAATTTATGTACATAGTCCTCAAAAGAAAAAACTAACCTACATACACAAATTGAATCATGTGATAAAAAATTATGCATTGTTCAAAAATTCACGTCAACTTTGGTTATTTTGGTTATTACCAAAACTGAACCAAAATTAAATGGTTATTACCGAAACCGAACCGTATCTATGTATAAAACCATATAAATCGTAAACCGTATAAACTGAACCGAATCAAACCAAAAAAACCGAACGCACACCCTGACTACCGAGGTCTTCAACATATTGCATGAAGGCGTGGCTTGTGAACTGTGTGCCGTTGTCGGTGATTACTCTGTTCGGCGCACCAAAGTGGCAAACTAGCCCCTTGAAGAATTTGACGGCTGACTGTGAGGTCACCTTCCTCATCGCTTCCACTTCCGGCCACTTTGTGAACTTGTCGATTGCAACGTACAAGTACTCAAAGCCCCCGACGGCGCGGCGAAAAGGGCCCAGTATATCGAGCTCCCAGACCGAGAATGGCCAGGAGATAGGGATTGTCTGCAAGGCTTGGGCTGGCTGATGAAGCTTCTTCGAATGGAACTGGCACGCTTCACACTTGGTTACTAGTGCTGTCGCATCCTGGAGGGCAGTGGGCGAGAAGAAACCTTGTTGGAAAGCATTGCCGGCAAGGGCCCTTGACCCTATGTGGGAGCCACATATGCCTCCATGTATCTCCACCAACAGCTCCAATCCTTCCTCCCGGGGGATGCACTCTAGCTTCACTCCATTTGGTCTATTCCTGTACAGAACATTGTCAACGAACTGGTACAGGGCAGACCGACGAGCTACTTTCTCTGCTTCTTCCTGCTCCTTGGGAAGTTCCCCTCTTTGGAGGAATCGGACAGTATGTTGCGCCCATGCTGGAGCCTGCTGATGTCTACTACAAAACCTTCTTCTTGTAGACGTTGTTGGGCCTGCAAGTGCACAGGTTTGTAGGACAGTAGCAAATTTCCCTCAAGTGGATGACCTAAGGTTTATCAATCCGTGGGAGGCGTAGGATGAAGATGGTCTCTCTCAAACAACCCTGCAACCAAATAACAAAGAGTCTCTTGTGTCCCCAACATACCCAATACAATGGTAAATTGTATAGGTGCACTAGTTCGGCGAAGAGATGGTGATACAAGTGCAATATGGATGGTAGATATGAGTATTTGTAATCTGAAAATATAAAAACAGCAAGGTAACTAATGATAAAGGTGAGCGTAAACGGTATTGCAATGGTAGGAAACAAGGCATAGGGTTCATACTTTCACTAGTGCAAGTTCTCTCAACAATAATAACATAGATAGATCATATAACAATCCCTCAACATGCAACAAAGAGTCACTCCATGATATTCGTTCGATATTTTGATGAGATGTATGTTGTCTCTCCTCTAGTAGTGTTATGTGAACATCGACTACATGACACTTCACCATTATTTGGGCCTAGAGGAAGGCATTGGGAAGTAATAAGTAGATGATGGGTTGCTAGAGTGACAGAAGCTTAAAACCTAGTTTATGCGTTGCTTCATAAGGGGCTGATTTGGATCCATATGTTTCATGCTATGGTTAGGTTTACCTTAATACTTCTTTTGTAGTTGCGGATGCTTGCAATAGGGGTTAATCATAAGTGGGATGCTTGTCCAAGAAAGGACAACACCCAAGCACTGGTCCACCCACATATCAAATTATCGAAGTAACGAACGTGAATCATATGAGCGTGATGAAAACTAGCTTGACGATAATTCCCATGTGTCCTTGGGAGCGTTTTTCTCATTATAAGAACTTGTCCAGGCTTGTCCTTTGCTAAAAAAAGGATTGGGCCACCTTGCTGCACCTTATTTAATTTTATTGCTTGTTACCCGTTACAAATTATCTTATCACAAAACTATCTGTTACCTACAATTTCAGTGCTTGCAGAGAATACCTTACTGAAAACCGCTTGTCATTTCCTTCTGCTCCTCGTTGGGTTCGACACTCTTACTTAGCAAAAGGACTACGATAGATCCCCTACACTTGTGGGTCATCAAGACTCTTTTCTGGCGCCGTTGCCGGGGAGTGAAGCGCCTTTGGTGAGTGGAACTTGGTAAGGAAATATTTATATAGTGTGCTGAAAATTTCGGTCACTTGTTACTATGGAAACTAATCCTTTGAGGGGCTTGTTTGTGGCATATTCGCCCTGACCAGTAGATCAAAGAGTTGCTCCTCAACCTACTAAACCTACTGAAAAAGTTTACTTTCAAATTCCTTCGTGTATGATAGAGAAACTGCTAGCTAATCCCTTAGCAGGAGATGGAACATTGCATCCCGATTTACACCTTATCTATGTGGATGAAATTTGTGGATTATTTAATCTTGCAGGTATACCCGATGATGTTGTCAAGAGTAAGGTCTTCCCTTTATCTTTGAAGGGATATGCATTGACATGGTATAGGCTATGTGATGATACGAGATCTTGGGACTATAAACAATTGAAGCTGGAATTTCACCAGAAGTTTTATCCTATGCATCTTGTTCATCGTGATCGTAATTATATATATAATTTTTGGCCTTGCGAAGGAGAAAGCATCGCTCATGCTTGGGGGAGGCTTAAGTCCATGTTATATTCATGCCCCAATCATGAGCTCTCAAGAGAAATGATTATTCAAAAATTTTATGCTCGAGTTTCTCTTAATGACCGCACCATGCTCGATACTTCCTGTGCTGGTTCTTATATGCTAAAGACAATTGAATTCAAGTGGGACTTATTGGAAAGAATTAAATGCAACTCTGAAGATTGGGGTTCCGACGATGGTAAGGAGTCAGGTATGACACCTAAGTTTGATTGTGTTAAGTCTTTTATGGATACCGATGCTTTTCGTGGATTTAGCACTAAATATGGACTTGACTCTGAGATAGTAGCTTCTTTCTATGAATCATTTGCTACTCACGATGATCTCCCTAAGTAGAAGTGGTTTAAATATAATCCTCCCATTGAAGTAAAAGTAGTTGCACCTGTTACAGTTGAAGAAAAGATTATCACTTATAATGATCCTATTGTTCCTACCACTTATGTTGAGAAACCACCTTTCCCTGTTAGGATAAAGGATCATGCTAAAGCTTCAGCTGTGGTTCATAAGAGTAATACTAGAACTTATACAACTCCTGAGCAAATTAAAGTTGAACCTAGTATTGCAATGGTTAAAGATCTCTTGGCTGATAATATTGATGGGCATGTTATTTATTTCTGTGAACAGGCTGCTAATATTGCTACACCCGATGCTAAGATACATAGACCTGTTGTAGGCATGCCTGTTATCTCTATTAAAATAGGAGATCATTGTTATCATGGCTTGTGTGATATGGGTGCTAGTGCTAGTGCAATACCTATTTCCTTATATAAAGAAATTATGCATGATATTGCACCCGCTGAGTTGAAGATATTGATGTTACAATTAAGCTTGCCAATAGAGATACTATTTCACCAATAGGGATTGTTAGAGATGTTGAAGTCTTGTGTGGGAAAGTGAAATATCCGGCTGATTTTCTTGTTCTTGGTTCCCCACAAGATAGCTTTTGTCCCATTATATTTGGTAGACCCTTCTTGAATACTGTCAATGCTAGGATTGATTGCGAAAAGGATGTCGTTACGATTGGCTTAGGGGATATGACACATGAGTTTAATTTTGCTAAATTTCATAGACAACCCCATGATAAAGAATTGCCTGGTAAGGATGAAATTATTGGTCTTGCTTCTATTGCCGTGCCTCCTACAGATCCGTTAGAACATTATTTGCTAGACCATGAAAATGATATATTCATGAATGAAAGAAGGGAGATAGATGAAGTATTCTTTAAACATGGTCCTATTTTGAAACACAACCTGCCTATTGAAATCCTAGGGGATCCTCCTCCACCCAAGGGTGATCCTGTGTTTGATCTTAAACCTTTACCTGATACTCTTAAATATGCTTATCTTGATGAAAACAAGATATATCTTGTTATTATTAGTGCTAACCTTTCAGACCAGGAAGAGGAAAGATTATTGAAAACTCTGAAGAAGCATCGTGCTGCTATTGGATACACTCTTGATGATCTTAAGGGCATTAGTCCCACTCTATGCCAACACAAAATAAAATTGGAAGAAGATGCCAAACAAGTTAGAGATCATCAACGACGGTTAAATCCTAAGATGAAAGAAGTGGTAAGAAAGGAAATACTAAAGCTCCTTGAGGCAGTGATAATTTATCCCGTTGCTGATAGTCAGTGGGTAAGTCCTGTCCATTGTGTCCCTAAGAAGGGAGGTATTACTGTTGTTCCTAATGATAAAGATGAATTGATCCCGCAAAGAATTATTACAGGTTATAGGATGGTAATTGATTTCCGCAAATTAAATAAGGCTACTAAGAAAGATCATTACCCTTTACATTTTATTGATCAAATGCTAGAAGGATTATCCAAACATACACATTTCTTCTATCTAGATGGTTATTCTGGTTTCTCTCAAATACCTGTGTCAGCGGACGATCAAGCAAAGACTACTTTTACTTGCCCTTTCGGTACTTTTGCTTATAGATGTATGCCTTTTGATTTATGTAATGCACCTGCTACCTTTCAAAGATGCATGATGGCTATATTATCTGACTTTTGTGAAAAGATTTGTGAGGTATTCATGGATGATTTCTCCGTTTATGGATCCTCTTTTGATGATTGCTTGAGCAACCTTGATCGACTTTTGCAGAGATGTGAAGACACTAGTCTCGTCTTGAATTGGGAAAAGTGCCACTTTATGGTTAATGAAGGCATTGTTTTGGGGCATAAGATTTCTGAAAGAGGTATTGAAGTTGATAAAGCTAAGGTTGATGCTATTGAAAAGATGTCGTGTCCCAAGGACATTAAAGGTATAAGAAGTTTTCTAGGCCATGCCGGTTTTTATAGGAGGTTCATTAAGGACTTTTCTAAAATCTCTAGGCCTCTAACTAATTTATTGCAAAAGGATATTCCTTTTGTCTTTGATGATGATTGTGTAGAAGCATTTGAAATACTTAAGAAAGCTTTGATCACTGCACCTATTGTTCAGCCACCTGATTGGAATTTACCCTTTGAAATTATGTGTGATGCTAGTGATTATGCTGTAGGTGTTGTTCTAGGGCAAAGAGTTGATAATAAAATAAATGTTATCCAGTATGCTAGTAAAACTCTTGACACTACCCAGAGAAATTATGCTACCACTAAAAAAGAATTCTTAGCAGTTGTATTTGCATGTGATAAGTTCAGAGCTTATATTGTTGATTCTAAAGTAACTATTCACACTGATCATGGTGCTATTAAATATCTTATGGAAAAGAAAGATGCTAAACCTAGACTTATTAGATGGGTTCTCTTGCTCCAAGAATTTGATTTGCATATTATTGATAGAAAGGGAGCTGAGAACCCCATTGCAGACAACTTGTCTAGGTTAGAGAATGTTCTTGATGACCCACTACCTATTGATGATAGCTTTCCTGATGAACAATTAGCTGTCATAAATGCTTCTCATACTGCTCCATGGTATGCTGATTATGCTAATTACATAGTTGCTAAATTTATACCACCTAGTTTCACATACCAGCAAAAGAAAAAGTTCGTTTATGATTTAAGACATTACTTTTGGGATGACCCACACCTTTATAAAGAAGGAGTAGATGGTGTCATTAGACGTTGTGTACCTGAGCATGAACAGGAACAGATCCAACATAAGTGTCACTCCGAGGCATATGGAGGACACCACGCTGGAGATAGAATTGCACATAAGGTATTGCAATCCGGTTTTTGTTGGCCTACTCTCTTCAAAGATGCCCATAAGTTTGTCTTGTCTTGTGATGAATGTCAAAGAATTGGTAATATTAGTAGACGTCAAGAAATGCCTATGAATTATTCTCTTGTTATTGAACCGTTTGATGTTTGGGGCTTTAATTATATGGGACCTTTTCCTGCCTCTAATGGATATACACATATTTTAGTTGCTGTTGATTACGTTACTAAGTGGGTAGAAGATATTCCAACCAGTAGTGCTGATCATAACACCTCTATTAAGATGCTTAAAGAAGTTATTTTTCCGAGGTTTGGAGTCCCTAGATACTTAATGACTGATGGTGGTTCACATTTTATTCATGGTGCTTTTCGTAAAATGCTTGCTAAGTATGATGTTAATCATAGAATTGCATCTCCTTATCACCCACAGTCTAGTGGTCAAGTAGAGTTGAGTAATAGAGAGATCATATTAATTTTGCAAAAGACTGTTAATAGATCTAGAAAGAATTGGTCCAAGAAACTTGATGATGCATTATGGGCCTATAGAACTGCATATAAAAATCCTATGGGTATGTCTCCATATAAAATGGTTTATGGAAAAGCATGTCACTTACCTCTCGAACTTGAACATAAGGCATATTGGGCTATTAAAGAGCTCAATTATGATTTCAAACTTGTCGGCGAGAAGAGGTTATTTGACATTAGCTCACTTGATGAATGGAGAACCCAAGCCTATGAGAATGCCAAGTTGTTTAAAGAAAAAGTTAAAAGATGGCATGACAAAAGGACACAAAAGCGTGAGTTTAATGTAGGTGATTATTGCTACGTCTTGAGCTTGCGTTGGTTTTCCTCGAAGAGGAGAGGGTGATGCAACAATAGTAGCATAAGTATTTCCCTCAGTTTTTGAGAACCAAGGTATCAATCCAGTAGGAGACTCCTCAAAAGTCCCACGCACCTACACAAACAAACAAAGAACTCGCAACCAACACAATAAAGGGGTTGTCAATCCCTTCACGGCCACTTGCGAAAGTGAGATCTAATAAAGATAGTATGATAAGATAAATATATATTTGGTATTTTATATATATAGATGCAAAAAATTAAAGATGCAAATAAAGGTAGATTGGAAGCAAATATGATAAGAGATAGACCCGGGGGCCATAGGTTTCACTAGTGGCTTCTCTCAAGATGGCATAAGTATTACGGTGGGTGAACAAATTACTGTCGAGCAATTGATAAAAAAGCGCATAGTTATGAGATTATATAGGCATGATCATGTATATAGGCATCACGTCCATAACAAGTAGACCAACTCCTGCCTGCATCTACTACTATTACTCCACACATCGACCGACTCCTGCCTGCATCTAGAGTATTAAGTTCATAAGAACAGAGTAACGCATTAAGCAAGATGACATGATGTAGAGGGATAAACTCAAGCAATATGATATAAGCCCCATCTTGTTATCTTCGATGGCAACAATAAAATACGCGCCTTGCAACCCTTTCTGTCACTGGGTAAGGACACCGCAAGATTGAACCCAAAGCTAAGCACTTCTCCCATGGCAAGAAAGATCAATCTAGTAGGCCAAACCAAACTGATAATTCGAAGAGACTTGCAAAGATAACTCAATCATACATAAAAGAATTCAGAGAAGATTCAAATATTATTCATAGATAAACTTGATCATAAACCCACAATTCATCGGATCTCGACAAACGCACCGCAAAAAGAGTTTACATCGAATAGATCTCCACAAGAGAGGGGGAGAACATTGTATTGAGATCCAAAAAGAGAGAAGAAGCCATCTAGCTAATAATTATGGACCCGTAGGTCTGTGGTAAACTACTCACAACTCATCGGAGGGGCAAGGATGTTGATGTAGAAGCCCTTCAAGGTCGATTCCCCCTCCGGCAGAACACCGGCGAAGGCTCCAAGATGGGATCTCACGGATACAGAAGGTTACGATGGTGGAAATTGTGTTTCGTCCTGCTCCTGGATGTTTTCGGGGTACATAGGTATATATAGGAGGAAGAAGTACGTCGGTGGCCGCCCGAGGGACCCACGAGAAAGGGGGGCGCGCCCTATAGGGGGGGGGGGGCGCCCTCCTATCTCGTGGGAGCCTGGGCTGCTTCTTGACTTGCACTCCAAGTCCTCTGGATCACGTTCGTTCCAAAAATCACGCTCCCGAAGGTTTCATTCCGTTTGGACTTCGTTTGATATTCCTTTTCTTTGAAATACTGAAATAGGCAAAAAAACAACAATATGGGCTGGGCCTCCGGTTAGTAGGTTAGTCCCAAAAATGATATAAATGTGTAAAATAAAGCCCATAAACATCCAAAATGGGTAATATAATAGCATGGAACAATCAAAAATTATAGATACATTGGAGACGTATCAATTATGTGTTGCTATACAACTCTCATTTAAGATTTTTTGAAGGAAAACTTCTCTCTAAATGGGAAGGTCCTTACGTTATCGAGGAGGTCTATCATTCCGGTGCCATAAAAATCAACAACTTCGAAGGCACAAATCCAAAGGTGGTGAACGGTCAAAGAATCAAACATTATATCTTAGGTAATCCTATAAATGTTGAAACTAATATTATTGAGACCGTAACCCCGGAGGAATACATAAGAGATACTTTCCAGAACGTTTCAGACTCCGAAAAGGAACAGATATGTGGTACGGTAAGTAAACCAACTCCAAAACAATTCTAATAGCAATTTTTCTCCATTTTGGAATATTTAAGAAAATAGGAAAATAAGAAGTAGTCCGGGAAGGACACAAGGCGTCCACAAGGGTGGTGGGCGCGCCCCCTGCTTCGTGGGCACCTCGTGTGCTCTCCGGACTCCGTTTTCTTGCACGATACTTCTTTTTGTCGGTAAAAAATCATTATATAATCTCCCGAAGGTTTTTACCATCGTATGACGCAAAAATCTTCTGTCTTTGTTTTGAGCTATTTTTCTGACAGATCTAGAGCACCATGACGTCTTCAAGCGCTCCCAAGGACAAGTCTTTCGAGAGGGTCATCAACCCCTATCTCGCGGAGGTGTTGCATCACCCTCAAACCATTGAGATGCGTGAGGGGATGCTGCACATCCGCGATGTGGAGGGACCAAGGAGTACCAGAAGCGTGGAGACAAAGCTCGAAGCTATGGAACAACAAGTTTTCATGTGCCTAGGGATGGTGGAGCGCGGACTTAACGCCAACCAGATGATGATCACAGAGTTCACCAATAACCACAAGCTGGACACCAAGAACATTGGGGAGACCATCTTCAAGCTTCATGAGAAAATCGAGCACCTCCAAGCCTAGATCTATGACCTGCAAAACCAAAACTGTGAGTATGAACATAGATTCAAGAGGATGAGTTTGGCTGCATATTTGAGGATCCCGGAGACTCGATCATCCTTCTATGATGGTGAGCCTATGCCTTGGAAGACGGACGACAAGCCTACATCATCAACAACTCCTTCACCACCTCCGAGGGCATAATCACATGGGTATGGGCATTCCCCTTGGCAACTGCCAAGCTTGGGGGAGGTGCCCCGGTATCGTATCACCATCACACTCCTATCTTTACCGTTTTACTTAGTTCGATGCTTTTGGTAATATCTTTATCTAGTAGAATAAAGTTTTGGCATGAATTAGTTTTGAGTTTTGCTTTGTGATCCCTCTATGTAATCGAGTCCGTGAGCTATATATAATAAAGAATAAAAAGAAATAAAAGAGTTCATATTGATCTTACGGATAGTAATGACTTCACACATAAAGAGTATGATACATAAAAGTTGTTGATAGTTGACAAACATAGTTTTGGTCATCATTGCAATTAATAGGAAGTAATAAAGAAAGAGAGTTTTCACATACAAATATACTATCTTGGACATCTTTCATAATTGTGAGCACTCATTAAAGTATGACATGCTAAAGAGTTGTTGTTGGACAAGGAAGACAACGTAATGGGTTATGTTTTCTCACATCTCAGTTAAAGTATATTGTCATGGATCGTCCAACATGTTGAGCTTGCCTTTCCCCCTTATGCTAGCCAAATTCCTTGCACCAAGTAGAGATACTACTTGTGCTTCCAAATATCCTTAAACCCAGTTTTGCCATGAGAGTCCACCATACCTACCTATGGATTGAGTAAGATCCTTCAAGTAAGTTGTCATGTTGCAAGCAATAAAAATTGCTCTCTAAATATGTATGACTTATTAATGCAGAGAAAATAAGCTTTATACGATCGTGTGATATGAAAGTAATAAAAGCAACGAACTACATAATAAAGGTTCATATCACAAGTGGCAATATAAAGTGACGTTCTTTTGCATTAAGATTTTGTGCAACCAACCCTAAAAGCACATGAAAACCTCTGCTTCCCTCTGCGAAGGGCCTATCTTTTACTTTATGTCCTTTACATTATGCAAGAGTCAAGGTGATCCTCACCTTTCCCTTTTTAATTTTATCCTTTGGCATTCACCTCATGTTGGAAAGATCCTGATACATATATATATATCCAATTGGATGTAAGTTAGCATGAACTATTATTGTTGACATTACCCTTGAGGTAAGACGTTGGGAGGAAACGCTATAAGCCCCTATCTTTCTCTGTGTCCGATTAAAACTCCAGAACCATAAGTATTGCGTGAGTGTTAGCAATGTAGAAGATTAAATGATAGTTGAGTATGTGGACTTGCTGAAAAGCTCTATTCTTGACTCTTTCCGATGTTATGATAAATTCCAATTGCTTCAATGGCTGAGATTATAGTTTGTTAGTTCTCAATGAAGTTTCTGATTCATACTTGATATTGTGAAAAGATTGTTACTTGAGCATAAGAAATCATATGACAAAATCTATATATATTGCTGTTATAAGAATGATCATGATGCCCTCATGTACGTATTTTATTTTTATCAACACCTCTATCTCTAAACATGTGGACATGTTTTTCGATATCGGCTTCCGCTTGAGGACAAGCGAGGTCTAAGCTTGGGGGAGTTGATATGTCCATTTTGCATCATGCTTTTATATCGATATTTATTGCATTATGGGCTGTTATTACACGTTATGTCACAATACTTATGGCTATTCTCTCTTATTTTACAAGGTTTACATGAAGAGGGAGAATGCCGGCAGCTGGGATTCTGGGCTGGAAAAGGACTAAATATTGGAGACCTATTCTGCATAGCTCCAAAAGTCCTGAAACTCCAGGAAAGTCATTTTTGGAATTAATAAGAATTATTGAGCAAAAGAAGTACCAGAGGGGGCCCACACCCTAGCCACGAGGGTGGGGGGCGCGCCCACCCCTATTGGGCGCGCCCCCTGCCTCGTGGGCCCCCTAGTGGCCCTTCGGTGCCCATTTTCTGCTATATGAAGTCTTTTACCCTGGAAAAATCATAAGCAATCTTACGGGATGAAACTCCACCGCCACGAGGCGGAACCAATCTAGGGCTTCGGCGGAGATGTTCTGCCGGGGAAACTTCCCTTCCGGGAGGGGGAAATCATCACCATAGTCATCACAAAAATCCTCTCTTCGGGAGGGGGTCAATCTCCATCAACATCTTCACCAGCACCATCTCCTCTCAAACCCTAGTTCATCTCTTGTATCCAATCTTTGTACCAAAACCTCAGATTGGTACCTGTGGGTTGCTAGTAGTGTTGATTACTCCTTGTGGTTGATGCTAGTTGGTTTATTTGGTGGAAGATCATATGTTCAGATCTTTAATGCATATTAATACCCCTCTGATCATGAACATGAATATGCTTTGTGAGTAGTTACGTTTGTTCCCGAGGACATGGGAGAAGTCTTGCTATTAGTAGTCATGTGAATTTGGTATTCGTTCGATATTTTGATGAGATGTATGTTGTCTGTCCTCTAGTGGTGTTATGTGAACGTCGACTACATGACACTTCACCATTATTTGGGCCTAGAGGAAGGCATTGGGAAGTAATAAGTAGATGATGGGTTGCTAGAGTGACAGAAGCTTAAACCCTAGTTTATGCGTTGCTTCGTAAGGGGCTGATTTGGATCTATATGTTTCATGCTATGGTTAGGTTTACCTTAATGCTTCTTTTGTAGTTGCGGATCCTTGCAATAGGGGTTAATCATAAGTGGGATGCTTGTCCAAGAAAGGACATCACCCAAGCACCGGTCCACCCACATATCAAATTATCAAAGTAACGAACGCGAATCATATGAGCGTGATGAAAAATAGCTTGATGATAATTCCCATGTGTCCTCGGGAGCGCTTTTCTCATTATAAGAACTTTTCCAGGCTTGTCCTTTGCTAAAAGAGGACTGGGCCACCTTGCTGCACCTTATTTACTTTTATTGCTTGTTACCCGTTACAAATTATCTTATCACAAAACTATCTGTTACCTACAATTTCAGTGCTTGCAGAGAATACCTTACTGAAAACCGCTTGTCATTTCCTTCTGCTCCTCGTTGGGTTCGACACTCTTACTTATCGGAAGGACTACGATAGATCCCCTACACTTGTGGGTCATCAGAGACTCAAATTCAAAATAAAAATTGCATAAGTAAAAGAAAGGCCCTTCGTGAAGGGAAGTAGGGATTTGTAGAGGTGCCAGAGCTCAAAGCTTAAATTGAGAGATAAAAACATTTTGAGAGATATACTTTTCCCACCAACGAAAATGACTTAGAGCTCCCAACACTTTCCAGCTAGATACATCATAGGCGGTTCCCAAACAGAAAATAAAGTTTATTCCGTTTTCCACCATTCCTTTCACTTTCCATGGCTAGCGGAATCCACGGTTTCCCTCCATACCTACACTTTCCAAGGAATTTATTATTTGACAACATAAAGTAAATTCATTTTTATTTCGGGCCTGGGCATCCCTAATACCTTTGTCGTACTCTCGTGCAATGACAAGTGAATAAACACTCATTGTGAGGATAACACATCTAGCATGGAAAATATTGGCCACCCCTCACCGCCTCGCAAGCGGTGACATGTTCCCTCTCAGAACCACGAGCCTTCTTGAGAGAAGCTCCGGTTTGCGAGAAGCTTATACCAAAGCTCGTCTCAATTCGGCCAAAACAATTACCGCAACATGTTGGTGCCATGTCATGACACCATACCAAGTTTCATGATTTTCAGGCGTGTTTTGGATTTACATGAATTAAAAAACCAAGTTTCTCAATCTTTCCGGCCGAGCCACGATGCCCAGATGTTTGAATTTCATTCCCATTTCTTGCATGGGACATAGAAATTCACCCAAGGACACACATGTGATTTTTCAACCAACTTTGGTGCACTGGAGCATGTGCTTGTAGTTCAAATTTGAATTATGCACATTAAATGCCCAGAAATTCAATTAATGTATAAAAAAGTCCAAACGAACCCGGAATAATTCCAAAATTTAGCATGATACTTCTATTTGGTCTAATCTACCCGTGTAAAAAAATTAAGGCGGGAGAAGGCAGTGTACATATGTCGTTTCGCACACGGAGGTGGCACACGTTCCCTCTCGGAACCATGAGCCTTCTTGAGAGAAGTTCCGGTTTGCAAGAAGCTTATACTAAAGCTTGTCCCAATTCGGCCAAAAAAATTACCGCAACATGTTGGTGCCATGTCATGACACCATGCCAAGTTTCATGATTTTCAGGTGTGTTTTGGATTTACATGAATTAAAAAACCAAGTTTCTCAATCTTTTCGGCCGAGCCATGACGCCTAGATGTTTGCATTTCATTTCCATTTCTTGCATGGGACCTAGAAATTCACCCAAGGACACACATGTGGGTTTTCAACCAACTTTGGTGCACTAGAGCATGTGCTTGTAGTTCAAATTTGAATTATGCACATTAAATGACCAGAGATTCAATTAATGTATAAAAAAACGAACCCGAAATAATTCCAAAATTTAGCACGATACTTCTATTTGGTCTAATCTGCCTGTGTAAAAAAATTACAGCGGGAGAAGGCAGTGTACGTATGTCGTTTCGCACACGGAGGTGACACGTTCCTCTTGGAACCACGAGCCTTCTTGAGAGAAGCTCCGGTTTGCAAGAAGCGTATACCAAAGCTTGTCCCAATTCGGCCAAAAAATTTACCGCAGCATGTTGGTGCCATGTCATGACACCATGCCAAGTTTCATGATTTTCAGGCGTGTTTTGGATTTACATAAATTAAAAACCAAGTTTCTCAATCTTTTCGGCCGAGCCACCACGCCCAGATGTTTGAATTTCATTCCCATTTCTTGCATGGGACCTAGAAATTCACCCAAGGACACACATGTGATTTTTCAACCAAGTTTGGTGCATTGGAGCATGTGTTTGTAGTTCAGATTTGAATTATGCATATTTAATGACCAAAAATTCAATTAATGTATAAGAAAGTCCAAACGAACCCGGAATAATTCCAAATTTTAACACGTCACTCATATAGTTTTATGTTGCCTCTGTAAAAAAAATAGGGGGGGCATGGCAGTGTATATCATTTCAAACACAAATGTGACAAGTCTCCCCTCGGGAACCACGAGTCTTCTCGAGAGAAGCTCCGGTTTGCAAGAAGCTTATACCAAAAACTTGTCCAAATGCGGCCAATTTTTTTACCATAACATGTTGGTGACATGAAATAACACCATGCCAAGTTTCATGATTTTCAGGCGAGTTTTGAATTTCCAGGAATTTAAAAACCAAGTTTCTCAATGTTCCCGACCGAGCCACGACGCCCAGATGTTTGAATTTCATTCCCATTTCTTGCATGGGACCTATAAATTCACCCAAAGACACACATGTGATTTTTCAAAAAACTTTGGTGCACTGGAGCATGTGGTTGTAGTTCAAATTTGAATTATGCACATTAAATGCCGAGAAACTCAATTAATCCATAAAAATGCCAAACGAACCCGGAATAATTCCAAATTTAAACACGACACTAATGTAGTTGCGTGTTCACTGTACATAAATATTCAAGCAATTCAAACACTATCCTTTCCCTCCGTAACACCATTTTGTCTTTAAAAACATAATGAAAAAATCAGGTATACCACAAACAGTTTACTGGAAAGAATCGTGTGGGATGCGATATAAAATATCTTGGCGCACCGTCTTGTCTGGCTTACGCAGGAAGCTTCGTCATCTACAGTCCATCACCCCCGATTGAACCACACTTGCGCGCCAGTTTCTCGCTGCACCGAGCAAATTTTTTTGCCACGGCAGAAATATCTATCTCCCCGCCCCCTCCCTCCCACCAAAAGCCACATTTCCACTATTCCTTCTTGCTTTCCAAGTTCAAACCTTCAGTGTTGCTTACTGGTACCTCAGCCTCCTCACCGGTGACCCTTCTTCTTGCAGTGTAGCCTCCTCGTCGGCTACCCTTCTTCTTGCAGCGCCGCCTCCTCGCCCACGACCCTTCTTCTTGCAGCGCCGCCTCCTTAACGACGACCCTTCTTCTTGCTGCGCGGCCTCCTCGTAGTTGACCCTTCTTCTTGCTACGCGGCCTCGTCGATATGGTCAGGTAATCCACACCCCATCCACACCATCCTCCTCCTTTACCGCCCCACATGCCCCAACCGACGGCATGACACCTTCTGCCGAAATTACTGCCCCCCTCCTCCAATTAAGCGCTGCACACAGCCATTTTGCACGCAGTATAACATGGAGCTTAGTAGCATATGGCAGCAGAGAAGCAAATCGCGTCCGCACGTGCGCATGAGGTTGCTATGGCTGCCATGCATGCTGACCGCCAGATCTTGGAGGAGCACCTCATCTGCGAGGCCACCATCGACACCGCGACGCGGTTGTATACTTTAAAATGCAGTTCATGCTGTTTTCTCGAGGCCACCGCCAATGCCTTCTATTGATTAGTCCTTTGTAATGTTAATATGCAATATGATGTTCAGTTTACAGTTTGGTCCTCTGAAATGTAATGTTCAGTTAACACTTTGGTCCTTTGAAATGTAATGTTTAGTTAACAGTTTGGTCCAACAATTGCTACATTTCATAATAGTGTTAACTGTCTTATCTTCTAGTACATGTTTCTATTCTGCAATGTCGTGCTCAGTTAACTATTTTGGTTCATTTGGTCTGCTGTCCATTTAACTGTTTGGTTCAGTTCTGCAATTTGATTTTCATTTGCTGTGGGTACAATTTTGTATTGTTACGCATGTGAAATAAATCGAATTTGGCTGTACTCAATACATATTCTACTGATAGTATGACAACTCTCAGTTAACCTGATCAAGATCTTCCTTATGTGTGTTATAGGGAAACAATGGGAGACACTGCAGTTTACCATCGAGGTTTGTTCAAGCATGGTCCTTTGGCTAATAGCACATTATTGTGCAGTTGCAGGAATCATTCTAATATTTACGTTTCTTACAATTTGGTCTTGCACATGTAGGTCCGGTTGTTAGAGCCTTAGACTCACTGTTCGACCCATTTTGCACATGGGGAAATGAGATGTCCATGAATATCAGTCAAGTTAAGAAACTCAGAAAGATTGTTAGGATGAAGAAACTTGCGACGAATAACAACAAGATCTTTGTTTGCACAATGAAGAAGACATCAGTCAAGTATAGGATGGTACTAACTCTTTTACCTTGTTTTTACCCCTTGCGCCATCAGTCAACTATGGATGGTACTAACTCTTTTACCTTGTTTGCATATCTTTGTTTTCAGTACTTTTCAAAGCAGTTCACTGATGATTACCTCTCAAACCACCTGCATGGCGAAGAGGCGAGGAAGGTATTCATTCAACACCCACGGTACAATACTGAAGTCTTGCTGAAGAGGACGAAGGTTGGGCGGGCAATTATCCATAGCCACTGGCCTAAAGTTGCAAGGACATTCAACATCACTAAAGGCTCAATATTTGCCTTCCGCTTCTACAGTTTCCCATATGAGATTCATCTGTCTATTTACCGTGTACGATGCTACTTTCCAAAGGTTTTTGATGTTGCATGTGAAACTTGGTGCTGTTGTGTAATGGCGGAACTGAGTGCCAAAGCTATCTGATGTAATTCGATTATGAAATCCTGGTTGCTATTATACGGATATGAAATATCTGGTGTGTCTTTATAAGAAATATCAATTTGATTAGTACATGGATTATCAATAATAGGCTAATTACCCTGCTTATTGGTGTTTTCTATTGCAGACAGTTACTCAGATAGCGCCGTGGGCAATGAACTCAAACAACCCGCACGGTTTCTAGAAAGTAACTGTGGTTGATCAACTAACAATGACACACAGCTTCTGGCAGAGAACTGTTTGTGTTAGGCCACCTTGCACAAACTTTTCCAGACAAAAAACTATGTGTGATATACATACAAATGGAAATGTTTTTTCTGGGATTCATCGTGTGGGATGTACATAAGAATGGAAACAATTGGGTCTCGATGCCCTGCCAGATTGCACATGAACTCATTTTGCCCCAGCCTGTGTGCCAAGAGGGCCTATCCCCGACGGTTTCTAGGTCGTGTGGGAAGGACCCCCCTATCGCCCACACTCACTTGGCGACGGCTCCAAACGCCATCACGGAAAGGGGTTAAAAACCGTTTGTATAGCAGCTCTCTGTACCAGTGAAGCATTAAGCATAAGTAACACCGAATAATGCACCACAAGTAGGATATAAATTTCATTGCATAACTATTTACTTTCATGCTTGCATAGGGAATCACAAACCTTAACATCAATATTCTTACTGAAGCACAATTACTCATCAACATGACTCACATATCATATCGTCGTATCTCAAAACTATTACTAAGAATCAAGTTTATTTTGTCCAATGATCTTCATGAAAGTTTTTATTATATCCTCCTTGGATATCTATCACTTTGGGACTACTTTTCATATGTTGCTTTTGATAAGCTCAAACAAATATAAGTGAAGATCATGAGCATAATTTTTCTTTCTCTCAAAATAATCTAAGTGAAGCAAGAGAGAAGTTCTGAAATTTTTACTAACTCCCAAATAAATCTAAGTGAAGCATGAGAGCATTTCTTCAAAAATAACAAAGCACACCGTGCTCAAAAAGATATAAGTGAAGCACTAGAGCAAATCCATGGCTCTAAAAATTTAAGTGAAGCATAGGAGCAATCATAACATAATTTTTGGCTCTCTCAAAAAGGTGTGCTCAGCAAGGGTTCAACACTTAAAACACAAAGAAAAAGAAGCAAAGACTCATATCATACAAGATGCTCCAAGCAAAACTCATAATATGCGACGAATAAAATATGGCTTCAAGTAAAATACCGATGGTTGTTAGAAGAAAGCGGGGATGCCACTCGGGAGCATCCCCAAGCTTAGTTGCTTGCTACTTCTTGAATATTATCTTGGGGTGCCTCGGGCATCCCCAAGCTTAGCCTTTTTCTAATCCTTATTCCTTCATCCATCGTAAGATCACCCAAAACTTGAAAACTTCAATCATACAAAACTCAGCAAAACCTTCATGAGATCCGTTAATATAAGAAAGCAAACCACTACTATAAGTACTGTTGCAAACCTATTCATATTTTGTTTTGCATTATATCTACTGTATTCCAACTTTCCTGTGGCAAAAACTCATCAAATAAAACCATAGAATCATCAAAACAAGCACACAACGCAAAGAAAACAGAATCTGTCAAAAACAGAATAGCCTGTAGCAATCTGGATATTTCGAATACTTCTGTAACTCCAAAATCTTGAGAAATTAGGAAAACCTGAGTAATTTGCATATTAATCTTCTGAAAAACGATCAACTCAAAAGCATGTTTGTGTGAGTTATGAAAACTATTTTCGTGAGTGCATAAGTTTCTATTTTCCAGCAAGATCAAATCAACTTTCACCCAAATCAACCCAAAGGCCTTGCTTGGCACAAACACTAATTTAAACCACAAAAACACATCTAACAAGAGGTATAATTGATTATTTTATTGAAAACAGCAATAAAACCAAAAAGCAAAAAGATACAAGTTGGGTTGCCTCCCAAGGAGCGCTATCATTTTATGCCCCTTGCTAGGCATAACGCGTAGGATCTAAGTTTTGTCATCCTTATCCTTGTTTTCCTTGGAAATATTTGCGTCGGGAGGTTTTTTAAATAAAACATAAAACACATTATCCATGGAAACCTTAGCACAATCAAGTTGCTTTTTATCATAACCCCTTTGATTTCCGGTAGTGATCCAAGAATAGTGTTGATTAACAATGTTAAAAACTTGTTGGATCGTTTCTAAAACAGGGACTTGCTTTTTTAAGATTATCATCAAAGATGTTGTGATATCCAAGAAAATGTCTCAAAGCATAATCACTATTATAAAGAGTTTCATCAATCACAGGTTTTTCATGATCCATGCCATAAAAAGCAAAGATTTCCCTAGCTTCCCGTATTATGCAGTCAAATTCATTCATCAAAACAAGAGTGGCTAACTTTTTAGCTTTAGGATTCTTTATAACGGGCAACTCATATAACAATCTTTGCAAGGTGGGATGAGTATGAATAAATCTAGTTTCAAGTTTTAGAACAAGTGCTGAAATAGCTTCTGCATAAGATTTAGTCCTTTAAGTATAGGAATATCATGAAGACTTAGTTTCACGACACAATTAAAAAATTCTTGGATATGTTCTTGTCCCATAAAATTCCCTTGCCCCAAGACAAACGTTTTGGCATCCAGATTACCCGTACGCTCCATTTTAGGAGTTAGGCCATCATCTGTTTCTGCCATATCAAAGTCAGTCATGGTGACAAGTTCAAGCAAATAAGAGATCTAACGAGAAAATGGCAAACGAAAAAGAAGTCAAATAAAACGACAAATTTTTGTGAAGTGGGGAAGAGGAAAATGATAGGCAAATGGCAAATAATGTAAATTGCAAAGAGATGAGATTTGTGATTAGGAACCTGGTTGATGTTGAAGATCCTCCCCGGCAACGGCGCCAGAAATTCCTTTTAATGTCTGCTAGAACTACGTCGACATTTCCCCAAAGAGGAAGGGATGATGCAATATAGCGACGGTAGGTATTTCCCTCAGTGATGAGACCAAGGCTATCAAACCAATAGGAGAACCTCCTCACACCATGTAAACAACCCCTGCACACAAATAACAAATACTCGCAACCCGACGTGTAAAAGGGGTTGTCAATCCCTTTCGGGTACGACGCCTCAAGATTGGCAAATAACGTGAGATAAATAGTGGTAGATAGGATAAATAGATCGTGCAACAAATATTGCAGCAAGGTATTTTTGTATTTTTGGTTTAATAGATCTAAACATAAATGCAAAGGAAAATAGATTGCAAAGGCAAATATGATGAAAAGAGGCCGGGGGGCCGTAGGTTTCACTAGTGGCTTCTCTCGAGAAAAATAGCAAACGGTGGGAAAACAATTACTGTTGGGCAATTGATAGAACTTCAAATAATCATGACGATATCCAGGCAATGATCATTATATAGGCATCACGTCCAAGATTAGTAGACCGACTCCTGCCTGCATCTACTACTATTACTCCACACATCGACTGCTATCCAACATGCATCTAGTGTATTAAGTTCATGGAGAAACAGAATAATGCAATAATAATGATGACATGATGCAGACAAGATCTATTTATGTAGAAATATACCCCATCTTGTTATCCTTAATAGTAACAATACATACGTGTCGTTTCCCTTTCTGTCACTGGGATCAAGCACCGTGAAATCGAACCCATCACAAAGCAGCTCTTCCCATTGCAAGATAAATATATCAAATTGACCAAACAAAACCCAAATATCGGAGAAGAAATACGAGGCTATAGTCAATCACGCATATAAGAGATCTAAGAAGACTCAAATAACTTTCGTGGATAAAAACATAGATCTGATCATAAACTCAAAGTTCATCGGATACCAACAAATACACCGCAAAAAGAATTACATCATATGGATCTCCAAGAGATCATTGTATTGATAATCAAGAGAGAGAGAGAGAGAGAGAGGGAGGAAGCCATCTAGCTACTAACTACAGACCCGTAGGTCTAGAAAGAACTACTCACGCATCATCGGAGTGGCACCAATGGACATGATGCACCCCTCCGAGATGGTGTCTAGATTAGATCTGGGGTTTCTGGACTCTGCGGTGGCTGGAATTGATTTTTGTCGACTCCCCTAGGGTTTCTGGAATATCAGGGTATCTATAGAGCAAAGTGGCGGTTCAGGGGGCACCCGAGGTGGGCATAACCCACCAGGAAACGCCTAGGCCTCCAAGCACGCCCCGGTGGGTTGTGCTCCCCTCGGAGCACCCCAGGTGCTTTCCTGGCCCACTGGATGTCTTCTGACCCAAATAAAATCCTCAAAAAGTTTCGCTGTGTTTGGATTCCATTTGGTATTGATTTCCTGCGATGTAAAAAACATGCAGAAAACAACAACTAGCACTGGGCACTATGTCTATAGGTCAGTACCAAAAAATGATATAAAATGACTATAAAAATGATCAGAAAACATCCAAGAATGATAATATAACAACATGGAACAATAAAAAATTATAGATACGTTGGTGACGTATCATACAGCTCCTTCACAGTCTTGGGCAACCGTACGTTCATCTTAGGACAGATCTGGCGGTTGCGCACATTGGATTGGAAGGCAGCTATCACGGCTGCCGGATGGATATTTGGAATAATTCTATGAACTTTGCTGAATCTCTGTAAATACTTACGGAGGGTTTCTCCTTCCTTCCGTCGGAGAAGCTGCAGACCGCTGGGATGGCCCGGCTCCTGGTGCCCACTGGTGAAAGCGCCGATGAACTCGTGGCACAGGTCTGTCCATGATGAAATAGAGTTCTCCGGCAGGTGCATGAGCCAAGACCTCACATTGGACTTGAGGGCCAACGGGAAGTAGTTGGCGAACACCTTCTCATCTCTTCCCCGACAGCTTGAACAGCGATGGTGCAGATGCTCATGAACTCTGCCGGGTTCAGCCTCCCGTCGTACTTCTCAGGTGTCTCTGGCTTGAACGTGCGAACGGACGGCCAACGGACTTGCCGCAGCTCACGGGTGAAGGCAGGGCAACCAACCTTGAAGGGCAGGGGGCCACCAACACCGAGCGTGGGTTCGTCGACACCGGGGCCATCACACCTATTGGCCTGGAGGAGGTCGCCTTGGCGCTGCTCGACGATGCACACGACTCCTCTCTGCCTATCTTCCGGGTTCACCGTTGGCCTGGGCGTGCTCGAGGATCAGAGGAGGCCATGGAGACGTCACCAGGGTCTTGATTCGGTCGCGCCCATGCTGGCTGCCGTGGCGGGGACTGCACTGTGGGGACGGCTCCTCCCGTATGGGCAGCAGCATGTGCCATTGTCGTTGCTTGGGGAGGTCGCAGCGGGGCAACTCGCCGTGAGCCCTAGGCTTCAGTGAAACTGAGCAGACTTTGGATGGTGGCACACCATTCGTCCATCGGCTCGGCCGCTGGCGGACACCTCAGCTGAGCCCACGCCATGGTCTCCGAGGCTGTGCTGGGCACATATGATGATGGAGTCGATCGCGCCGTCGCTTGGCTCCTGACAGAGCTAGCAACGGCAGCACTTCACCACTGCTATTGCGGTACAACCACCTGGGTGGAAAGGTGGTGAGGCGGAGGTGCTCGAGGGCCATCAGTTCCATTGGGCGCATCAGCTTGGTTGACTCGCCCGGGGGTAAGCGCACGCACGGCATCCACACCTGTGGCAGGGGTGGCTGGTGGGCGGTGGTTTGCCCCAAACCGAGCGCCATCGTTGTGGGTGTGCCCGTTAGCGAGCAGAGTGCGGCCGTTGAGGTGTTGCTGATGTTGCTCTCTTTCGGCGTCTCCTTCTCTTGCGTCGACCGCATGGGATGGGGGTGGCGGTGCCACCTGCTCCGACCACATACCCACTAGCGTTCGCGTCCTCATGTGTCTCCGTGCCCTCCACAGCGTTGGAGGCCGCGGGCGGCAGGGCCTTCGAGGTGGATGGATGAGCTGAAGAACCAGGTTTCTTCTTGGGCGCCATGGTCGACGGCGCCGTCCAAGATGCAGATGGCGATGAAGATGACGCTCTGCTCACGCCTTCAGGTTCACACAAGCGACCCCCCTACCTGGCACGCCAAAGATGTCACAGAAAACCACGCCACCTATGGGACCAGGGCGGCCCCTTGCTGGTTCAGGGGGGAGTCGCATTGCACAAAGAGCAGACCAACATGGGGCAGCGCGACAGAGATCACACAGGCAGTTTTACCCAGGTTTGGGCCGCCGTGAGGTGTAAAACCCTACTCCTACTTTGGTGGATTTATGGTGGAAAAGTGGTGGTGGTGCATAGTACACTTGCCCGACAGGGGTTGCTTCGGGGCGGCAACGACTACGCGCGTACGAGGGTGTGAGTAATCTAACTTCCCAACATCTCGATCTGTTGTCCTCGGTCTCCTTTTATAGGCTAAGGGGTCACCATAATGGCAAATTAAACATTAGACACTGATATTATAGCAAATAGTGCTATCATACCTAACTATGCAGGCTGACATCATGCATTTATGCACCGCTTAATGTCACGTTGTTGGTTGCCCGGCAAGGCTTGCCGGGCTATCTTGCCAACTCCACGCCTGCTCGTTTGACACTTCACAGGATGAGTGTCACCTGTGGGTTTCCTTGATAGGAAGTGGCCTCCATGTGGCAAATGGTTGCCACTTAATCACTCTACGGTTTGACACTGCACTGATCGACGACGTGGGTCGTGGTGGAGTAGTCGGTGAGGTGATCTAGTATCCACGAGTCCCGACAGGCCCTGCCGGGACGCCTTTGTCCATCTTCTTCTGGGGGTGGCCCCGCCCCTTGCCGGGCTTCTTCCTTGATGATATTTTTCTCCTCTATCTTGGCCTTGGCCCTTTCAGATCTGTTTGTTGGTTCTTTGAGTCTCTTGGTATCTTGCTCTTCTTGATCTGAGGCTTCAATCTTGATCTTGTGCCTGTGCACAGTCAGGGCGACAGGCCCAGGGTCTGTTGAACCGACAGTGTCGATGAAGTAGATGAGTTCCATCAGCACGACGGCATGGTGATGGTGATGGTAAATTGATCCGCGTAGGGCTTCGCCTAAGCACTACGAGAATATGACCGGAGGCATAAATTGTGGAGTGGGGCGCCGCACACGGCTAAGATAATGTCTAGGCTATGTGTGGTGCCCCCCATGTATATATAGGTGGGAGGGAGGGAGAAGCAGCCCTAGGGGCGCCCCAAGTAGGAGGGATTCTACTTGGGCTGCTTCTCTAGGCCGGCCCCCTTTCCTTCTTTTGGTGATGAGGGGACGGAAGGAGGAGGTGGCGCCCCCCTTTTCCTTTCTCCCACCAAGGTGGAAAGGCAGGAGGAGGTGGCGCCCCCTCCTTTCCTTCCTGTAGGGCCTGCGGCCAGGGAAAGGGGCGCACCAGCCCCTTGTGGGCTGGTCTATCCCTTCCTCGGGCCATTAAGCCCATATCTTTGCCGGGGTTGCCCGAAACTCCTTTCCAGTGACCCGATATGTACCTGGTACCTTCCGGAACACTTCCGGTGTTCGAATACTATCGTCCTATATATCAATCTTTACTTATCGACCATTTCGAGACTCCTTGTCATGTCCGTGATCTCATTCGGGACTCCAAACAACACTCAGTCACCAAATCACATAACTCATATAATACAATATCATCATCGAACGTTAAGCGTGCGGACCCTACGGGTTTGAGAACTATGTAGACATGACCGAGACACCTCTCCGGTCAATAACCAATAGAGGAACATGGATGCTCATATTTTCTCCCACATATTCTGCGAAGATCTTTGTCGGTCGAACCGTTATGACAACATACGTTATTCCCATTGTCCATCGGTATGTTACTTGCCCGAGATCCGATCATCAGTATCTTCATACCTAGTTCAATATCGTTACCGGCAAGTCTCTTTACTTGTTCCGTAATACATCATCTTGCAACTAACTCATTAGTCACTTTGCTTGCAAGGCTTCTTATGATGTGTATTACCAAGAGGGCCCAGAGATACCTCTCCGGTACTCGGAGTGACAAATCCTAATCTCGATTTATGCCAACCCAACAAACACCTTCGGAGATACTTGTAGAGCATCTTTATAATCACCCAGTTACGTTATGACATTTGATAGCACATAAGGCATTCCTCCGATATCCGGGAGTTGCATAATCTCATAGTCGGAGGAATATGTATTTGACATGAAGAAAGCAATAGCAATAAAACTGAACGATCGTAATGCTAAGCTAACGAATTGGTCTTGTCCATCACATCATTCTCCTAATGATGTGATCCCGTTTATCAAATGACATCACATGTCTATGGTTAGGAAACTTAACAATCTTTGATCAACGAGCTAGTCTAGTAGAGGCTTACTAGGGACACGGTATTTTGTCTATGTATCCACACATGTATCAAGTTTCCGATTAATACAATTCTAGCATGAATAATAAACATTTATCATGAAATAAGGAAATATAAAATAACAACTTTATTATTGCCTCTAGGGCATATTTCCTTCAAGTCGGCCCCCATACCTTCCCTCTCCTCCCCTTTCCTTCCCCCCGTGTGCAAACAAGGAATGGGGGGCGCCATAGGGTAGGCGTCCAAGGGGGCCGGACGGCCACCTTGGGGCGCACCCTGGCTGCCTCCCCTCCGCCACCTATATATATATATATATATATATATATATATATATATATATATATATATATATATATATATATATAAGAGGGAGGGGGTGCCACACACCCCACGACAATACCTAAGCCGTGTGCGGTGCCCCTCTCCACAGTTTCATCCTCCGTCTAGTTTTTCCGTAGTGCACGGCGAAGCCCCGTGGGAACAAGTTCACCACCACCGTCACCACACCATCATGTTGGCGGAACTCATCTACTACTTTGCCTGTCTTGTTGGATCAAGAAGGCAAGGACGTCATCGAGCTGAACGTGTGATGAACGCGGCGGTGCCGTACGTTCGGTACTTGATCGGCTGGATCGTGAAGGTGTTCGACTACATCAACTGCGTTGATAAACGCTTCTGCACAATGGTCTATGAGGGTACGTAGACACACTCTCCCCTCTCGTTTCTATGCATCTCCATGGAAAGATCTCGCGTGTGTGTAGAATTTTTTTGTTTTCCATGCAATGTAGTGGCATCATGAGCCAGGTCTATGTATAGATGACATGCACGAGTAGAACACAAAGAAGTTGTGGGCGGTGATGGTCATACTGCTAACCATCAACGCCTTATTTTGATTCGACGGTATTGTGGGATGAAGCAGCCCGGACCAACCTTACATGTCCACGCACATGAGACCGGTTCCACCGACTGACATGCAACTTGTTTTACATAAAAGTGGCTGGTGGGTGTCTGTTTCTCCTACTTTAGTTGAATCGAATTTGACTACAGCCGGTCCTTGAAGAAGGTTAAAACATCAAACTTGATAATCACCATTGTGGTTTTGCATAGTTAAGAACGGTTCTTGCTAGTTGCCCGTAGCAGCCACATAAAACTTCCAACAACAAAGTAGAGAACGTCTAACTTGTTTTTACAGGGTATGTTGTGATGTGATACGGTCAAGACATGGTGTGATATACGTTGTTGTATGAGATGATCATGTTTTGTAATATCGACAACCGACAGGAGCCTTAGGGTCTCTTAATTATTGTATGAAATGCAAGCGCCATGTAATTGCTTTACTTAATCGCTATGCGTTAGCAATAGTTGTAGAAGCAATAGTTGGTGAGACAAGCCCGACACAACGATTGAGATTTGGATCATGTATCACTTAGATAACTTGAGGGATGTTAATTTAAGTGGGAGCTCATTAGTTATTTGATTAATTGAACTTAATTTATCATGAACTTAGTCTTAATAGTTTTTGCATATCTATGTTGTAGATCAATGGCCCATGCTACTGTTCCCCTGAATTTTAGTGTGTTCCTAGAGAAAGCTAAGTTGAAAGATGATGGTAGCAACTACACCGACTCGGTCCATAACTTGAGGATTATTCTCATTGCTGCACAGAAGAATTATGTACTTGATACACCGCTAGGTGACAGACCTGCTGCAGGAGCTACTATAGATGTTATGAACGTCTGACAGGCTCGATCTGATGACTACTGAATAGTTTAGTGTGCCATTACTGCTTAGAACTGGGACTTCAAAGACGTTTTAACGCAATGGAGCATACGAGACGTTCCAGGAGCTGAAGTTGATATTTCAAGCTAATGCCCGGGTTGAGAGATATGAAGTCTTGATGACCCATAAGTATAGGGGATCAATCGCAGTTCTTTCGATAAGTAAGAGTGTCGAACCCAACGAGGAGCAGAAGGAAATGACAAGTGGTTTTCAGCAAGGTAATGTCTGCAAGCACTGAAATTGTTGGTAACAAGTTGTTTGATTGCAAGGTAATTTGTAACAAGCAAGTAACAGTAATGGTAAATAAAGTGTAGCAAGGTAGCCCAATCCTTTTGAGGAAAAGGACATGCCAAAATGGTCTCTTATAATAAGCAAAGCATTCTTGAGGGTACACGGGAATTTCATCATATCACTTTCACCATCTTCGCTTGATTCGTGTTCGCTACTTTGATAATTTGATATGTGGGTGGATTGGTGCTTAGGTGCTGTTCTTACTTGAAAAAACCTTCTACTTATGAATAACCCCCTCACAAGCATCTACAACTACGAGAAAAGTATTAAGATAAAATCTAACCATAGCATTAAACCTTTGGATCTAAATCGGTTCCTTACGAAGTAGCGCATAAACTAGGGTTTAAGCTTCTATCACTCTAGCAACCCATCATCTAATAACTAATCCACAATGCATTCCCTTAGGCCCTAATAAGGTGAAGTGCCATGTAGTCGACGTTCACATGACACCACTAAGGGAATCACAACATACATATCATCAAAATATCGAACACATATCAAGTTCACATGATTACTTGCAACATGCACTTAAAAAAATACACTTCTGTGATGATACGTGTTTGTCACAGTAGGTCACGTTTTCTGTCATGCATGTACATCCATGATGATTTTATGACAGAATCAAGATAGTCATACCTATGCTGTCGTAGAAGTGTCCCATGACATTACCAAAATTATCATCACGGAAGTGTCCACTTCCATGATGATAAATCGCGCGTCATAGAAGTGCTTTCGTCAAGGGTGCCGACACATGGCATCCATCATAACGGGTCGCCGTTAAGCTTTCCGGTTCTGGTTTGGATCCGATAACCTGTTAACAGCCCGGACCATTGGGGATTTTCCATGTGTAAAATTCTCAATGGCCAGAGGAACCACGTGTCAGCTCACCGTTGGGACATATTTCATACACTCATTGGACCGAAGGCGCCTATGATACGTCGACACGTGGCACGACCCAACAGAGGCCCATTCCGATGAAAAGGCTGGCCCTTTTGACTTGGTCAAAAGGTAGCAGGCCAGCCCACGGAAAGCCTGTTAACGGCTTGTTCGCATATAGCCCATTTAGAGCCCGCTAAGTCACGGCGCAATACGACCTATCCGAATTAGGCCCAGTAGCGTCATCTGGGCCAACCAATATGATTCCAGCCTATTGTAACTTCCGGCCCATGTATGGCCCATGATGTCTTTCGGCCCATAGGAGGCCCTTTGTAACTCTTGGCCCATTAATGGCCCATGGTGAAACTGGCCCGTAATGAACAATGTATCGCTTTATACCCATTAACTGCCCATTATTCCATTGGTCCGTTTCTAGCCCGTGTTAACTTCCGCCTTCTCTGGGCCCATTTATTCTTGGGCTCATTTCCAACATTTGGTTACTTACGGCCCATTACTGGCCTTTTCTGCTTGTGGGCCAAATTCAGTTCGTGGTTACAGTCGGCCGTTTGTGGCCCATTAATCTGTTGGGCCGTTTTCATAGTGTCATCAAATACGACGGATTAACGACGACCCATTATGGTCGGCTCATGAACGGACGATTCCAATTCTAGCCTGTTCATGGCCCATAATGCGGTCCGTTATTGGCCCATGTTTCGCCAATCGATCATACGGGCCATAGAAGGCCCATTCATGCTACGCTCCGTAGAAGGCCCATTGTTTCTACGGCCCATAGAAGGCCCATTGTTTCTACGGCCCGTAGAAGGCCCATTGTTTCTATGGCCTATAGTAGGCCCATGGTCATCACTACGGTAAATATGTAGCCCATGGTTATTGTGGCCTAGTTTTAAAAAATATGTTATTGCATCCACTAGCAAACCGCGGAAAAAGAACTGCACTGACTACAAATAAACAAGACAACAAGGAAATAAATAAGCAAGCAACTTACGCTAGGCTATTACACATATTACATCCATCGGGCATCATAGTTCGCCACCAGTGCAAATATAGGGAACAAAGCAGCATATCACATACACTAGTTGTCAAGGTTGGAGACCATTGCAAATAAACGCCGCAGCAAAACAAGTCCAGAACTGAAACCACTTCAGAAGAACTCAAGAAACAATATAGTGGGTACCCATAATGTTAGAACGATGTTTAGCAAGCTAATTAACTTTCTCTTGTTTGGCGCTTAAATCCTCTAGCGCTTGTTGTTGCACCCGAAAGTATGCATCTGAATTCTGCAGGGACTTGCTCAGTCCTTAGGTTTCTTGCCGCAACACTGCTGACTGATGCCTTTCAGCTTGTAGCTGAGACTGAAGAAGCCAAAGTGATTCAGGAAGCGAGTTCGAAGAGCTTGTGCCAGCGGTAGTGGCCAGTAACTCGAACACTACATCAACACAGGACTGTGGGGTTGTCTCACTGTCTACAAGATCGTTTTTATCACCTTTCTTGGAGACCAACAGGGTTGTCTCACTATATTGAACCTTATCTGCATTACTTTCTCTACCAGTGCATAGTGGAGTGCTCTTCTCCAATATTCTGTTCGCATTCTACAAGAGAAACAAGCAGACACATCACATGTGTAGCATGTAGTATACGAAACTCATTTTGGTAAACCGGTTCAGTAATAAGGTGGATAGGATAACAACATGAAACAAACATATACCTATGTACTATGGCCACTATATTGTCCATATCATTCTAGTTTATGTTGCCAAATCAAGATAGAGACATAGTTCAAATCATATATTTTTAAGACACACCAGCATAGACAGAATATAAGTGTGAGAAACTACACAACACTGGCAACACTTGTAATGTGCATCACATGAGAACATAACTGTTTATACAACTGAAACTGAAATCAACATAGAGCAAGAAGTTAGAACATCAATTAGTTAAAGAAATAGGTTTAAAACATACCTATTGCGCCATTGGAGTTTCAATTAGATCCTTCAAATTGGATAGTAGTTGGTATGAGTAAACACAGTGATGCAAGAGCAAAGGAATATGGAACATAGCTACGTAATCTGACCTGAGAATAGTTGCTCTTCTGCTTTAAACGTGGAGTTTGGGTTCACTGTGGTGGTCTTTGTGCTTTGGGCACTGCAATTGCTTTACAAACTTCTTGTGTGTGGGTACTCTATGGTGGACATGGTGTTGTGTCATCTAGAAGTGGGTTACTATGCACTGGGGTTGGGGTTAGATGGGTTGTAGCTAGTTCTCTGTACAACGGTGTAAGTGTGCAATCTGGAAGAGTCTCGATTATGTGTGGTGGGGCTATTTCATGGGCCAGTACAACCATGGTTCTATCTGCATCGACGGGTAGCACCGTCTTTTGTGAAGAACGGGTTTTTGCTCCCTTAGATACTGCCATCACCCCCTCCAATTCAAATGGCTGATAAACAAGAAAATAAATTGAACGTACAGACATTGTATGATAGACAAATGTGGTAATTCATATATATGTTGTCTAACCAAACAAGACAGCATGACACAATTTCACATATATGATGGCTAACTAAATAGGATAGCACGACATAGTTTCAGATATATGATGGATAACTTAACATGATATAATGGCATAATTCAACATATGATGAGTATCTAAACAAGTTGACATGACAAAACTATATGATGTCTTTCTAAAATAGGTTGGGATGAAATAATTCACATACATGTTGCCTAAGTATGCATGATGGCATGATATAATTGACATAATTGATTCATATACTAAGCAGCTGGCACTCGCATGTATGATCTCTAAACTAAGCAGACATAATTGAATGTTGCGCATATGATGTCTAAACTAAGCAATGCAAGACACCGTATGCATGATATGAGAAATATAAAACATTGCAAATTAGAGCATACACCTCAGGTGGGATATATGACTGGTCATCTGTCTCCGAATCCTCCTCTGAGGAGCTACCTATAACCATCGAGATATATGCTTCAACAGGTACCACTGCCGGCTCTGAAGACCTTGTTTTCACTCCTAAGTTTTCCATAACCGGCTCAAATGGCTGATACACATGAAGAGTAGTTCAATATACACAGGTTGTCGACAAATGGAATACGTAATGAAAAAAGGATGTCATGAGATAATTCACATGTATGATGCCTGGCTACATGGCGGTGCATAATTCACATATATGACAACTGGCTGAAAAACATGGCATTGCATAATTCGCATATCTGATATAGAAAGAAAACAGGAGGCATTCACACAAAGCATGTCCAATCTAATTAGATGGCATGTCAATGCAAGACACCATATGCATGATATGAGCAATATGACCCTGCCAAGTTAGAGCATGCACCTC
>NC_041383.1:334969674-334983488 GCF_002162155.2 Triticum dicoccoides | reverse complement strand
ACTGGTCATCTATCTCCGAATCCTCCTCTGAGGGGCTATCTATAACCAGCAAGAAATCTGCATCAACAGGTAGCACTGACTTCTCAGAAGACCTTGTTTTCACTCCAGATTTTAGCATGACCGACTCAAATGGCTGATGCACAGGAAGAGTAGATGAATGTATAAACACTGTGGACAAATGGAATACATTATAAAAATATGGCACAACAGAATTCACATATACGATGGCTGGCTAAACAGGATGGCATTGCACGATTCACGTATATGATGCCTGGCTAAAGAGGATGGCATTTCATAATTCCATTATACTCCCTCCATTCCTAAATATTTGTCTTTTTAGAGATTTCAAATGGACTACCACATATAGATGTATATAGACATATTTTAGAGTGTAGATTCACTCATTTTGCTCCGTATGTAGTCACTTGTTGAAATCTCTAAAAAGATAAATATTTAGGAAGGGTGGGAGTATGATATAGAAACCTAACAGGTGGCATTCAACACAAAACAAATCTAAACTAACCTGATGACATATAAGATGTATAATGTAAGCAATGTGAGGCTCCATATGCATGATATGACCAACATCAGCATGCCAGGTTAAAGCAAACACCTCAGGGGATAAATAGGAGTGGTCGTCTCCTCTGAATAGTTATGTTCCTCTGGAATACAATCTGGAATGGCGGGAGGGGGGGGGGCACTTCGCCCACCATGGAGCGGTGTCTGCATGACATTATATTCCCATGCAACGGTCTTCTCTTTTTCTCTACATGTTCAGTACGATTGTGTACAATAACTTACATGCATAATAAAAAAACATAGTTAGATTATGTAAGGCCTAAGGGGTGCATGCAGAAATCAAGACTAATGATAGCAAACGAGTGGATAGATCCAAAACTAATGATAGCAGGTAGATTATAGCTTCACTTTAAAAAGATAGACGATGGATCATCTACTGTTTGTTGCCCACCCAACATGAACGACATAGAAGACCCTAGATGAACCAGATAGTAGATAGATACTATTCGTTTGTGCCTCGATATGTGCCCCACATGCATTCTAAAACTCAAGTTTGAACATTAGGTTGGACCTGAGTCGGAGTCTAAGAGGTGAATAGGACAATAAAGTAGCAGGTAATAATAACCGATGTATAACGTAAGTAGACATGAAAGAGTGCGACCTCTCTTCCGGAACTGTGTAGTCCTTAGGTTCATCTGCTCAGTCGATGATGGTAATGCAGTTGGTGTGGCTGCCGTCAACGAGGAAGATGATCTGAGGCGGCGAAAGAAAGTCTGCAAGGGGAATCTCTGCTGCAGTGAGTCGATGGTGCACCTCAGGTGTGGTGGATGATGGCACGGAAGGAGCAGGACATAACACACAGAGTTTCCTTTGACACCTATCTGAAAATGAAGTAAATCTGTAAGGGCTCTTTAGAATTGGAGGACTATACAAACGCAGCGACAGGAAAAACACACGAATAGGATAGGAATGCACGTGCAAAACAGAGCATTTGCAAACATATGATTTCTGTCAACCTGGGTGTTTGGTTCACATGAATTGGAAGAACACAGGAATGGAAAAACATGGTCAAATTAAAGTCAAACCACATGAAAAAAATGAAAAAAATAAGAATCTTATTATGCTAGTAATGCAATTCGTCCTGTTCTCCATGCATATTAATTTGAAAAGGACGTCCAAGTGGATATTGAAATTCCTACATTTTTTCTTTGAAAGAGACACCAAAGGAAAAAAGTCCTCCAGTTTTGCTTTACTCCATTCCTTCTAATCAAATGCACGAATAGTAGTACCACAGTAAAGTTTCCAATTCCTATGTTTTCCTTCACTTTTTCTTTGAACCAATGGCGATTCTAGTAGGTAGTCTTCAACAGTCTGAAGCCTGACCTTGAAATATTTTGTGAGCTTACATTTGGTCCACATTAGTATCATATAATGGCTATCTTGCTAAACCGATTAAAATTGTGATTCAAAAGAGCATTTAGTTTTCTCCCTGTTAACTTTGTGACCATGATTCATTTATTTCTAGATTTCCAACTACTTTGAACCAAAGGACCCTTGAGCGACCGACATGAGTGCAGAATAACAAAGTGATGCGATGAGTGTACAACCTCTTTGGCATAGCCTTGTTGACCTCAACATAATTGGGTTGGACGTGGAGGATGGTGATGCTGGTGTGACTGTCGGAGGCGGGGAAGAAGATCTGAGGCCTCTGGATACGACACTGCTACCTCTTGAGCACTGCGTTGGTTTTCCCTTGAAGAGGAAAGGGTGATGCAGCAAAGTAGCGTAAGTATTTCCCTCAGTTTTTGAGAACCAAGGTATCAATCCAGTAGGAGGTTACACGCAAGTCCCTCGTACCTACACAAACAAACAAGAACCTCGCAACCAACGCGATAAAGGGGTTGTCAATCCCTTCATTTCCACTTGCAAAAGTGAGATCTGATAGAGATAAAAAGATAAGATAAATATTTTTGGTATTTTTATGATATAGATTGAAAAGTAAAGATTGCAAAATAAAGTAGATCGGAAACTTATATGATGGTAAATAGACCCGGGGGCCATATGTTTCACTAGTGGCTTCTCTCAAGATAGCATAAATATTACGGTGGGTGAACAAATTACTGTCGAGCAATTGATAGAAAAGTGCATAGTTATGAGAGTATCTAGGCATGATCATGTATATAGGCATCACGTCCGCGACAAGTAGATCGAAACGATTCTGCATCTACTACTATTACTCCACACATCGACCGCTATCCAACATGCATCTAGATTATTAAGTTCATAAGAACAGAGTAACGCATTAGGCAAGATGATATGATGTAGAGGGATAAACTCAAGCAATAGGATATAAACCCCATCTTTTTATCCTCGATGGCAACAATACAATACATGCCTTGCTGCCCCTGCTGTCACTGGGAAAGGACAACCGCAAGATTGAATCCAAAGCTAAGCACTTCTCCCATTGCAAGAAAGATCAATCTAGTAGGCCAAACCAAACTGATAATTCGAAAGGACTTGCAAAGATAACCAATCATACATAAAATAATTCAGAGGAGATTCAAATATTTCTCATAGATAAACATGATCATAAACCCACAATTCATCGGATCTCGACAAACACATCGCAAAAAGAGTTACATCAAATATATCTCCAAGAAGATCGAGGATAACATTGTATTGAGATTCAAAGAGAGAGAAGAAGCCATCTAGCTAATAACTATGGACCCGATGGTCTGCGGTAAACTACTCACAACTCCTTGGAGAGGCCTTGGCGTTGATGTAGAAGCCCTCCATGATCGATTCCCCCTCCGACCGAGCATCGGAAAAGGCCCCAAGATGGGATCTCACGGGTACAGAAGGTTGCGCCGCTGGAAATAGGGTTTCTTAGTGCTCGTCGATGTTTTCAGGGTATGCAAGTATATATAGGCGAAGGAAGTCGGTCAGGGGAGCCACGAGGGGCCCATGAGGGCGGGGGGGGGGGGCGTGCCCACCCCCCTAGGGCACGCCCTGGACCCTCGTGGCCGCCTCATTTACTTCTTGACATCCACTCCAAGTCTCCTGGATTGCGTTTGTTCCAAAAATATCTCTCGCGAAGGTTTCATTCCGTTTGGACTCCGTTTGATATTCCTTTTCTGCGAAACACTGAAATAGGCACAAAAACAGCAATTCGGGCTAGGCCTCCGGTTAATAGGTTAGTCCCAAAAATGACATAAAAGTTTATAGTAAAGCCCATAAACATCCAAAACGGGTAATATAATAGCATGGAACAATCAAAAGTTATAGATACGTTGGAGACGTATCAAGCATCCCAAGCTTAATTCCTGCTCGTCCTCGAGTAGGTAAATGATAAAAACAGAATTTTTGATGTGGAATGCTACCTAGCATATTTCTCAATGTAATTTTCTTTATTGTGGCATGAATGTTCAGTCCAAATGATTCAAGAAAAAAGTTCATATTAACATGAAAACAATAATACTTCAAGCATACTAACAAAGCAATCATGTCTTCTCAAAATAACATGGCTAACGAAAGTTATCCATACCAAATCATATAGTCTGGCTATGCTCTATCTTCATCACACAAAGTAATTAAATCATGCACAACCCAGATGACTAGCCAAGCAATTGTTTCATACTTTGATATTTCTCAAACCTTTTCAACTTTCACGCAATACATGAGCGTGAGCCATGGACATAGCACTATATGTGGAATAGAATGGTGGTTGTGGAGAAGACAAAAAAGGAGAATATAGTCTCACATCAACTAGGCGTATCAACGGGCTATGGAGATGCCCATTAATAGATACCAATGTGAGTGAGTAGGGATTGCCATGCAACGGATGCACTAGAGATATAAGTGTATGAAAGCTCAAAAAAAACTAAGTGGGTGTGCATCCAACTTGCTTGCTCACGAAGACCTAGGGAAATTTGAGGAAGCCCATCATTGGAATATACAAGCCAAGTTCTATAATGAAAAATTCCCACTAGTATATGAAAGTGACAACATAGGAGACTCTCTATCATGAAGATCATGGTGCTACTTTGAAGCACAAGTGTGGTAAAAGGATAGTAAAATTGTCCCTTCTCTCATTTTCTCTCATTTTTTTGGTGGGCTTCTTTGGCCTTTTTTTATTTGTGCTTCTTTGGCCTCTTTTATTTTTCATAAAGTCCGGAGTCTCATCCCGACTTGTGGGGGAATCATAGTCTCCATCATCCTTTCCTCACTTGGGACAATGCTCTAATAATGAAGATCATCACACTTTTATTTACTTACAACTCAAGAATTACAACTCAATACTTAGAACAAAGTATGACTCTATGTGGATGCCTCCTGCGGTGTACCGGAATATGCAATGAATCAAAAGCGACATGTATGAAAGAATTATCAAGGTGGCTTTGCCACAAATACGATGTCAACTACATGATCATGCAAAAGCAATATGACAATGATGGAGCGTGTCATAATAAACGGAACGGTGGAAAGTTTCATGGCAATATATCTCGGAATGGCTATGGAAATGCCATAATATGTACGTCCGGTGGCTGTTTTGAGGAAGGTATATGGTGGGTGTATGGTACCGGCAAAAGTTGCACGACACAAGAGAGGCTAGCAATGGTGGAAGGGTGAGAGTGCGTATAACCCATGGACTCAACATTAGTCATAAAGAACTCATATACTTATTGCAAAAATCTACAAGTTATCAAAACAAAGTACTACGCGCATGCTCCTAGGGGGGTAGATTGGTAGGAAAAGACCATCGCTCGTCCCCGACCGCCACTCATAAGGAAGATAATCAAAAAATAAATCATGCTCCGACTTCATCACATAACGGTTCACCATACGTGCATGCTACGGGAATCACAAACTTCAACACAAGTATTCCTTCAATTCACAACTACCCAACTAGCATGGCTCTAATATCACCATCCTCATATCTCAAAACAATCATAAGGAATCAAACTTGTCATAGTATTCAATGCACTTTCTATGATAGTTTTTATTATACCCAACTTGGATGCCTATCATATTAGGACTAATTTTATAACCAAAACAAATACCATGCTGTTCTAAAAGAATCTCAAAATAATATAAGTGAAGCATGAGAGATCAATAATTTCTACAAAATAAAACCACCGCCGTGCTCTAAAAAGATATAAGTGAAGCACTAGAGCAAAACTGTCTAGCTCAAAAGATATAAGTGAAGCACATAGAGTATTTTAATAAATTCCGAATCATGTGTGTCTCTCCCAAAAGGTGTGTACATCAAGGATGATTGTGGTAAACTAAAAAGCAAAGACCCATATCATACAAGACGCTCCAAGCAAAACACATATCATGTGGTGAATAAAAATATAGCTCCAAGTAAAGTTACCGATATACGAAGACGAAAGAGGGGATGCCTTCCGGGGCATCCCCAAGCTTAGGCTTTTGGTTGTACTTGAATTACCTTCGGGTTACTTGGGCATCCCCAATATTAGGCTCTTGCCCCTCCTTATTCCATAGTCCATCAAATCTTTACCCAAAACATGAAAACTTCACAACACAAAACCCAACAGAAAATCTCATAAGATCCGTTAGTGCAAGAAAGCAAACCACCACTTTAAGGTAATGTAATAAACTCATTCTTTATTTATATTGGAGTTAAACCTACTGTATTACAACTTCTCTATGGTTCATACCCCCCGATACTAGCCATAGATTCATCAAAATAAGCGAACAACACACGAAAAACAGAATCTGTCAAAAACAGAACAGTCAGTGGAAATCTGTAACTTTCTAATACTTCTGGAACTCTAAAAATCCTACGAAAATAGGAAGTCCTAGGAAATTTGTCTATTAATCTACTGCAGAAAGAATCAACTCAAGAGGACATTTCTGTGATTTATTAAAAGTATTCTCGTGCGCGCTAAAGTTTCTGTTTTTCAGCAAGATCAAATTAACTATCACCCAAGATGATCCTATAGGTTCTACTTGGCACAAACACTAATTAAAACATAAAATCACATCTAAACAGAGGCTAGATGAGTTATTTAATACTAAACAGGAGCAAAAAGCAAACAACAAAAATAAAATTGGGTTGCCTCCCAATAAGCGCTATCGTTTAATGCCCCTAGCTAGGCATAAAAGCGAGAATAGATCTACGTATTGCCATCTTTGGTATTCAATTCATAAGTGGCTCGCATAATAGATTCATAAGGTAATTTGATTTTCTTTCTAGGAAAGTGTTCCATGCCTTTCCTTAATGGAAATTGTAATCTAATATTTCCTTCCTTCATATCAATAATTGCACCAATCGTTCCAAGGAAAGGTCTACCAAGAATAATAGGACATGAAAAATTACAATGTATATCAAGCACGATAAAATCTGTGTTCACATAATTCCTATTTTCAACAATAAGAACATAATTAATCCTTCCCATAGGTTTCTTAATAGTGGAATCCGAAAGGTGCAAGTTTAAAGAGCAATCATCAAAATCACGGAAATCTAACACATCACATAGAGTTTTAGGAATCGTGGAAACATTAGCACCCAAATAACACAAAGCATAGCATTCATGATCTTTAATCTTAATTTTAATAGTAGGTTCCCACTCACCATAAAGTTTTTTAAGGATAGAAACTTCCAATTCAAGTTTTTCTTCATAAGATTGTGTCGGGGAAACTGATCCACAAACACCTATGGGACCGGCGGACCAAGCCCCTTTCGGTTCGGCGGGGGGCGGAGGTCACACGAAGAGCAGATCGAGGCGAAGCACACGAGTAGTTTACCCAACTTCGGAGCTCTCCGGAGAGATAATACTCCTACTGCTTCTTGTCTGATTGTATTGTGTTCTTGCTCGAGAGCGCTGAATGCTACAGTACACTCTAGCTGCTAACGAAACCGAGCGTGTGTGATATTCTGGGCTCTAACCCCCCCTACGTTGCGCATGGGCCTCCTTTTATATGTTAAAGGGGTCACCCATAGGTGGCAACGCAGACGAGGGTAAAAATGGAAAATAAGTTGCGGTTGGTACAACCACCTGCACAGTGCATCCTACCTAACCCTGACGGCAGGGGACAAAGGCATTAAATGCCCATCTGTGTCGCCCAAACAGTGTAAAAAGGGACCGTCAGGGGTGCCACCGCTCGCCACGATGGCAGTCTTGTCAGCTTCGCATGCCACCGCGCACCGCTGGCTGCACAGCCTCTCGCCACGCGCGCCTGGAAAGGCCCCCCAGAGCGACACGTTGGTGGATGTGCTGGAGCGTGGGTACATAGTGGTAGCCTGCCGCGGCAAGCGCCTTGCCGCGGCTGTTGTCTTGTCGGGTCCGGAATCTTGTTGCTCACCGGGCCTTGCCGGGACGCGCGGCGCGTTGCGGCAAGTTCCTTGAAATGCCTTGGTTGGCCTTCCCGGCAAGCTCCTCTTGCCGGGGCCTTGTCTCCTGAGCTTAAATACTTTGTTCCTGAATGGCTCCAAAGGAACCATGGAGGGCCTCGACGGTCATCCGGCAAGCCTTGCCGCGGGGCACTGCAACTGCTCGTGCACAAGTTCGGGATACTAGGGTACCCCTACTCTAGTACACCGACAGGAGCCCCTGGGCCTGGGCCACACACGGTGCCGAGCGCTGTTGGGCCAGGCCCAAAACAGGGCACGGGCACGCGTGGCCTGGATTACACCGTATCTTACTCCGTATCCACCGCACCCTCCCCAACAGCACGCGTCGAATGCGGCATCGTGGGAGAGATCGTGGGTGGTTTCTTTATTCGGAAGGGCGAAACGTCCGCCCCCTCCCTTTTTATAAGCAGGGGAAACAGGGGCAGTTTGCCTACTTCGCCGGTTGCTACTTCATTCTCGAAAATCTCCGCCGCTCCCCCCTTCTTCCCGAAGCCGAAAGAGAGCAGCGCTCCGCCCCCCATTGCCACCGGCGCCACCAACACCGTCGACCTCCCCCGCCACCTCCGCCATGGCTCCGAAAGCTGACAAGGGGAAGGGCATGAAATCGGTCGAGGCGCAGCGGCTCACGGCGCTGCAGAAGGAGCGGGCCGTCTTCCCCCCTCAGCTTGACGCAAAGGAGCCGAGGGAGTACTACTACCTTTTCTGGTCGATGGAGATGCGAGCACATCCGCGCACAAGGGTACTCCCGGCTACCGCTTCAAGATTGGCTCCGAACGGGTATCCCTTCTTTGCGCTGTTCTTCTATTGCGGGCTCTGCCCGCCCTTCTCTAAATTCTTCTGCGATATCATGAACACCTACGGGTTCCGCCTCCTTGATTTCACCCCCAATGCCGTTCTGACCATGGCAGTTTTTGCACATCTGTGCGAAAACTTTGTCGGAGTCCACCCAAACGTAGCCCTTTTCCGCCACTTCTTCATGCCTCGAGTCGAGAGAGGAGAGCCCCTTGCCGGAGGAATCGCTTGGATCTCGAGGGTCGGCAAGAAGGAAGCCTATCTGGAGGGAGAGCTCCGCAGCAAATGGGATGAATGGAGAGCAGAGTGGTGCTGGGTCGTCGAGGAGAACCCACAACCATTTACTGCCCTGCGCCAAGCCCCAATAGTACGCGGCAACGATTGGAGTAATGTGGCCCCGGAAGGTGATAGGCTGAAGATTGCCGTCACCCGCATCCTTCGCCTCAGGCTTGCCGGGCTCACTGTAGGCGCTGTAGGCGCAGATTTCCTTCGCTGCCGCATCGCCCCCCTGCAGGAGAGGGGGAGACCCGCCTGGGAGTTCCAAAACTCGGTGGATATCATGAGGCTGCGCCCAGGCCTCAACTTCAACTTCACTGTTCTGGAGCTGGACGCGATGCTCCTGGAGCTGTTCAAGCGCGATCCCCAGCATCCATTCATGTTGCCGCGGGACATCGTTCCACTGTGCAACAATTCTTCGCTTGACCGCATCCGCACAATGATGCCGCTGTGCGACTCTCACAGAATCGTTCCAACCTGGCAAGAGCCGGCAGACGCCATCATGCAGGAGTTCTTCGACGGCTTGGTCGAAGTGCCGGTCCGTGCTGATGAGCAGAAGAGCCTCACCCGCGACACCACCGATGCGGAGATGCAGCGCATCGCCACCAGGCTGGAAGAGGCGGCAGCAGCCGCTGCCGCGGGCGTGTTTGGGTTCACCGTGGAGGAGGCAGAGGCAGCAGAGGCGGCAAGCCTTGCCGAGCGAGAGGAGTTCACCAGCGAGGAAGAGCTCGCCGGGCCTGAAGCTGAGCCGAGCGAGCCCGGCGAGGAAGAGCTTGTCGGGCCCGAGCCTTCAGACAGCTTGCCGCAGGTGGAGCCCCCGGCCCCGCCAAGAAGGCGTCTTCGCAAGGCCAGGGACGTAGCGGGGCGGCAGACGAGCCAACAGCCGCCGAGCCGTGCGACACGCTCTACCGCGGCAAGCACTGTTGCCGCGGGAGCGCCTCTCGCCGCTGCGGCAACTGGAGCGGGGTCTTCCCGGTCCACCGCCACTGCTCCTGCCAAGCGGGCGAGGGAGCCTACTCCTCCGCCTCGTCGCACCGGAGGCGAGCCGGACTTCGATCTCTCCGCGCTCAGCTCCGACGAGGAAGAAGAAGAGTAAAATCCCTTGCCGTTCTTGTTGTTCTTCGATCTTTGTTGGCTTTCGTCTTGTATCTGACTTGCTTCGATCTGAATCCATTCCTTTTCAGGACGCTGGCCCAGAGAGCGGCGAAGAGAGCCAAGGCCCCGGTGATTGTCATCGAAGATGATCCCACCATGTCAGCAGGGGGTGTGTCTGAGACCACCTTGACGGACCCGGCAACTACTCCCCAAAGCAGCCCCCAGCGCAGCCCCCAGTGTAAGTTTATAGTTTACTTCCTGCCGTCAGGCGTGCATGGGTGCTCTTTTCTCTACTGATATCTTGACTGTTGGATTTGTGTAGGAGCAGAGCAGCCTCACCAGGAGGGCCCGGAGGCCGCTCCCGAAGTGCTATCTGCTTCGACTACGCCGCCGAGGGAGGATTCCCCGGCAAGGGAGCATTCTCCAGCAAGGGAGAATTCTCCGGCAAGGGGTAGTTCTCCGGCAAGGGACAGCGCCAGTGATCCTCCGGTGGTTGAGACCACGACTGCAGATCCTAGCACAGGTACCCCTTTTGCCTGAAAACTTCCCTTGGGTTCTTCTTCTTCTGATTTTCTTTTTGAAAATTCGCTTGACCTTTCTCCCCTCTTCAGTCGTCAGATCCACTTGCCACGGAGCCCATGGAAACCGAGGCCGCCGGTGAGGAGAACGTGCGCGGCAACAACGACGACGCCACGGTCACTGAAGAAGAGGCCGGTGCTGATGATCCCGCCGGCGAAGAGGCCGCCAAGGCTGCTGCTGCAGAAGCAGGCGAGGGATCCGGCGATCGCACTGACGGCCCCGAGGCCGCAGGAGCGCCAGGCGCTACGCCGACCGCCGATCCCTCCGCTGATGTTGTAGCGCCAGGCTCCGAAGAGCCCCAGTCCGGCGCCTACTTGAAGGCCGGCGACAGTATCTTCATCAAGCTCCCCTGGGCGTCAAGCTCCAGGGCGCCGGTCGAGGGAGAAACCTTGGATGGAGAGGTGCTCGCCTCTGCAGGGTTGACGGTAGTCGACGCGCCAAGCAGCAGCAGCGACGAGCCTGAAGAGGAGCGGCTGTTGCGGAAGCTGACGTCGCTCTACCGTGCCCGACAAGCCAAGCTGGCCTCCCGAGAAGCGCTTGTCGCGAAGGCGGGAGTTGATATTGAGAAGCATGCGGAGGAGCTCCGAGGCCTCAGGCAGGAAGCTCTCCGGTCCTTGGCGGAGGAGCGGGAGCAACTTCTCGAGGAGCGGAAAGCCTTCCTCCTCGAGAAGGCTGAAGCTGAAGAGAAGCAACGGCTTGTCGCCGAAAGCTTATTCACGCAAGAAAGAGAGTTGGCGCAGCACAAGGTCTATCTTGACAGCCACGAGGAGGAGCTTGCCGCGCGCAAGCAAGCGATTGGCGGGGCTCTCAAGGAGGCAAAGGATGCTGCCGCAGCTGCCGAGGCCGCCAAGAAGGAGCTGGAGACAAAGGTGGCGCAGCTGGAAGCCGATCTCCGGGCGAGCGGCGAGGAGCTTGCCGCTCTCAAGCGTGAGCGCGAGAAGGATGTTGCCGCTCATGGTGAGCTTCAAGGTCTCCTCGCAGAGAGGAGCAAGGAGCTTAGCGCCGCCAAGGACTCCAATGCGGATCTTGAGTTGAAGTTGGCTACTTTGAGTCAGAGCTGGACGGCGCCAGGGAGCAGGAGGTGGCCTTGTCGGAGAAGATCAAGGCTGACGAGGCGCTGCTGGTGAATGCTGCTGCCGCCCACGACGCCTTCAGGGAGACTGTGGACACTGGACTGAGGGTCTGGTGAATATTGCCGCCGCCATCGACGGGGAGCTGGCGCAGCTGGGGATGGAGGAGCTCGGGTACTCCTCCGACGAGCACCTCCAGCCCAGCGCCAAGCTCAGCCTGTTCTTCAAGGGCGTGGCGACGGCCCTCCAGCGACTCCGGGAGAAGATTCCAAAGCAGCTGGCCGACGAGTCGCGCAGGATCTGCGCGGGGGTTCTTCAGAAGGTGCTGGTGAAGGTGGCCTTCCGCAATCCAGGCCTCAACCTCACCAACGTCCTCAAATCCTTGCTACCGGATGCTGATCTGGATGCGCTCAAGGCCCTTGTCGCACCCATTGTGGACAAGGTGAGTGAGATCAAGAGGGTTGAGGGCGATCGCGTAGATTAGGCCGCCCGTTTTCTCTTTGTCGCTGCTGGTCATGTTACGAGAACATCTATTAGAGCCGCGACAAGCTATCTTGTAATATAACTCTATTTTGGGTAGAGATTTGCTACATTATTCCTTTTACTTGATCCCTTCCTTTGTATGTTTTTACCCTACGCTTTTAGGGAACTTGTCGGTGCAGGTACCTGGGCTGCGAGCGCTGAGTGCGGGACGTCAGCAGCCTGCTGGCGGTGCTGCTTCCGACAAGAAACCTTGTTGCAACTAGTCGCAGCTCACTTAAATTGTTGAGCGGACTCGAAACAAAGTAAGGGCGCAACTAGCTATGAGTTGGTTCCTTCGCGCACAGGTTTTCCATACAAAGTACGGTCGTTCGAGGAGATAACTTAAAAATTTAAAACTGATTGCTCAAACTTTGGCAACTTAGCTTTTCTGTCGTTTGCTTCCCGGTAAGGCGAAACTTCCTTGAACGATGCCTGGTCCACACCATTATCTTCTTCATTCCCCCCGGCAAACTTGTGTGTGAGGGAATCTTCCTTTCCTTTTTGAGAAAAAGAAAGAAGAGAAAATATAAAGGCATGGAGCCTTATGGCTCGTTATTGCTTACCAGGGGTAGGTGCTGCACAAAATGTCAGATAACGCATGCAAATATAAAGTAAAAAACATGAAATTTACAAGATGTGCGGAGCACATGAGCTTTACTTATGCACGGGATCTGCGCCCGGCTTTGTATAGAGGATTACATGCAACATCGGCAAGACTTGTACAAAAGGTGGTTGCCGGAACGGGTTCCGGCAACCGCGCCCTACGGGTAAAACTTACGAAGATGCTCAATGTTCCAGGAGTTGCTCACCGGTACGCCATCTTCGGTCTCAAGGCAGACAACACCAGGCCTAGTGACTCGTTTCACCCGATAAGGGCCTTCCCACTTCGGCGTCAACTTGTTGGAATTCTTGGCGGACTGAACGCGCCAAAGAACAAGGTCGCCTTCCTCGAAACTTCTGGCGTTAACTTTGCGGCTATGGTAGCGGCGCAAAGCTTGCTGGTATCGAGCAGCTCGTACAACAGCCTGAAGACAGTCCTCCTCAAGGAGCAGCGCGTCATCTTGTCGCAGCTGCTCTTGCTCAAGCTCATCATAAGCGAGCACTCGAGGTGACCCGTATATGAGTTTCGTGGGGAGAACTGCCTCTGCTCCATAGACTAGAGCGAAAGGTGTGTGGCCAGTGGCTCGATTTGGCGTCGACCTGATCGACCAAAGAACCACCGGCAGCTCCTCAATCTAGTTCCTTCCGCACTTGCGCAGCCTGTCGAAAGTTCTGGTCTTGAGCCCGCGCAGCACTTCAGCATTTGCCCTCTCCGCTTGACCGTTGCTTCTCGGATGAGCAACAGAAGTGAAGCAGACCTTGGCGCCAAGATCCTGGACGTACTGCATGAAGGTGCGGCTCGTAAATTGCGTGCCGTTGTCGGTGATGATCCTGTTAGGGATCCCGAAACGGCAAACAATCGACCTGAAGAACTTGACTGCTGACTGTGCTGTCACCTTCCTCACTGGTCCCACTTCTGGCCACTTTGTGAACTTGTCGATTGCAACGTACAAGTACTCAAAGCCCCCGACAGCTCGGGGGGG
>NC_041383.1:334939213-334969324 GCF_002162155.2 Triticum dicoccoides | reverse complement strand
CCAGACCGAAAATGGCCAGGATAAAGGGATCGTCTGGAGAGCTTGAGCTGGCTGGTGTATCTGCTTGGAATGGAACTGGCACGCTTCACACTTGGTTACTTGTGCAGTTGCATCCTGGAGGGCTGTCGGCCAAAAGAAACCTTGCCGGAATGCTTTGCCGGCAAGTGCTCTTGCGCCAATGTGGTGACCACATATGTCTCCATGTATCTCTGCCAACAGCTTTTGTCCGTCTTCCCGGTGAATACACTTCAATTTCACACCATTGAGTCTTCTTCTGTACAGTATGTTGTCGACAAACTGGTACATACTTGACTGCCGGGCTACTCTTTCCGCTTCTTCTTGCTCTTCGGGAAGTTCTCCTGTCTGAAGGAAATGGACAATCTGCTGTGCCCATGCTGGAGCTTGTGGCTCGACAACAAGGACTAAAGGTACATCTGCTGCTGCGGGAACATCCGCTTCTACGGCAAGAACTCGTGGCTCTGCCGGAGCTTGATGTTCCCCGACAAGCTTGCCGGAGCAAAACTTGTTGGGAGCGTCCGCTTCAACGGAACAAACCCTAAGGTTTGCCGGAGCAGACTGCTCCTCAGCACTCTTGGTGTTGATCCTGAGGAACTTCCTGGCGACGGCTTCGAGAAGCTCTGCCGGAAAATAGTCACCAGAAAACAACTTCCTCTTCTTGCTCTGTCCAGTTGATGGCATTACGGATGGTTGAGTCAGCTTGAGCACAAAGATCCCTGGTTCCACAGGTAACTTAAGTGAGGCGCACTTTGACAGGCCGTCGGCAATGTCGTTCTGAGCTCTTGGAACATGCTCCATCTGCAGGCCGTCAAAGTGCTCTTCTAGTTTTCTCACTTCATCAACGTAAGCTTCCATTAACGGACTATGATAACTCTTGTTCACTTGGCGGACGACAAGATGTGAGTCACCCTTGACAATGAGCTTCTTGATCCCAAGGTCTGCTGCGATCTTGAGGCCGGCAAGCAAACCTTCATACTCTGCAGTATTGTTCGTTGCTTGCTCCTTGGGAAAGTGCATCTGGACTACGTACTTGAGATGCTCTCCGGTGGGTGCAACAAGTAGCACGCCAGCACCGGCGCCTTGCAGCGAGAAGGCACCATCAAAGTACATCAGCCACTCTTTGCTTGCTTCCTTGACGGGGATGCTCGTCTCTGGAATTTCTTCATCTGGTGTTGGCGTCCACTCTGCTATGAACTCTGCCAATGCTCTGCTTTGGATAGTTGCTTCTGGATTTTGCAGTTCTAGTGCCCACTCGACAATCCTGCCTGTTGCTTCTGGATTTTGCAGTATCCTCTTCAACGGAAAGCGAGTGACAACTGTGATCTCATGTGCTTGGAAGTAATGGCGCAGCTTTCTTGAGGCCATGAGGAGGCCGAAAAGCAATTTCTGCACACCAGAGTACCTTGACCTAGCCCCCTGCAGAAGGGAACTGACAAAGTAAACTGGGCGCTGCACCATTCTCTTCTGCATCTTCTCATGCTCCTGCGCAGATCATCCTTGTCGGGACCAGAGCTTGCCGGTGAAGTCCCCTGCTTGTCGCTGGATGTGTCTGCCGTGGTTGCTGGCTCATCATCCGCCTCTCTCTCTGCTAGTAACGCAGCACTAACCACTTGATTGGTCGCCGCTATATATAGCAGCAACTTCTCTTGTGGCTTAGGTGCGACAAGTGTTGGAGTGGAGGACAGGTATCTCTTCAAGTCCTGCAGCGCGGCCTCCGCTTCCGGAGTCCATTTCATTGGTCCTGCCTTTTTCAATATTTTGAAAAATGGCAGGGCGCGCTCAGCAGACCTAGAGATAAACCTGCTGAGAGCAGCTACGCAACCGGCAAGTCTTCGTACATCCTTGACGCGCTTTGGTGCTTCTATCTGCTCAATGGCCTTGATCTTGTCGGGATTGGCTTCAATTCCCCACTGAGACACGAAGAACCCGAGAAGCTTGCCGGAGGGGACTCCAAATACGCACTTCTCGGGGTTAAGCTTGAGGTTGATCTTGCGCAGATTTGCAAAGGTTTCATCTAAATCTTGAATTAGGGTCGCCTTGTCCTTGCTCTTGACCACTATGTCATCCATGTAGGCTTCCACATTTCTGTGTATTTGCGGTTCAAAAGCGTCCTGGACTACCCTTGCAAATGTTGAACCAACATTCTTCAAACCGAAAGGCATCCGTACGAAACAGTATGTGCCACATGGGGTAATGAATGCGGTCTTCTCCTCATCCTCTTCTGCCATGAAGATCTGATGATATCCTGAGTATGCATCAAGAAATGAAAGCAAGTCACATCCGGCCGTGGAGTCAACAATCTGGTCGATGCGCGGCAAGGGAAATGGGTCTTTGGGACAAGCTTTATTAACATCAGTAAAGTCAATACAAAGCCTCCATTTCCCGTTTGCCTTGCGCACGACTACAGGATTGGCCAACCACGTAGGATGGAGCACTCCTCTGACAAGGCCTGCTGCTTCCAATTTCTTGATCTCTTCTGCAATGAATTCTTGGCGCTCCAATGCCTGTTTCCTGACTTTCTGCTTGACGGGCCGCGCATGAGGACAGACGGCAAGATGGTGCTCGATTACTTTCCTGGGAACACCGGGGATGTCAGACGGTTGCCATGCAAACACGTCGACGTTCGCCCGCAGGAAAGCAACGAGCGCGCTTTCCTATTTAGGGTCAAGAGTGGCACTGATGGTGAAGGTACCACCAGTGCCGTCCTCCTTGGCGGACACCTTCTTGGTCTCTGGTGGAGCCGCCATTGTCTTCTTACACTTGCCGGTGGAGCTCGATGGTGCGTCCTCGACGAAAGCGCAGCACTCCGAAGAGGTGCACTTCCCGGAGTGGGCATCAGAGCTCTTGCCGGACTTGGTCTTCTTCTTCCCCCCGGGAGCTTCAGCGGCAAGTGAGTTGCGATCTGTTGCGGCCGCTGCTTCCCGGTAGATCTTGTCGGCGCAAATAAGAGCATCCTTCTTGTCGCCAGGGACAGAGATGACACTTATCGGGCCTGGCATCTTCAGTACGTTGTATGCATAATGAGAGGCTGCCATGAACTTGGCGAGTGCTGGACGGCCAAGTATCCCATTGTAAGGCAATGGAAAGTCAGCAACGTCAAAAGTGACCCTCTCAGTCCTGAAGTTCAGCTCGCTGCCAAATGTCACTGGCAATGTGATCTTCCCCTTCGGCTTGCTCCTTCCCGGATTGATTCCTTGGAACGTGTCGGTCTCTTCGAGCTCGCTATCAGGGATCTGGAGTTTCTGGAGTACCGCGGAGGAGATCAAGTTCAAGCCGGCCCCGCCGTCAACTAGCATCTTGGTGACCTTGAGGTTGCGGATAGTTGGTGAAACCAACATCGGCAAGCACCCGACCGCAGTTATGCGATCAGGGTGATCCTCAATATCAAAGATGATGGGTGGTTCTGCCGCATTGACTTCCCGCACCCATTGCTTGAGCTGGCAGTGTGAAGTATGCAGAGAAACACCACCGTCAACGCATAGGACCTCTGTGGCTTTCTGGAACTCCTGCTCATCGGCCTCGTCATCATCCATATCTTCATCGTCGTCGTTGTCTTCATCCTTGTCGCAGCCGCGGGGAGGTCTGTCTCCTTGCCGCTGCTTGGCCTTGCTGCGGCGTCCTCCTCGGCCGGGACGTTTCTTGCTGGCTCCTCCAGCACCTTCCTGGGCCTTCTCCTTGTCACGCCGCTCGTATTCAGCCTTTTGCTGTTCTACAAGCAGCTCGACCTTCTTGCAGCTCTGGAGATCATGGCCCTTGGTGCGGTGGATCTTGCAGTATTGCTTGTTGGTGCCGTCCTGCTTGTCGGCGACCGCCACATCCACGGCAACCTCCTTGCCGGAGCTACCAGCTTTGGGCTTCTTGCCGGACTGCTCAATGACCGGCACCTCTTTGCCTCTTTTCTTCCTGTTGTTCCGCCGCCGGTTTTTCTTTGCCGGGGCAGTCTCCTCACTATCAGACCCTCCTGCTCCTGCATTCTCTCCGGGGAGTTTCCTCCCTTCCTCAGCACGCGCACACTTGTCGGCCAGGGCATATAGCTCACTGACGTCTCTGATCTTGTACATCGCCATCTCCTCCCGCATCCTGCGGTTTCGCACGTTCTGATGGAACGCGCTGATTACCGCAGCAGGGTGGACATCTGGGATGTTGTGCTGTACACGGCTAAATCTCTGAATGTACTTGCGCAGGGGCTCTCCTTCCTTCTGGGCGAGCAGATGAAGGTCGCTCTCTTGGCCATGAGGCTTGTGGCCGCCCATAAAGGCGCCGACAAACTGATGGCACAGGTCAGCCCAGGAGGATATGGAGTTGTCCGGCAAGTGCATGAGCCAGGATCTGACATTGGGCTTGAGTACCAGCGGGAAGTAGTTGGCAAGGATCTTGTCATCCCGTCCCCCGGCAGCTTGCACCGCGATGGTGTAGATGCTGAGGAACTCCGACGGATGCGTCTTGCCATCGTACTTCTCTGGTACATCTGGTTTAAAATTCTTCGTGCTGGGCCACTGGACCTGCTGCAGCTCACGAGTGAACGCAGGGCAACCTACCGCGTACGGCAAGTCGCCTGGTTCCCCTGGCGCATGCATGTCAACAGAGGGCCCAGCGCGCTTGTCGGATTGACGTCGCGCTTCTCTTCGGCGCTCGATGCGAGTACGAGCGTCTTCTTGCTGTCGTTCGTGAAGAACTTGGCGCTGATCGCGGCGAGCTCGTGGATCCGATGACGCAGTGGAGTCGCTGTCGAGGTGGATCCGGCGAGTTGGCGAGCTTGGCCTTCGGGGTGGAGAGTGCATGGTGGTTGCACCCCCACCGGTTTCGTCACCACCGGCTCGTGCCTAGCAGTCCTGCCGCGGCTGCGATGCAGTTGGCTGCCGCGGAGTGTTGCTGTTGGCAAAGCCGATGAGACTCTGAATGGTGGCCCTCCATTGGTCGATCTTGTCTTCCGCTGGAGGGTAATCCAGGAGCAGCTGAGCTCGCGCCAAATCTTCTGCTGGAGTGGTGGGCGGTAGTGGCGAACGGTGCGAGGAGCGGGATATGCTCAGACTTCTAACTATGTTAGAAGGAGCAGCATCCCGTCCAGGCGACCGAGTCTCGCTCGTGCCAGCACGTTGGCGTGCATGCTGGTCTTGAGCACCCCGAGATCCACCAGCTCGATCTTGTCCCAACGAACGTATGGTACTGCGAATACCATGACGCTGTCGGTCTTGCGCCTCCTGAGATGGGCGCGGGACATGTACGGACGCCGAGGTCTGTGCAGCCTTGTCCTTGGACCTGGCAGCATCGTGAGCTTCCTCGTCGACGTCCGTTCTTCCGCCGGCGTCTACTCCACCACCCGTTTGCTCCGGTGGTGGTGGAAGCGACATGGACGGAGCAGCTGCCGCCGAAGTTTTCTTCTTCGGTGGCATGTCGATGAAGAAAATGAAGATCTAGCTCGTGTGAACGCCGGATCAGGTTCACGCAATCTCGACGCCCCCTACCTGGCGCGCCAAAGATGTCGGGGAAACTGATCCACGAACACCTATGGGACCGGCGGACCAAGCCCCTTTCAGTTCGGCGGGGGGCGGAGGTCACACGAAGAGCAGATCGAGGCGAAGCACACAAGCAGTTTACCCAGCTTCGGAGCTCTCCGGAGAGATAATACTCCTACTGCTGCTTGTCTGATTGTATTGTGTTCTTGCTCGAGAGCGCTGAATGCTACAGTACACTCTAGCTGCTAACGAAACCGAGCGTGTGTGATATTCTGGGCTCTAACCCCCCCTACGTTGCGCATGGGCCTCCTTTTATATGTTAAAGGGGTCACCCACAGGTGGCAACGCAGACGAGGGTAAAAATGGAAAAGAAGTTGCGGTTGGTACAACCACCTGCACAGTGCATCCTACCTAACCCTGACGGCAGGGGACAAAGGCATTAAATGCCCGTCTGCGTCACCCAAACAGTGTAAAAAGGGACCGTCAGTGGTGCCACCGCTCGCCACGATGGCAGTCTTGTCAGCTTCGCATGCCACCGCGCACCGCTGGCTGCACAGCCTCTCGCCACGCGCGCCTGGAAAGGCCCCCCAGAGCGACATGTTGGTGGATGTGCTGGAGCGTGGGTACAGAGTGGTAGCCTGCCGCGGCAAGCGCCTTGCCGCGGCTGTTGTCTTGTCGGGTCCGGAAGCTTGTCGCTCACCGGGCCTTGCCGGGACGCGCGGCGCGTCGCGGCAAGTTCCTTGAAATGCCTTGGTTGGCCTTCCCAGCAAGCTCCTCTTGCCGGGGCCTTGTCTCCTGAGCTTAAATACTTTGTTCCTGAATGGCTCCAAAGGAACCATGGAGGGCCTCGACGGTCATCCGGCAAGCCTTGCCGCGGGGCGCTGCAACTGCCCGTGCACAAGTTTGGGATACTAGGTTACCCCTACTCTAGTACACCGACAGATTGCATCAAATCATCAACGATATGTTTGGTAAAAGCTTTATTTTGACTATAAGCATGAGGGGAATTTAACACGGATTGCAACAAGGAAATACAATCTATTAAAGAAAAATTATCATAATTAAATTCCTTGAAATCCAAAATAGTGGGTTCATTGCTATGTAAAGTTTTGACCTCTCCAACCCCACTTTTACCAATTTTTGCATCAATATCTAAAAACTCCGAATAATTGGGACGCCTTTTAACTGAAGTTGACTCATATCCAGTCCCATTATTATCAAGATTCATATTGCAAAACAAAGATTTAATAGGGGACACATCAATCACTTTTAGATCCTCATCATTATTTTCATGAAAACTAGAAGAACACGCTCTTACAAAGCAATCTTTCTTAGCACGCATCCTATTGGTTCTTTCTTTGCACTCATCAATGAAAATTCTCATGGCTTTGAGAGACTCATTGATATCATGCCTAGGTGGAATAGATCTAAGTTTCAAAGAATCAACATCAAGAGAAATTCTATCCACGTTCCTAGCCAATTCATCAATCTTAAGCAATTTTTCTTCAAGCAAAGCATTGAAATTCTTTTGAGAGATCATAAATTCTTTAACACTAGCCTCAAAATCAGAGGGAATCTTATTAAAATTTCCATAAGAGTTGTTGTAGGAATTACCATAATTATTAGAGGAATTACTACGAAACGACCTAGGATTAAATTTTCCTCTATACGCGTTGTTACCAAAATTATTCCTACCGACAAAATTCACATCCATAGATTCATTGTTATTCTCAATCAAAGTAGAGAAAGGCATATCATTAGGATCAATAGGAGCACTCTCACTAGCAAACAATTTCATAAGTTCATCCATCTTTCCACTCAAAACTTTAATCTCTTCTATCACATGAACCTTTTTACTAGTAGATCTTTCGGTGTGCCATTGAGAATAATTAACCATAATATTATCTAGGAGTTTAGTAGCTTCTCCTAAAGTGATTTCCATAAAAGTGCCTCCCGCGGCCGAATCTAAAAGATTTCTAGAAGCAAAATTCAACCCGTCATAATTTTTTTACATAATCATCCATAAATTTAATCATGAGTAGGGCAATTGCGAATCATTAATTCCATCCTCTCCCAAGATTGTGCAACATGCTCATGATCAAGTTGCTTAAAATTCATAATATCATTTCTAAGGGAGATGATCTTAGCGGGAGGAAAATACCTAGAGATAAAAGCATCTTTGCACTTATTCCATGAATCAATACTATTTTTAGGCAAAGACGAAAACCAAGTTTTAGCATGATCTCTAAGCAAAAACGGAAATAGCTTCAATTTAACAATATCATTATCCATCTCTTTATTCTTTTGCATATCACACAAATCAACAAAGTTGTTTAGATGAGTAGCGGCATCTTCACTAGGAAGGCCGGAGAATTGATCTTTCATAACAAGATTCAACAAAGCAGCATTGATTTCACAAGATTCAGCATCGTTAAGAGGAGCAATCGGAGTGCTAAGGAAATCATTATTGTTGGTATTGGAAAAGTCACACAATTTAGTATTATCTTGAGCCATCGTGACAAGCAGTCCAACACACAAGCACACAAGAGGCAAGCGAAAAAGAGGCGAACGGGAAAGAGAGGGCGAATAAAACAGCAAGGGTGAAGTGGGGGAGAGGAAAACAAGAGGCAAATGGCAAATAATGTAATGTTCGGGAGAAGAGTTTGTGACGGGTACTTGGTATGTCTTGACTTGTGCGAAGACCTCCCCGGAAACGGTGCCAGAAATCCTTCTTGCTACCGCTTGAGCACTGCGTTGGTTTTCCCTTGAAGAGGAAAGGGTGATGCAGCAAAGTAGCGTAAGTATTTCCCAGTTTTTGAGAACCAAGGTATCAATCCAGTAGGAGGTTACATGCAAGTCCCTCGTACCTACGCAAACAAACAAGAACCTCGCAACCAACGCGATAAAGGGGTTGTCAATCCCTTCACGTCCACTTGCGAAAGTGAGATCCGATAGAGATAAAAAAGATAAGATACATATTTTTGGTATTTTTATGATATAGATTGAAAAGTAAAGATTGCAAAATAAAGTAGATCGGAAACTTATATGATGGAAAATAGACCCCGGGGCCATAGGCTTCACTAGTGGCTTCTCTCACGATAGCATAAGTATTATGGTGGGTGAACAAATTACTGTCGAGCAATTGGTAGAAAAGTGCATAGTTATGAGAGTATCTAGGCATGATCATGTATATAGGCATCACGTCCGCGACAAGTAGATCGAAACAATTCTGCATCTACTACTATTACTCCACACATCGACCGCTATCCAGCATGCATCTAGAGTATTAAGTTCATAAGAACAGAGTAACACATTAGGCAAGATGACATGATGTAGAGGGATAAACTCAAGAAATATGATATAAACCCCATCTTTTTATCCTCGATGGCAACAATACAATACGTGCCTTGCTGCCCCTGCTGTCACTGGGAAAGGACACCGCAAGATTGAACCCAAAGCTAAGCACTTCTCCCATTGCAAGAAAGATCAATCTAGTAGGCCAAACCAAACTGATAATTCGAAGAGACTTGCAAAGATAACCAATCATACATAAAATAATTCAGAGGAGATTCAAATATTTCTCATAGATAAACATGATCATAAACCCACAATTCATCAGATCTTGACAAACACACCGCAAAAAGAGTTACATCAAATAGATCTCCAAGAAGATCGAGGAGAACATTGTATTGAGATTCAAAGAGAGAGAAGAAGCCATCTAGCTAATAACTATGGACCCGAAGGTCTTTGGTAAACTACTCACAACTCACCGGAGAGGCCTTGGCGTTGATGTAGAAGCCATCCGTGACCGATTCCCCCTCTGGCAGAGCGCCGGAAAAGGCCCCAAGATGGGATCTCACGGGTACAGAAGGTTGGGGCGGTGGAAATAGGGTTTCGTGGTGATCCTCGATGTTTTCAGGGTATGCAAGTATATATAGGCGAAGGAAGTCGGTCAGGGGAGCCACGAGGGGGCCACAAGGGTGGGGGGTGCACCCACCCCCCTAGGGCGCGCCCTGGACCCTTGTGGCTGCCTCGTTTACTTATTGATGTCCACTCCAAGTCTCCTGGATTGCGTTTGTTCCAAAAATATCTCTCGCCAAGGTTTCATTCCGTTTGTACTCCGTTTGATATTCCTTTTCTGCGAAACACCTAAATAGGCACAAAAACAGCAATTCGGGCTGGGCCTCCGGTTAATAGGTTAGTCCCAAAAATGACATAAAAGTGTATAGTAAAGCCCATAAACATCCAAAACGGGTAATATAATAGCATGGAACAATCAAAAATTGTAGATACATTGGAGACGTATCAGACACCGAGGGTACTGCTCTGCTATGATGGATGGTTCCGTTGTTGGAGCAGCTCTGGTGAGGAGTACAACGACGAGGCTGAAGTAGGACAAGACAAACAACGTTAATCTGAAGTGGACTCTAATATCATCTGCAATAGATGATTTAAAATACATCACCAAAAAGTGCTAGATGTAAAATGCATCAGCCGCGCCACGGCTGCTCCGACAGATTCTGTAAATACTGTTCACTCTGAACTTAACTGAAGAAACTAAATTTTACTGTCGAAATTGATTGAACTAGTAGCAGAGCATTGCAATAGATGTTTAGGGCTTTCGAGCACTAGTAGCAAAGAAGCAGTCATCTAAATGAGTAGCCGCTCAAGTAGGGAATGCACTAGCAGAGAGCAAATCGTGCAGCAGCACCGCGAGCGAGTGCTAAAGCAGCAACTGCTATAGTTGCTGGAGGTCGTGCAGAAGCAGCAGCAGCGCAAGCGAGAGCAAGAGCAGAATAGTAGCACGAACGAGAGCAAGAGCGGAGCAGCAGCGCGACCGACAGCAATAGCAGAGCCGAGCAGCAACACGACAAAAGCAAGAGCAGTGCAACAGCGCGACCGACAGGAAGAACGGAGCCGCAGCGCGAGCGAGAGTAGGAGCAGCAGCAGTGCGAGCGAGATCCGAAGCAGCAGCAGCTAGTGCCAGTGTGGAAGTCGCCGCCGATGAAGCAAGATCGAATAAAAGATAAAATGAAGTGGGCAGAACCTCCTTGGTGGCGCCGAGTAGGCCCTGGCTTCATCGGAGGAATTGGTGAGGGTGCTTTGGTTCCGGTGGGGCAGGTCAAGACGACACTGTAGGGATGGAGATGGCGCGATAGATAAGGCAAATATCGGGGCAGCTCCTTGGAGGTGGAGGATGGGGCGGCTGATCCGGCAGGACGACGAGATCAACGACGGATCCTCATCCGGTGCGGTGGATGAGGAACGACGAGCTGTTGCGATGGACGACGTCGTCCGGGAAGAGTCTCCGGCTGGGCGGCGGTCGGGAGGCCGATGGAGGAGCGTGGGGTTACAATGGTTTTGGCGGCCTCGGTGTACGAATGGGAGGGGAAGAAGGGAAAGGTAGGGGGAGCCATGGCTTAGGGACGCGCTTGTCTGAAATGTAGGGTAAGTTACGAATGTACCCCCACCGGTTTTGACCATGCGACATCAAGGCGACATTGCTAGTTGAGGGGTAGAAGGGGGATTTCACGCGTCTGGGCTGCGGGACTGATTTCAGATGAGGGAGTTTTCACGCGCATCGAAATTTCGAGATAACAAGGCGCGACACGGGTTGAAGAGGTGGGAGTTTCACAGCAGAAGAGACAAAAGATACTTGAGCTTAAAATTTGGGGATAACAAGGCGCGGAACCCATGTTCGGCAGAACAAACTAAACGTGTACAAAAAAACAATTCATACAAGACACAAGAGAGTCATGTCCCTTTTACTATATTGCTATAAATGGCATTGAAAAACTACAAGAAAAATGTAAAAAAAATCAGGAGAACAAGATTACCCTGTACAGTACCAAATCAATTCGCACTTCCCTCAACAACAACAAAAAACAAATCAATTCCTAACACAAGAAAGAGCCATGTCCGTTTTTATATGATTACAAATGCTCCGGTGAACCAAAGTTTACATTTTGTTAAATTTTGGAATTATTTCGGGTTCGTTTGGCCTTTTTATACATTAATTGAGTTTTTGGACATTTAGTGTGCATAATTCAAATTTGAACTGCAAGCACATGCTCCGGTGCACCAAAGTTGGTTGAAATATCACATGTGTGTCCTTGGGTGAATTTCTAGGTCCCATGCAAGGAATTGGAATGAAATTCAAACATCTGGGCTTCGTGACTCGGCTGAGAACAATGAGTAACTTGGTTTTTAAATTCCTGTAAATCCAAAACTCGCCTGGAAATCATGAAACTTGGCTTGCTGTCATGTCATGGCACAAACATGTTGTGGTAAAAAACATGGCTGAATTGGAACAAGTTTTTGTATAAGCTTCTTGCAAACCGGAGCTTCTCTCAAGAAGGCTCGTGGTTCTGAGAGGGAATGTGTCACCTTTGTGTGCGAAAGGATATACGCTGCCCCCCTTGATTTTCTATACGGAGGCAACATAGAACTATATGACTGTCATGTTAAATTTTGGGATTAGTCCGGGTTCATTTGGCCTTGTTTATACATTAATTGAGTTTCTCGTCATTGAATGTGCATAATTAAAATTTGAACTACAAGCACATGCTCCAGTGCACCAAAGTTGGTTGAAAAATAACATGTGTGTCCTCGGGTGAATTTCTAGGTCCCATGCAAGAAATGGGAATGAAAATCAAACATCTGGGCGTCGTGGCTCGGCCGAGAACATTGAGAAACTTGGTTTTAAAATTCTTGTAAATCCAAAACACGCCTGAAAATCATGAAACTTGGCATGGTTTCATGTCATGGTACTATCATGCCATGGTAACTTTTTTGGCCAATAGGACCTGTTTTGGTATAAACCTCTTCCAAACCGGAGCTTCTCTCAAGAAGGCTCATGTTTCTGAGAGGGAACGTGCCACCTTTGAGTGTGAACCGATATATGCTGCCCCCTTGATTTTCTTTATAGAGGCAACATAGAACTATATGAGTGTCGTGTTAAATTTTGGAATTATTCTGGGTTCGTTTGGCCTTTTTTATACATTAATTGAGTTTTTGGACATTTAATGTGCATAATTCAAATTTTAACTACAAGTACATGCTCCAGTGCACCAAAGTTGGTTGAAAAATCACATGTGTGTCCTCGGGTGAATTTCTAGGTCCCATGCATGAAATGGGAATGAAAATCAAACATCTGGGTATCGTGCCTCGGCCGAGAACATTGAGAAACTTGGTTTTAAAATTCTTGTAAATCCAAAACATGCCTAAAAATCATGAAACTTGGCATGGTGTCATGTCATGGTATTATCATGTTGTGGTAATTTTTTTGGCCGAATAGGAACAAGTTTTGGTATAAGCTTCTTGCAAACTGGAGCTTCTCTCAAGAAGGCTCGTGGTTCTGAGAGGGAATGTGCCACCTTTGTGTGCGAAATGATATACGCTGCCCCCCTTGATTTTCTTTACAGAGGCAACATAGAACTAAATGAGTGTCGTGTTAAATTTTGGAATTTTTCCGGGTTCGTTTGGCCTTTTTTATACATTAATTGAGTTTCTAGACATTTAATGTGCATAATTCAAATTTGAACTACAAGCACATGCTCCAGTGCACCAAAGTTGCTTGAAAAATCACATGTGTGTCCTCGGGTAAATTTGTAGGTCCCATGCAAGAAATGGGAATGAAATTCAAACATCTGGGCGTCATGGCTCGGCCGGAAACATTGAGAAACTTGGTTTTTTAATTCCTGTAAATCCAAAACTCACCTAATCATGAAACTTGGCATGCTGCCGTGACATGCCACTAACATGCTGTGGTAAAAACTTGACCGAGTTGGAACACGTTTTGGTATAAGCTTCTTGCAAAATGGAGTTTCTCTCTGTCGGTGTACAAAAGTAGGGGCTCTCCTTTTGACTCCTTTACTTGTGCATGGGCAGTCAGAGCCACGTGCCATGGCCGCACATGGCAGGGCAGAGGAGGGAAGCCGGAAGGAAGCCGAAGGCACGAGACAAACAAGGCAACATCAAGGACCAAGGCCAGAAAGTGCAGACAGGCAAAGCAGGTTTCCCCAGCAAGTCCCTTGCCGGGGCAACTCGCCCACACCAGCGGAGCGAGCCACCCTCGAGCCCACGGTTTCCAATGTCAACAACCACGTTGGACCAGGGCTCGGGAGGCACCTCCATGGTGGCATGCAGATCTTTGTGAAGACATGGAATGCTCAAGATCAGAAGGGGTTGAGAGGCAACAATCCTCACCAAGATCCTTACCGAAGAAACCCACAAGACCTCCGACAAGATCCTTGCCGGGGACGCCAGCGCGCCACGGCAAGGCCCTTGCCGGGCCACCCGACAAGACCCTTGCCAGAGGCGATAGCAGGGCCACTGCCAGGCCCGCACCAACCATATCCCCGTCGCCGTTCGCATGCAGCTGCCAGCCCAATCAGCAGGGCAGGCACCTGCATGGCAACATGCAGCTTCCAGGCCAACTCAGCACACACCTGCGTGGTGGTATGCAGATCTTCGTGGAGGCTCCACCATCGCGCCACCTCAGCTGCCTGCCTTCCTACATGGCACCGCATGCATCGCTGGCCAGGGCGCATGTCGAAGTGAGGAGGAGCAGCGACGGACAGGACGAGCCTCGCTCCCGTCCCCGATAAAGTGAAGGGACACCTAAGCCATGCATTAAAGGCATCTTGTCCTGTAATACGAGCGATAAGCTCGCAATATTGTAGGCTCTTTCCACCTCCTGTGTGCCACTGTGACAACCCCTTTCATCTATAAAAGGAGGCCCAAGGCATACAGGAAAAGGATTCGGCTCTTTGGAACCACGCAGCATCCATAGCTAGTTTGAGAGCTCAAGAACACTCAATACATCCACCAAGCAGGACTAGGGATTTACGCATCCTCGCGGCCCGAACCTGGGTAAACGATCTTGGTGTCAATTACTAATCCTGCTCTTCTATCAACCCTGCGCCCCACAACCGTAGTAGGGATTCTTGTGATCCCATAGGTGTCGTTTCCCACCGACATCTTTGGCGCGCCAGGTAGGGGGCGCAATTGTGAGAGTCTGGTCTAGTAGTTGGCCTAGTAGTTCTTCATCGCCACAGCTCCCACGGAGAAGGCGGCCAAGAGAGTGGCGCCGCCTGTGAGCATGGAGGGCGCCAGGGCGGCGACGAAAAAGCTAAGTCATGCCAAGCTTTAAACTCTTCTCCTTAATATAAGGTTATTGTCCTTGGAGATTCTTCCTATGTATGGAAAACCTGTACACAGAGGGGTCCTCCCGCGATTAGCAACTCCCTTGTTCTGTTTCGAGTCCACTCAACAGTCCAAGCGGCCGTGTCGAGAGTGGCAGGGTAGCCTTCCGCCATCGGCAACGCTCTCGACTCTGACTCGAGTCAAGCTTGACAGATCAGGCGGCCGTGCTAAGGGCGGTAAGGTGGTTCACCCGGCAGCAAGCGCACCCGGCAGGCTAATGGGGATCCGTCCTCAAGACGCCGCCCTGGGTTTATGCACCGGCAAGCCTACCCAGTTAACGTAGGGTGGACATACAAAGGAAAATCAAACAGGAAAATAACATGCATAATACCAAGAGTACTGCAGAGTTATGTTACATAAATTGCCGCCGCGGTTCTAACTAAAGATAGCAATTGTCTTGGTCGTGAACCTGCAGCGGTGATAAGGAACGGGGTGCCTAATCCCGGCGCTGGCCCTCCATCCTCTTGATTTTGTCGATGCGGCTGAGGATGGGCTTGATACGCTCATTGAGCGCCGTGATGTCGGCATCCTCTGGCAAGCTCTTTAGCGCGGCTTCGAAGTTGAGGTTAGGATGCCAGTGCGCTATCTTGGCAAGTACCTTGGTCATGACACCCCGGCAGAGCATCTGGGACTCCTTGGCCAGGGAGGCCGCCCGGTTGGAGTGGAGTCGCTCCAGGGCACCGACGACCCTTTCAAAGTACAGGGTCAGGTTGGCGTTGGGGCTCAGGCTCGTCTCCGGGGCGTACCTCGTGTCCGGCGTCCCCATGGTGCCCAGCTGTGTGGCGGCTGAGTTCGCAACGGCGACAAGGCATTCGAGCCAACGTTTCTCGCCTGCCACGTGGTCGTTGAGGTTGGCGGTATCGTTCATCCGCAGCTGCTTCTCGGTCTCCAGGTCCCTGGTCAGGATCCCCTCTCGGGCTTGGACCTCCGACAGCATCTTCTCGAGATCCCCTAGCTTCAGCTTGAGGTCTCTGATGGAGTCGCTGGCTTCGGAGAGTTCTCCGGCCTTGCTGACGAACGCGCCCTGTGCCTCCACCAGGGCGCTGTTGAGCGTGTCCTTCTCCTTGGACAGCTTCAAAACTTGCTCCTCCAGCTCCTTCACCTTGCCGGCGTGAACCAGAGCCTGGGCATTGAGTGCCTCCCGATGCCTCTGCTCCAGCTCTTGGGTCCGCCACACAACAAGATTATCCACCTCTTCATCCTTGCCGCGAAGCGTGGCGGCAAGCTTCTCCTCGCGCGCGGCAAGATCCTCCTCCTGGGAGTTCAGTGCGGCCTCGCGCTGGGTCCGGGCGGCTTCGGCTTTGGCGGCCAAGTTCTTCGCCGTCTCTTGGGCCTTCTCGATGTCGGCCAACTTCATGGTGAGCTCCACGTCACGCATGGCTACCTCACCCTGGACGGCCTTCAGCTCGTCTTGAGCCTAGCGGAACCAGTCCTGCGCCTCGGTGATGCGCCCCTTGAAGTTCGCCTCCGCCTTCTCCACCACCATCGTCCTGGACTTGGCCTTGTCCAAACGAGCACGGTGGAGCGCCTGGAGCTTCCAAAAGCTAGCGCCCATGGCCTAGAGCAACCGCTCCTCCTGGGAGCCGTCGCCACCAACGCCCGGCTCATCGACGACATCGACCCCGCCAGCGGCAAGCACCTCCTCGTCGAACACCTCTCCCTCAAGGGGAGCCCTAGTGCTCGATGCGCCTAGGAGGTGGACGAAGAGGCCGTCGCTCACCCTGATGTACCCGCTGGAGCCAGAGGCAGCGAAGGAGAAGGGAAGGTCGTCAAACACCACCTCCTCGGCAGCAGCCTTGCCGGCTTCCCCGGCAGTCCCCTTGCCGGGTTCTTCGGCGGGCTCCTTGATGGCGGCCTCAGCAGCGCCCTCGACGCTCTCCTCGGTAGCGATCTTCTCGGCCTGCACCATGGCATCCGCAACGACGTCCTTGATGACGGTGTCGATGTCCTCTGAGTCCATCGAGGAGGGGTCTTGATGCCAAGAAGGAGACAGGGCGGGGCTGAGATCAAAAGCCAGTAAGGAAAAGAAGAAAATAAGGACGCAAGCGGAAATGGAGGGAGAGTGGCCTACCCATGCCGAGCCGAGAGGCAGAAGTCCCTTCTCTGCCAAGGTTTGGCTTCGAGGCGAAGCCACCGGCGCCCGTGTCCTCCTCCTCCTCCTCCGTGTGCATGGCCTCGGCACTTGGTGCCCTTGCCGGGGACGCCCCTCGGGGAGGCGTGGTCGACGGGGGCGACACGATGGGAGAAGCCCTCTGCGGCTCCCCTTGATGCTGCTCCCCTCCTACATCCATGACAGGGTCAATACCAAAGCATCGTGCATTGCGCACATTGATGAAGGATGGGTGATGGACTCAGGCTGGGGGCTGGGCTGGGGGCTGCTGTCTGGGTTGCTCAACACCACCAGTGGCGTGCTGGAGGTGTCTGCCGGGGGCTGGCCACTCGTTGAAACCCTGGCCCTCTTCTCCCTCTGGGCCAGCGTCTCTACGTCCCTACAAGATAAGCACAATTCAGAATAGGCAACACCCTTGGAGGAACACAAAAAAAGAGAGCAGGGAGAAAGCAAAGCTTACTCTTCCTCCTCCTCCTCCTCTGTTGCTTTCCTCTTCCTCTCCGGGATGAGGGGCCCAAGGTCGAACGTGATCCCCGCGCTGATGTTTGCCGGTGAAGGGGGAGGCGATGGCATCCGGGCACGCTTGGACGACGAAGAAGCAGCTGCCTTCTTCTTCGCCGCCACAGCCTTCGCCGCCTTCTTCGTCGCCACCGCCCTCGTCTGGTGCACAGGCGCCTCCTGGGCCTGTCACAGCTGCACACCCCGGTCAGGGCGGACCGGCTCGCCGGAGGAGGCCCGTCGCAGGACTCGCCCTCTTCCGGCAATTGGAGGGTCGACGGTCACGGTCTTCTGCCCCTCGCCCTCCTCCTTCGATGACTCGCCGACCACGTTCTCGACAAGGGGAGCCCCGATGCCGGCGCTGCTGGCCTCCCCAGCAGCTGCCGCCCATCGGGCGAGCTCTTCTTCCACCGCTTCCGCCGCGGCCGTGTCCTCCACGTCGCCGGCGCTGCCGGCCTCCTCAAGGAGCTTTGCCTCCTCCTCGGCAAGCCTTGCATCCTCCACCCTGGCGGCGATGTAGTCCAGTTCCACTGGAGAGGTATCCTGGATAAGCCACGGCTCGGCGATAATGTACACCTCATGCAAGGTGTCGAAGAACTCCTGCACCTTGAGCTCGTCCAGCTCGACCCAGTTCGGGTCAAGGCCATGCGCGTTGAAGAGCGGCATCATGGCGATGATCTCAGACCAGCGGGAGTTGTTGCTCAGCGGGACCACTCCCGCCGGCAGCTTGAAAACGGGCTCCTTGGCAATCTTGCCGGCCTTCGCGGTAGCCCTTGCGACCGTGCCGGACCACTCCACCTCGCCTTCGTCACTAACCTTGAGCTGGAAGATCCGTTGGAGAGATGGGCGTGCCTCAGCACTGTCAGGTTGTTGTCGAGGCCAGGGCGGAGCCTCATGATGTCGGCAACGTTCACGAAAAGCCAGGCCGGCCTCCCCTTGTCATGCAAGGGAGCAATTAGGCGGCGGATGAAGTCCACCCCGATCATTTCGAGGGTGAGCCCAGCCTGAGTAAGCCGAAAAATCCTGGTGGTGGCGATCGTGAGCTTCGCGTCGTCGGCATCGACGTCGCCCCAATCGCTTCCACGGACCGGCAGCTCCTAGCAAACCTCGCAAAATGCTGGCGGGTCCTTCTCTTCAATCCAGCACCACTGGCCCCGCCATTCTTCCCACCTCTTCTTCGTGGTGCCGTCCGGGTACGCCCTCTTGGCCCTCGGGATCCAGGCGATGCAACCAGAGATGGCGCCCCCTTTTTGGATCCGAGGGGAGAAGTAATGGCGGAAGAGCGCCGTGTTGGGGTGCACCCCGGCGAAGCCCTCGCAGAGGTGTGCGAAGAGAGCCATGCACACCACGACATTCGGGGTGAAATCTAGAAGGCAGAAGCCGTAGGTGTGCATGATATCCTTGAAAAAATCAGAGAAGGGGGGGCATAGCCCGCAAGAGAAGTAGTCGACGAAGAAGGGGTACCGATTTGGGGCGGCCCCGGCGCTGGCAGGGACGACGTGCATGGCTGGATGCCCTATCTTCTCTCCTCCCATTTTCACCCCCCACAGATCTTTGAAGAACTCCCGGAGCTCGGGCACCTCGACCGTCGAGGGAAAGTAGGCGAACTGCGCCCGTCGCGCCACCAACTTGCTCTCCGGCTGCTCCGCCGCCCCGGCGTCTTTAGCCACTCCTTTGCTTTTGGTGGACTTGGGCGCCATGGAGGTTGCAAGAGGCAAGAGAGCAGAGGATGGCGGAAGCACGGCAATGATGGACAGAAACAGGGGGCTCGAGAAGGAGGAAGAAAGGGGGTGGTGGTTCTGAGATTGGAGAAGGCGCAGGGAGGGTAAAGTGAGCAGCACGCCCGCGGTTATTCCTTTTTGCGGGGAAGGCACGGGCCGCCTCCTTTCCCATTAACTGCGATACGGTGCATGCATGCGGGAACCGTCCCACGCATGCCTCCCACGTCACGCACGCTCCACCACGACGCGCGTTCAATGCGGGTCGTGGGGAAGCGCAGCAGACGGAACAGGTACCATGGTAAAATCCGCCCCGCCTGCCCGCGCACCGTTCTAGGCCTGGCCCAACAACGTGTCGCGCTTATGTATGGCCCATGCCCAGGGGCTCCTGTCGGTGTTCAAAAGTAGGGGCTCTCCTTTTGACACCTTTACTTGTGCACGGGCAGTCAGAGCCACGTGCCATGGCCGCACATGTCAAGGCAGAGGAGGGAAGCAGGTAAGAAGCCGAAGGCACGAGACAAACAAGGCAACATCAAGGACCAAGGCCACAAAGTGCAAACGGGTGAAGTAGGTTTCCCCGGCAAGGCCCTTACCGAGGCAGCCTCTGCAGCCCCGGCAAGCCCCTTGCCGGGGCAACTCGCCCACACTAGCGGAGCGAGCCACCCTCGAGCCCACGGTTTCCAATGTCAACAACCATGTTGGACCAGGGCTCGGGAGGCACCTCCATGGTGGCATGCAGATCTTTGTGAAGACATGGAATGCTCAAGACCAGAAGGGGGTTGAGAGGCAACAATCCTCACCAAGATCCTTACCAAAGAAACCCACAAGACCCCCGGCAAGATCCTTGCCGGGGATGCCAGCGCGCCATGACAAGACCCTTGCCAGGCCACCCGACAAGACCCTTGCCAGAGGCGACAACAGGGCCACTGCTAGGCCTGCACCAACCATATCCTCGCCACCGTTCGCATGCAGCTGCCAGCCCAACCAACTGGGTAGGCACCTGCGTGGCAACATGCAGCTTCCAGGCCAACTCAGCACACACCTGCATGGCGGCATGCAGATCTACGTGGAGGCTCCACCGCCGCGCCACCTCAGCTGCTTGCCTGCCTACATGGCACCACATGCATCGCTGGCCAGGGCGCGTGTCGAAGCGAGGAGGAGTGGCGACGGACTGGACGGGCCTTGCTCCCGTCCCCGATAAAGTGAAGGGACACCTAAGCCATGCATTAAAGGCATCTTGTCCTGTAATACGAGCGATAAGCTCACAATACTGTAGGCTCTTTCCACCTCCTGTGTGCCAGTGTGACAGCCCCTTTCGCCTATAAAAGGAGGCCCAAGGCATATAGGAAAAGGATTTGGCTCTTTCAAACCACGCAACATCCATAGCTAGTTCGAGAGCTCAAGAACACTCAATACATCCACCAAGCAGGACTAGGTTTTACGCATCCTCGCGGCCCGAACCTGGGTAAACGATCCTGGTGTCAATTACTAATCCTGCTCTTCTCACAACCTCGCGCCCCGCAACCGTAGTAGGGATTCTTGTGATCCCATAGGTGTCGTTTCCCACCGACACTCTCAAGAAGGCTCGTGGTTCTGAGAGGGAACATGTCACCTTTGTGTGCGAAACGATATACGCTGCCCCCTTGAATTTCTTTACAGAGGCAACATAGAACTATATGACTGCCGTGTTAAATTTTGGGATTAGTCCGGGTTCATTTGGCCTTGTTTATACATTAATTGAGTTTCTGGTCATTTAATGTGCATATTTCAATTTTGAACTACAAGCACATGCTCCATTGCTCCAAAGTTGGTTGAAAAATAACATGTGTGTCCTCAGGTGAATTTCTAGGTCCCATGCAAGAAATGGGAATGAAATTCAAACATCTGGGCATCGTGGCTGGCTGAGAACATTGAGAAACTTGGTTTTAAAATTCTTGTAATAAAACACACAACCAAAAATCATGAAACTTGACATGATGTCATGTCATGGTACTCTCATGCCGTGGTAAAAAATTGGCTGAATTGGAACAAGTTTTGGTATAAGCTTCTTGCAAACCGGATCTTCTCTCAAGAAGGCTCGTGGTTCTGAGAGGGAACGTGCCACCTTTGTGTGCGAAACAATATACGCTGCCCCCTTGATTTTCTTTACAGAGTCAACATAGAACTATAAAGAGTGTCGTGTTAAAGTTTGGAATTATTGCGGGTTCGTTTGGCCTTCTTTATACATTAATTGAGTTTCTGGTCATTTAATGTGCATAATTTAAATTTGAACTACAAGCACATGCTCCAGTGCACCAAAGTTGGTTGAAAAATCACATGTGTGTCCTCGGGTAAATCTAGGTCCCATGCAAAAAATGGGAACGAAATTCAAACATCTGGGTGTCATGGCTCGGCCGGAAACATTGAGAAACTTGGTTTTTAATTCCTATAAATCCAAAACACACATGAAAATATGTAACTTGGCTTGTTGTCATGACATGGCACCAACATGTTGTTGTAATTTTGTTGTCCGATTTGCGAAGACGCACACATTAACAATCAACAAACTTATTTTGGAACAAGTGCTGTCACGCTACAATCGTAAACACAAGTATTATTGAAACCGTGGGCGTTCTACTTACCATTTACTTACCGCCATGTGTCCCCTTTTCTTATTAGCTAGGAGGCGCCATGCAGGGTAGCTATTTGAGTACGTGGGAGGCGTGCGATTAGACCCCTGTGTGTGCTTATCGGGAGGAGAGCCCTTTGACCTCCATCTGCCGCCCACCTCTCTCCCAAGGTCTCCATTAAAGTCGTCCGAGCCCTTGTTTAATGGCGTGGCTATGTCTCACTCGACTGAGATTTAAGATCCGATGGATGTTGATGTAAGATCCGATGGACCTATATAGCATCTACTGCGACTTATAGCAAGACTGATGAATATATAAGGACAACGACAGTGGATAATAATTGTCTTACATATCTAGGAAGATAATTAAAAAAGCCACATGCGGCTACGCCCAAAATACACAAGGGCAAAAGAAGAAGGAAGATGCATACAATGATCTGGCTCGCTGATCTCTACTTTCTCGATGCGCTGTAGGTTGTAGAGACTAGTGCTCGTGGCGAGCGATGATGATGTCTTTCATCAGTTTCATGTCCTTAATACACTGGTCGGCAGCAACCACAGATTCCTCCACCAGCCTTTCACGCTCGATGCCGAGCATGGCATTCTCGTCCATAAGTTTCTTGACAACGACGCCCGTCCTCTTCAACAAGGCAGCGGTTTCCTCCGCCTCCTTCGCCCTTTCGGCGATCTTTGCCCTCAGCAGGTCGCGCTCGGGCCGGAGGTTCGCATTGCCCTCCCCTACTTGCCGGATGACGCTGGTAGCCTGTTCAAACGAGCCATTCATCTCATCCTACAGCTTCATCCAGCCGGAGATCTGATCTATCAGGCTATGGATGATCACATGCATTCGCCCATAAGAGTCCTCGCCTGCCCGCGAGACATTTTCCCAGGCTGCCACGACGCGGGAGGACATCTCTGCTGCATTCGTGACGTGGCAGGACATCTCTGCTGCTTCGGCGACACGACCGGACCAGTCCGCTGCATCGATGGCGTGGCGGGACCTCCGTGCTGCTTTGGTGGCACAATGTGACCTCTGTGCTGCTACTACTACGCGGTGGGAAATGTCGGCTGCTTTGTGGCTAGGCGGGACATCTCTCGTGCTTCCGCTTCGATGCTCTCCTCTCTGATATGTCTCCAACGTATCTACTTTTCCAAACAGTTTTGGCCTTGTTTTGGACTCTAACTTGCATGATTTGAATGGAGCTAACCCGGACTGACGCTGTTTTCAGCAGAATTGCCATGGTGTTATTTTTGTGCACAAATAAAAGTTCTCGGAATGACCTGAAACTTCACGGAGTCATGTTTTGGAATTAATAAAAAATATTGGCGAAAGAATCAATAGAAGGGGGCCCACAACCTGTCCACGAGGGTCCAGGGCGCGCCCCCTGCCTTGTGGGTTCCCTGGATCCCCACCGACCTCAACTCCAACTCTATATATTCACGTTCGGGGAGAAAAAAATCATAGAGAAGGATTCATCGTGTTTTACGATACGGAGCCACCGCCAAGCCCTGTTCTTCCTCGAGAGGGCTGATCTGGAGTCCGTTTGGGGCTCCAGAGAGGGGAATCCGTCGCCATCGTCATCATCAACCATCCTCCATCACCAATTTCATGATGCTCACCGCTGTGCGTGAGTAATCCCATCGCATGTTTGCTGGACGGTGATGGGTTGGATGAGATTTACCATGTAATCGAGTTAGTTTTGTTAGGGTTTGATCCCTAGTATCCATTATGTTCTAAGACTGATGTTGCTATGACTTTGCCATGCATAATGCTTGTCCGGGCTCGAGTGCCATGATTTCAGATCTGAACCTATTATGTTTTCATGAATACATGTGAGTTCTTGATCCTATCTTGCAAGTTATAGTCACCTACTACGTGTTATGATCCGGTAAACCCCGGAGTGACCATAGTCGGGACACTTCCCGGTGATGACCGTAGTTTGAGGAGTTCATGTATTCACTAAGTGCTAATGCTTTGGCCCGGTACTCTATTAAAAGGAGGCCTTAATATCCCTTAGTTTCCAATAGGACCCCACTGCCACAGGAGGGTAGGACAAAAGATGTCATGCAAGTTCTTTTCCATAAGGAAGTATGACTATATCTGGAATACATGTCTACATTACATTGATGAACTGGAGCTAGTTCTGTGTCACCCTATGTTATAACTATTGCATGATGAATTGCATCCGACATTATTATCCATCATTGATCCATTGCCTACGAGCTTTTCACATATTGATCTTTGCTTAGTTACTTCTCCGCTGCTATTGTTACTTATGCCACCGTTACCGTTACTTCCATACTACTTTGATACTAAATACTTTGCTCCAGATATTAAGTCTTTCAGGTGTGGTTGAATTGACAACCCAGCTGCTAATACTTGAGAATATTCTTTGGCTCCCCTTGTGTCAAATCAATAAATTTGGGTTGAATACTCTACCCTCGAAAACTGTTGCGATCCCCTATACTTGTGGGTTATCAAGACCTTTTTCTGGCACCGTTGCCAGGGAGCATAGCTCTATTCTTTGAGTCACTTGGGATTTATATCTGTTGATCACTATGAGGAATTTGAAAGATGAAAGAACCAAGATTTTTCCCTCGACTACGAGGGGAGGTAAGGAACTACCATCTAGCTTCGCACTTGCACTACAAAAAAATACACTTCCGTGATGATGCGTGTTTGTCACAGTAGGTCGCGTTTTTTGTCATGCATGTACATCCGTGACGAATTTATGACAGAATCAAGATAGTCATACCTGTGCTGTCATAGAAGTGTTCCATGACATTACCAAAATTATCATCACGGAAGTGTCCATTTCCATGACGATAAATCGCGCGTCACAGAAGTGCTTTCTCAAGGGTGACCGACACGTGGCATCCACCGTAACGGAACGCCGTTAAGCTATCGGGTCGGGTTTTGGATCCGATAACCCGTTAACAGCCCCGACCAATGGGGATTTTCCACGTGTAAAATCATCATTGGCTGGAGGAGACACGTGTCAGGTCTGCGCTGGCACAGGTGTCACTCATCCAATGGGCGAGGCGCGCCTATGATGTTGACACGTGGACCGGCCCATCAAGTTTAAATGGGCCGACCCAACTAAAGGCCCATAAGATTTTGCAGACCATAATGGCCCGGCCCAGGTAAAGGCCCACAAGATTTTGCGAACCATAATGGGCTGGCCCAGCTAAAGGCCCACAAGATTTTGCGGGCCATAATGCGCCGGCCTAGGTAAAGGCCCACAAGATTTTTGTGTGCCATAATGGGCCGGCCCAGGTAAAGGCCCACAAGATTCTTGCAGATCGTAATGGGCCGGCCCAGCTAAAGGCCCATGAGATTTCACCGACATTAATGGGCCAGCCCAGCTGTAGGCCCACAAGATTTTGAGGACCCTAGTAGGCCGGCCTATTAACTGGGTGCCATGTTTTGGGCCAAATGCCGACCCATATTTGATCCGGTCCATTAATGGCTTGCCATGTTCCGGGCCTAATAGTGGCCCATATGAGATCCGGCCCGTTAAAAGCCTACCATGTTCTGGGCCAAATTAAGGCCCAAATCAGGTCCAGCCCTTTAAGAGGCTATGGGCTCAATTATGGCCCATATCAGATTCGGCCCGTCAACTGGACACTATGCTTTTGGGCCCACTTGCTAAAGGCCCACTTAGTAATTCGGCCTGATATTAGTTTTGGCCTCTTAAGGGCCCGTTTAACATTTCAGCCCTATATTAATTTCGGCTTGTTAAATGCCCGTCATATAGTTGGGCCTAACTACGGCCCGGTTTGCATCCGGCCTGCTCACAGCTGATATCTGATTGGGCCATACAAGGACCGAGACAATTTTGGCCTGTTAAAAGCTCGTGATTTGATTCGCACAATCATGGGCCAGGGTTCATTTCGGGCTGCTGCCGGCCCATTAGCTGTTCGACACGTTTCAGGCCCAACCTACATCGTGATTGCATGACGGCCCGATTATGTACCGTAATTTTATGGTTTGGCCGGTTTACTGCGAAGACAGGATATATATACAGTAAAATAACTGTAGCATCGTGAATAAGAAAAAACCTAGACTATACAATAAAGAAATTACAGCATATTACATCCACTAGGCATCAAAGTTCGCCACTATGATAATAAAGCACAAGCAGACAGCAGATTACATACACTGGGCATCAAAGATTGCCACCAGTGCAAATAAACATGCCGACAAAATAATATACAAAACCGACAGCACTTCAATAGAGTTCAAGAAAGGTTAGCCCTGCTGGGGAGCTGCAACGCATGCAGCTGAGCAAGATGATGAGACTGCACTTGTTCAACAATTAAATCTTCCTCACTCTGAAAGATAAACAAGCAGACAAATGACAGGTTTTGTACATAAAAGTATCAGTGCTGACAATTCATCACATTTCTTACTGACGAATAAAGTGACACAGTTTAAAATTGCATTAACACAATATGGTATTGTTCAGGTCAAGACATGGCAGGAAATGACACTGTGAAGGAGTTGGCAGCTTCACGACACCACTGGATTACAGATCAAGAACTCATAAGTATCAATGGTTAGTGTGCTGTCAATTTATCCCATTTCAGATTGGCAAATAAAGAGACAGTTTAAATAATACTCCCTCCGTCCGGAATTACTTGTCATCAAAATGGATGTGTCTAGAACTAAAATAGATTTAGATACATCCATTTCAATGACAAGTATTTTCGGACGGAGGGAGTAGTAGAATGATATGACATTGTTCATAGTTAAGACATTGTAGAATATGACATTGTGCTGTAGTGGGTAGGTTCACCACACCACTGGATTACAGATGAAGAACAGAAGCATATATGCAGTGCAAAATAAGATCACTTGCTATGTATAGTTTAATTTACATGGTATGAAGAAGGAACTTGGTTGTACAACTGAAAACTTAAATTGAGAAAGGACAAACTTTTGTTTATGAACTACATAATAAACTTTAAACATGCAATTTGATGCAAACACCAAAAATAAACAGCTGTTGCAGTCATGCCTAACCAAATATATACAACAAAGTTTGAAGGCTTGAGATGGACAAACTTACATTATTGGTGAAGACACACTCTATAAAGGCCTTGTCCATGCTGATGGGGGGGGGGCAATTCAAGAAGTTTACCACCGAATCTTCTTCATAAGCATTGCCTTTATTCTACATTTTGTTAAGAGTAAATATAGATGTGATAATATACGAAAAATGGAGAATATTTAAGATAAGATGAAGAGTGATGCTACATAACCAAGTAGCTATAAATGTAAGTGCAGCGATACAGGCAAAAGGTACAGCCAAGAGCAATGCACAACTAAACTTCTTCAATACCAACCTTATGGTAAGAGTAAATATAGATTTGATGTGTAGAAAATGGAGGGCAAAGGAAAATAAGTTGCAGAGTGATGGTACATGAACAACTACCTGTCATTATAAGTACACTGATAAAGGACAACATGTACTTACAAGAACAATACAGAGCTAAAAAAACATTGGCATTGGATATATTCTACACTAATGTAACCATTCATATAGATCAGATAATTTGGAGCGAACAATTGATAAGCAAGCTATCATGCATACTGCTGTCACATAATGAACCAGGTATGTATGCAAGTATAGTGATACAGGACAACAGGTACTAACAAGAGCAAAGCAGCGGGCAGCATATTTGCGATATCCTGTCGTTCTTTTCAAACCGTAATTCTTCTTCGAGCAGATTTCCTGCAAAAAAGATCCGTAAGGCACATGCGGAAAAGTAGAAGTTCAAATTGTCGTGTGATTTCATAGACAATACCTCATCTTGGGAACGAGACCAGTGCATAACAAGGTTTTTCCATTCAATGCCTTCTAAATTTAGCACAAGAGACTTCACCGGAAATTCATTTATAGACTTGCCATCAAAGTGTGATTTCCTCAGGTAACACCGATACTACTGCAATGCTTCCTTGAAAAGTACAAGCAAGCTTTGCTCGTCATGACTATCCAGATTGACCCTCGCCTAGTTACAACAATGTAATGTAAATCATTGATGTGTTCAATCAGCAGAAAACAGGAAAATAATAACCATGAATAATAGCACTTACACGTAAGTTGGACAGGAAGATGTGAAAATGGTGTTTGTCTTCACAATAATCTTCCCATGATGGGAATATATGCACGTAGTCCCTAACAACATTGAAAGCATTGTCTTTTAAACAGGGAATAAATGGAATGGGGTTCCAATCTGCAGGAATTGGCCGTCTCTGCAGTTGGGATAGGTCTTCGGCTGGTGGACTTGCTGTACTTTTTGCTGGAGTGGGATTTTTCTGTGGTACAGCTGGTGCTACGGCAAATTAAATCGGTATACCTTTTGCTGGAGTGCAGGTCCTGCGTGGTGGGGCTAGTGGTGTGTCCAATGAAGTATGGGTATAGTCTGCTAGAGTCGGTCCTATGTTTTGTGTCACTGGTTGTACAACCAATATAAGTGGGGTGCTGTCTGATTTCTCCGGCACCACCACGTTTTTCAAGGACTTTGCCGGTGCTCCTTCAGGTTCGGCAATCACCCTCTTCCTTTTTTATGTCTGATGCACACGAACAACATTTGAGTGGAAAAACATGGTATGATGACAGATGGAATATGTATTGATAATGGATGGGCATGGCATCTCGACATATATGATGAGTAAACTAAGCAGATGGCGGTGCAACAAAGTAGTAGAAATGCAAGACAACATATGCAAGATACCCGCAATCAATAAAACATTGCCAAATTAGAACAGGCACCTTGATGGGTGAACAGGACAGGCCATTTGCCTTTGACTCCTCGAGGTTAGAATAGTCATTAGGATCATATTCTGAACAAGAGTCCACAGGTGGGGAGCGTATGAGTTTCATTACATCCAGAATGGCACTCAGTGCCTTGGTGCCAATTTTGTAAGTCATTGCAGTGTTTAGCTTTAAGAGTGGAATGCTGCTAGTGCGACACAAAGCAGCTACACAGATCATAGTGTAGATATAACGGGAAAACCTTAAGCATCAGAGTAAAATCAGCAAAGTGGAACTTGCTGGAATATATGTGCCAGTATTGCCGGTACGGCTAGAAAGGCTTCGGATACCAGCTCTCTTCAAGTGAAGGTGCGGTACTGTTAATATCAGTGTAACTCTCAAAGGCGACACAGCTTTGCGCATTTCCTTGCTATTCTTATAGGATTCAAGTGGGCAGGCCACTACAAATCCTATTCCTATGTTTACAAGATCCTACGAATCAAAGAGGCTCAAAGTGTCCATCACAACCGACCATATAGACCTCTACACTGCAAATGTCCCTGCTCATCTTCAGTACAAGGAGCATACTTTACTACTAGCATACTCCCTCCTTTCAAAAATATAAGTCTTGGTAGAGATTTCCACTATGGATCACATACAGATGTATGCAGATAAATTTTAGAGTGTAGATTCACTCATTTTGCTCCATATGTAGTCCATGGTGGAACCTATACAAAGACTTGTATTTAGGAACGGAGAGAGTCCATATTAAAGAAGAACGGAAGAGGAACATGGTAAAGAAGAGCAAGCAGATTTTGGATAATAAAATGTTGGTTGCGCAGTGCCCACGCGTGATGAACCAGAGCGCATTAAGTATGCAACTCCCAGCTGTCTCTCGACCATTTCAGGCGGTTGGATGAAGATCCTACATCTCCTAACCCTTCTTCTTCCTCGTCTCTGATTCTTCCCATACAGAACACCGCATGGGCCGCCGGCCGGACCACCGGCCCCCACCGCCTATGTTCCTCCGCCACCCCCACCCCCACCCGCGCCCCAACCCCCACCCGTGTCGAGTTTTCTTCGTTCGGCGAGGCCCCACAACCACTCGAGCCCCTTGGATCGCACCGGCGAACTCCAGCGAGCTCTGAAAAATCGACTGACCCAATTTTGAAATTTAGTCTACTGTGATTTAACTAGTGTGGAATATAAAATGGGAAAACCATAAGCATTGGGAGTATAGTGTTGAGCGTGCCATGGCAGATCTAAAGGTGCAAACCGGACAAAGGCAACTTCGCAACCAAGACAAGAAATCAGAGTAAAGCAGTGGCGATCTATTTTCTTGCTGCGATAAATAAGTTGAGCAAATACGATAGAGTACCGCCTCTGGTGCGGCGCCGTGTACGCATTTGCTGAAAATTTAACGATGCTGCGGTAGCGATGGCTGTCGGCAGCGTGGAAGCAGATCTAGGAGGGTAGACGATGGCGGTGGGGCACGGTGGATGAGACGATCGTAGGAGCAGCGCCGGCAAGGTGGACGACGGCGGGGATGAAGCGAGAGGACGGGATGCAAGGATCCCGGTCCGAAGGCATGGATGAGAGAGGTCGATCTCTTGTAATGGACGGCGGCGTCGGGGTATCAGCTCCGGCATGGTGGAGGAGGACGGCGGTGGATGGGGTGGCGGACAGCGGCAGACGGAGGAGGGTGGGGTGGAGAGGGTGTTTTGGCGCCCACGGA
>NC_041383.1:334933191-334939073 GCF_002162155.2 Triticum dicoccoides | reverse complement strand
AGGGGGGGGGGGACCATGTATTTAGGGCGCGCTTGTCTCAAATGCAAGGAAACTTACAAACTTAGCCCCCGTTTCAAATTTCTACTACATCACAACAACATTAGTCGGTTGGGGATAGGACGGTAATCTCGCATACACCGAATATTTGCCGACGAGAGTTTGTTTTTGGCGCCCATCGTGTATGAATATGAATCGGGGAGGGAGTCCATTTCGGCCGAGGGCACACTGTGTTTTGGTGCCCACCGTGTATGAATCCGGGTGAGGGGCGGTTAAGTCACGTTTGGGTGAAATTACAAACCTACCCCTATCGAAACCTATAGAAATCTAGCAGATAGGCTTTGCGTGGCAGGGATAGGCAGTTGTGATTTCCATCTCGCAGATTTTGGTTTCGAGCGATTACTGCGACTTTCCCCGCTTCGTTCAAATTTTGCAGAGTGCACGTTTACCGTGCCAACTCAATTCGAATCCCGTTTGTATTCTACTATTTTTTTCGGGCGGGATCCATTTTCAATTGGAATTACATTCTATATACTTCATTTTTTATATATACTTTCAAAAGCACAACAAAGAATTCTGCTCCTTTATATGTATAATATGATTTACAAATACAACGATCTCAAAATCTTAAGGTTGAATTCGAATTTTTTTAACCAAATTATGTTCTACTAAAATGTATGGATCAGTAATATCTACATATTAAATAACATAGATGTGCGTGAATTCATATGAGTATGCATGTTTGATAGATCAATTTTGGTTCGAGTATGGATTACATGTATCATCATCTCGAATTCATATATTTGAATCCCTTTTTTGTTCACTCCTTTCACGCCCATCTCTCTCGCATGCATGCTCCTTTGGGTAGCTATCACTCTCTTTTCTCCAGCTCACCCGCACGCTCACTTAATGTTTCTCCTATCCTCGCAAACATGGTCTCTCGACGTCTCCCTTGAGAAGTGTCACACTCTCCCTATCAATATACATTACACGGTTTTCATTATCTCTCACGTCTCTACTGTTCTCTGGTATCACTCGGTACCTAAGCTTTCTTTTTCACCGCCACACACACAGTCTCCACTCGTCTTTCACTTTGTCTTTCTCTCTATGGGATTCTCTCACACACCCTATATGTCTCTACATATGACTCATACCACTAAAATTACTCTCTCTCTCCCATAGACACAACATTTGTTGCAGTCTCCTTTTCGTCTCCATCCGAGTCTGACATTATTCATTTGTTTACCAATCAGACAACCCCGACTACCGTCTCCTCTCTCTCTCTCATAGACACACACACACACAACTCCTGCTTCCACTCCCCTTCCCGACTACTGTCTCTCTCTCACACATAAAACTCTCGCTTTCACACCCCGACTCGTATTTCTCTCACAAATATTTATCGACTAGCTAGCCTCTAGATAGGTTTATACACCCGCATACTCGTGCTTCCACCATCGCATACATGTCTCTCTCCCGCTCCTTGTATCTATGTAGCTTTTTCTTCCCTTCTTGAGACACGCCCTCTCGATTGTGCACACACACACTATCGCCTCATTTTAAGCTGATACCTATCGCACACACACTACTTGTGTCTTTGTCACACATGCACTCCGTCCTCCTCCACTCCCCCTCTCTCTCACACACACATGGGCTTTTTGCGACAACTAGCAAGATGCCCATGCGTTGCACGAAACATCAAGATGCATTTGTATGAGTAGTTTATCTTGTGGGGGAAAAGGATGAACGAGGGAAGGCCTTATTTGCAAATGTGGAGAGGGGTGTGGGTATCTTTTTGCAAAATTGCCATAGTTTCCTTCCTATCCGTCATATATAGATCGGACGACCTATATTGCAGGATGGCAGGCACACAATCATCACCGACAATGCTTTTTATAAAAGTAGGGATAAAAAATAGAGTTGGTGATGATGGTGGGCCTGCCATCCTGCAATGTAGGTCGTCCGATTTATATCTGACGGATAGGAAGAAAAATATGGCAATTTACCCGCACTCTTCACCACATTTGCAAATAAGGCCTTCCCTCATTCATCATTTTCTCCCACACGATCTTGATTTTCTGTGCAACGCACGGGCATCTTGCTAGTAAGAGTAGAAATTAGACATATACCATTTCTCGAATCTTGAAACCAACAACATTCCTCCCTTATCTTATCAAAACCGCCAAAGGAATATATTTTGAGTGAAACATAACACATTTTTAGTGATATACGTATTTCAAAACTAGACTTTTTTTTATCAAATCGGTGAATATGTATTAATCTACTTTGATCCTGCGGCAACGCATTGACACATTGCTAGTAGTTATTATAATTTTTTGGACACTAGACAAATGGTGGAGTACATATACGAAGAGAAGAGGCGCACACACGCAGTCGGCCTCTCGCTGTCTCGCACACATTAGTGTTACGTAAGGGTGACGTTAACAAATAGACCCTAAAACCCTAGGTGCACGATTGCTGCATTCGCGGGTACTGGGTACGTGGTGGAGCACCTTTGTAGGAGTTGATGGTCGGGACCATAGGTGAATGACTTGGAGCACGGTGGCTCGCCATAGATCGAGTAGAGACATTTAAAATATCATTTTTTAGCGGGGTTAAGAGTTTCGATTTTCAATGGCACGTTATAAGTAGTAAGTAGTTTTTAGAACGATTGGTATGGAGCGAAAATGGAATTCATAGTACTACGTACCTCCTTGGCGTATGGTTGTATGGGTTTATGTTGCGAAATGTTGAACCTAGTAGTTCTAGGACAAATATTATGGTTTAGATTTAGATGCTGGTTTTCAGTAATCGGAAGGGGAAACCCTTCTTTGATTAAAAAAAACTACTACCTCCATTCTGGTTTACTAGTCCCCATCGTACTTTGGGTCAAAGTTTGTCCACGAATTTTACTGGTAAAATGTGAATGGAAAACGAGATTTTATTATACCCAAACAAAAAAGGACTGGATGGAGTGATTGCTCTGAAACGGACGCGACCTCTCATAGCGCAGACATTGAACCGGCGCACCGGCCAAGAGGGCCGCACTCGCTGCAGGCCCGGCTGAGCACGCCTCCTCGCCGCGTGCACCACCTTAATACTGCCCCGCCTACCTTCATTGAATCCATGCGTGTGCCGGCAACACGTCCTTCTGCGAGCCGACAAGCATTTTAGAACAGAAAAAATGACTAAAATATAATTAATTTACGCATGGTCTTGACTTGTTGTGCTCGCACTGGTAGCAGGAACTAGTAGAGGTTTTTCTTTATTTATAACTCTCCTCACATTTTTTTGGCTTTGAAGTGAATCATGGTTGTGGACATTATGTATGAATGTGCAGATATCTGTGAACATGAGTTTGATGTGGAAGTTGAACTTGGAATGTCGGGCTTGCGCGTGAACTATACCATGTCCAATGCTTCATCTGTTATTGTTTGGAAAGTAATTGTTGTTATTACATGACCAAAAAAAACATTTTGTGCCACATCAGTAGATGCACAGACATCACAACAGGCATGCTGACTGGATAAACATTTGAACCTAGCTATTATGAAGGAAATTTTGTATTGACAACAGTTTTAGATAGCAGGAGACGCCTAGCTTGCTCTGCCTCTGCTAGCTTATTTCTGGCTTCTTACATCTCTTCTTTGGCTTGGGTGAAGAGAGCATCCGATTGCTCTTTTCGCTTCTTCAGGAACTCAGCTACATTCTCAAGGGCTGCTGCACGCTTTCTTTCAGCCTTTACTAATGCAACGAGGACACGAACAACTGATGACTCTACCTGGCTTATGTGTAATCCAGCATCATCTGGGAATTTGCACCTTGTGTCTAATCCATCATCATTAGGGAACTGGCACCTTGTGTGTAATCCAGCCTCATTTTGGAAACATGATCTCGAGGTTGACCATACTTCCCTCCTCACAGGAAGTGCATCCTGACATGAAGTTACTTCTTTTTTAGATCAATACTCAGAGAAACCTAGATCCATTTAGTAGAATCCAGATAAACAGAACTCGGAGAAGTGAATTCAAAAGGAAAAGAAATATAAAAACAGACTACAAGGTGAGAACACCCACTTCCTACATCAAGCTAAAAACGAAAGCATTAGGACGATTAAGACTCTTCTTATTACACATCGAAGAACACCACGCTTAAGAGAAACAGAAACTACAACATATACACATCGAAGAACATGAGGCTAAACGAAAGTAATTGAAAGGGTGTTACTTACGAAAGCTCGTTTTACAGGTTCGGTGCAGCTCCTCTTTAACTTGCCACGCTCCTTGAAGATGTCCCAAATATCCCGTGTTTGGTCTTCATTGCTCCTCTGCATGTTCACACTCGTGGTTTTAAAATCTCAACATGGCAAGAAAAATACTACTAGTAATACTCGCGCATCTTGTGGGCAACATTAAAGCACTCGTCTGCCATGTTAGAGCATCTCCAACAGAATCGTAACGCGTGGCGCTTTAAAAAAGTGTTCACAGTGCTGAGATCGAGAAGTAGATACTAGAGAGTAGAGGATAGTTTTCAGCATAGATAGATAAAAAAAGATAATTCAACTACTCCTCGTTGTCCGACTCCTCCTCGGTGATGTCCTCCTCCGACGTCTGACTTTGGGCGTGAAGATACCGATCATCGTCGGATTCCTAGGGCGACACTGCTCCTAGCCTCATGTTGAATTGAGCGTCCTCTTTTCGCCTACGCTTGTCCTCGCGATAGGCGGCTCGCTTTGCCCTCCTCTTATCCCTCTCCACCCTCCTTTGCGCGTAGAACTCGCGCTTGTTGATGATGTCATGCGGTAAGTGTTGGCGCCATAGCGCCATGGCTTCCTCGTCCATCTCGGCGATGCCGAGATGGTGCTCCCGCCTCCGGTTGTCGCGACGATCCTCGTCGGTGCTAAGCCACGGCAGAGGCGCGAGCTCCTGCGCCAGCTCCCACGTTGGCACGTTGGGGAAGTTCAATGTTCTATGAGGCCACCGGAGGCGCCACGCCGCCGCGTCGTGTGCGCGGGCGGCCTCGTTGGTGGTGTCAAAATTGCTAAGGCCGAGGCGCATCCCGCGGAACAGGATCTCGGCGGAGAAGCCGCCGGAGGGGCGCGCGCGGATGCCGCGGTATCCCCAAGTTTCCCGGCGACGCGGCGACATGGTGGCGTGGCGGCGGCGAGGCGAAAAAGAGCGGGGAGAGAGCGGTGGCGAGGCACAGAGCGGTGGCAAGGCACAGAGCGGTGGGAGGGCGTTGGATTTTATAAAGCGTGCCGGACGTCGCGCGCCAAAACTAGCGCACGCCCGACCGCTTTTTCCCGTGCGCGCGCGATCCTTTCCCGACGTCTCTGCCATCTCTACTCTCTTCTCTATGGTTATATTTATTTTTTATTTAATATTTAATATTTATCTCTACTTCCTTTACTGTCTACTTTTTTTTCTCTATACTTTTTTTCTTGCAATATAGGCCGTCCGATTTATATCTGACAGATAGGAAGGAAACAAATGGTAATTTTGCAAAAAGATACCCATACCCCTCTCTAGATTTGCAAATAAGGCCTTCCCTCATTCATCCTTTTCTCCCACAAGATAAACTACTCATACAAATGCATCTTGATGCATGCAACGCATGGGCATCTTGCTAGTTCTAAAAACCTTTCCATCATTTGCCACACTACTGGTTGCAGATGAAAAACCTACCCAAGCACAACGCCATACAGGAGCAACGCACAATTACAAGCTGATATTCTGTTGGACAATGGAGGCTATAACCAATTACTTTTACGGGAACAATAGCACCCAGGAAAATTGAAGGGTAGGTATGAACAAAATTGGAATTGCAGATGTACTGCTAAGTGATTCAATACACACATTACCAATCGAGGAGGAGAACGATGGTCG
>NC_041383.1:334895691-334928191 GCF_002162155.2 Triticum dicoccoides | reverse complement strand
TACGTTTTATAATGAGTGTAAAAATATTGATTTGACATTGTGAATGTTGATACTCCCTCCGTCTAGGTGAGTAAGTCATCTTAGGCTGTGCACCTTGACCAAGGAGGAGGGGAAAACGAGAGACATTAATGTTTATTTGCTAATTAAATAGTATTGCATGCAATGAACTAACCACTGCATGTCATGTTTGATAGTCTCAGGTCATTAGAAGCATGCACACCCTCATCTCTTATTGGTTGATATGTCAAGAAACAAGAAACGAGGTAGAAGTTATTGCACCGCGCCTACGTGTTTTGGGATTATTTGGTTTTCGTAAGATGACTTACACACCTAGCTATTAGAGTACCACTACCTCCCTTCTAGTTTAAAGGGCTCGACTCAAAAATTTCACCTACTCTTAGCAAGATAGTAGAGGCGGTGGAATAGTTTTTGAAGTCTGCAAAAGTACTCAACTAATGCTGTCGTTCTTCACAAAAAATGTGTTTACCAATGCATGCATGAACACTAGTTACTCTAACCCCCTCTCTTCTTTAATTCTTTGCCACATCACATGTTTGCTATTCCCGTGTGCATGATACCAGCTAAGATACCACCATTATGGCCAGCCTTAATCATCGCATGCAATAATTTAGTGCACCTTGAAATATGAACATGTGTGGGGCATGTATGTTTTTAATGACTTGAGACTATACCTAGCCCGGCATGCAAGATGACTTATTATGCAGCATTCCCCATACCTGCAGGAAGCCCGTTCGTCTCCAAATCTTTTCCTCTCCATGTGTGGAAACAATATGCCTGCCAAACTCTCCTTCTTGCTCGGAGGTCCCACCACTCCACCCCGTGTGAAAAAATCTGCATGCATGACTCTCCTTCCCCCACGCTCGTCCAATCCGTTGTGACCAGCAATATTTCCACCCCTTCGCTCCCCCGTAATTTACTCCAACAAATATGCCCACGTAGCTTTTACTTAACTTCAGGTGCATTGGGTCACTGACATATGGGCCCAGCAGGGTATTGGCCCACATGTCAGTGACGCAACTGGACCTGCAGTTAAGTCAGTGCAGCTCAGTCCATATCTTACGTAGGTGTGCCATTGCTCGCTATAAATACTGCGCCTCCCATGACATCGCTATGTCCTCCCCGTCACATTCACGTTCATCGCTATCTCCCCCCTCCCTCTCACATCGACCACCATGGCATCGCCCCTCCCAAGCCCTAGGAGCCCCTCGCTGCACCGCGCGAATAGTCACGCATCGCCGTTCCATTCCTCGCCTCCACTAGTTGAGGAGGACGCGTTGGTGTTCCGCTCCTCGCCACTACGCGACGCGTCGCCGTTCCGTTCCTCGCCGCCACTAGTCGAGGAGGACGCGTCGGTGTTCCTCTCCTCGCCGCGACGCGACGCGTCGCCGTTCCGTTCCTCGCCGCCACTAGTCGAGGAGGACGCGTCGGTGTTCTGCTCCTCGCCGCGACGCGTTGAGGTGGACGCGTCGACATTCCCAATCTCGCCAGCACGCGCGTCGGAGGACGCGTCGGCTCCCCGCTACGAGGAGAACGCTGCACCGCCCGCCGAGCGCCCCCAGCCTTGAGAAGCTTTGGAAAGAAATGGATGTCGCCTTGTGGGAGGCTTTGCGTCCAGCAGAGCGTGCCAAAATAGAGGCGGAGAAGAAGGCCGAGGAAGAGAAGTGCACCGCACAACAAGCTTTCTGGGAGATCTATGTCGCGTCCGAGAGAGTCAGGCAATTGGCTCTTTGGCAGAAGGCTCATGCGAGGGCCGTGAGGTTGGAGGAGGACGCCCGTGCCGACGCCCTGAGTGTAGTCAAGCCCAAGCGTCTCTTCTACTCTTGGCGGTACGTGGACCGTGTGCACGCTTCCAGCCAGGAGGAGTTCCTGTTGGCGCCGGATCACCACACCGGTGAGATCACGCTCGCCCACCGGCAAGCCGCCAATCAGCACCTCGCGAGTTGCGAGGCTGAGGAAGAGGCGTTGTGTCGGCGCGCTGGGAAACGGTCGCGCACCAGGGCACTCCTGGCGCGCCGCAAGCGCTCCTGCGAGTGCCGTGGCTTTTAGGAGGAGTATAATTTTTGTTTCGTAAGGCGATCTCATTAGTTTTGGGACGCAAATGATAAATCTCGAACATTCAGGAATTTCTAGTGTCCTTAATTAAGTATGTAAAAGGGAAAGTTTGGAAACATAGTGTATTATTTTGCATTTTGCAAGTACGTGCATATAGCACAAACTTTACTATATACTATCGGACTACACGTCTCTCTCGATATATGCTTGCAGACTGTGCTACTCCCTCCGTCCAGGTCAATAAGTCATCTTTGGTTGTGCACGGTGACCAAGAATGAGGGAAGACTTGTACACCTAGACGGAGGGAGTACTACTATTACTTATGTACGTGCAAATGCACGTTTTAACATTATGATGCGGTTTTTGTAAAAGTAGAAAAACAACACTAGTCAAGCTTGTGAAACGATTCAATGCAAAACAAATGCAAAAATGCTCGTTTGATTGTTTACTTTTAGCTTCCTTCTCTGTGGTTATTTCTCTGTCGTACTTTGTACGGAGCATCTCACTGGTTGGAAAGGCATGCAAATTCCCAAACCGCTTCCTACACCCTGTATTGAATTTTTTGCCTAACAAGTTGTGCCGTGCAAATGGAATTCCAACTTGAGTACTACTACTAGTAGGAGTACCAGGGGACAGTTCTTTTAGGCTTCTAGATTAGTAATCCCATAATTACTACATCCGTCCTGGTTTATTGGTCCCCATTGTAATCTGTGTCAAATTTTGATCATAAATTTAACTAATGAAATGTTAGTGCATGTCACATGCACTACTCCATCCGTCTAGGTGAGTAAGTCATCTTAGGCTATGCACCGTGACCGAGGAGGAGAAAACGAGAAACGTTAATGTTTATTTGCTAATTAATAGTATTGCATGCAATGAACTAACCACTGCATGTCGCAATGCACACTCGTTATCTCTTATTGGTTGATATGTCAAGAAACAAGAAATGAGGTAGAAGTTAATGCACCGCGCCTAAGTGTTTTGGGATTATTTGGTTTTCGTAAGATGACTTACACACCTAGATGCACCACACCTAAGTGTTTTGAGTAAAATTTTATTAGTTAAATCTTTGGTCAAAATTTAGCAGAAATTACAATGGTGAGGAATAAACCAGGATAGAGTAGTAGTTTAGAAGCCAAAATAAATGAGTGAGGCGCCTTATTGTTACTCTCCACAGTGACTAGTCTTATGGGAAAAGTTGGGGAAGCCGCCAAAAGAACTGGCCCTAGGAGTAGTAGCTAGGGATCGAGTGTGGGAGATGAACCGGAGAAAGTAAATGCAGAGAGATGAAATGCAAAAAAGACGGAGGGATGTGATGGTTGTTTGTCCGTTTATTTTACCAGGCCACTTATTACTAGGAGTGGTTGGGTTTTGTGATATGATGGCTTTACTGCCGTGCCACGAGTGGGGTGAGAGGTGAGACACCCGTGCAGCGCCGCCCTCTACACTTGTACTACATTGGTCGTGGTTTATTAGTCCCCCATTGAATTTGACTGAAGTTTTAACTGACAAAATGTTAGTGCATGTCAACAAAAACTATATTGTTGGATTCGTATTTGAACATAATTTTGAATGATATAATTTTAGGTGACATGCATCAGTATTTATCGTACTATATATAATGTTAGTTCAATTTTTGGTCGTACTAATCTATAGTAGTAAGGTGCCCGTGCGTTGCACCGAAGATTGAAATGCATTGATCGGGGAGTTGTTTATTTTGACAAAGGATGTGGGGGTCATATCATGTGTAACGGGTATCGATAGGTTTCTTCGGATATTATCTCATCTCTAGAGCTCACAAACATCCGGGTGAAATCGATAAAAAAGTATCTTTTGCAAACAAAAGCGTTCAACTATTCAACCTGCATCCAAAACTTGTGAAGAAATAACACTTATTGTGCTTTGCAAGAAATGATCTTTAAGAATTAGTTTTTGAGTATCGATTGTTATACATGTTGGCTACAAATGACATGGCACTTTCTTATAGTCAACAATTGGCTATACTATTAAGTAATATTAACCATGCCCTTATACACCTAGACGGAGGGATTAAATCAGGATGACTTGCAAGGGGGCAGAAGAGATGTAAGAAATGGTTCATCGTAAGTCTTTCACCAGTACTGTAGTAAAAATTCATACATGGAAGATTCTAGACTAAACCATAAACGGATACACTTTTATTCATGCGCGATACTCCAAGAGAGCAAGATCCTGCATGGAAGTCTCCACATGCTTAGACAGCGGATTACATTGAGCGAAGACTAATGATCAACATTTAACTTGATAATGCGTATTTTTTTAGAGGAACAAGGAGGCTCCTTGCTGGTTCCATTATCAAATGAAACCCAAAGTGTCTTACATCAACTCACTGAGAGGAGCAGTTCAAAGGAAGGACTGCGGCGAAAGCCACTCAAGTTTAACGACAAGCTTACAGAATCAAAAGTGACAAAGACACGAGACATAAGCGCCCACACACACACTACATGTTTTCTAAGTGCACTTGATAATGCGTATGTCTAGGTGAACCTCCTTGGAGTCCCCGTGCACCGCGTCGGCGGGTAAAGGATGCCATGGGGTTTCCAAGTCCACATTGGCGGGATAGTCCCAGCTCCCCAGAGTCCAAGTCCGTCCGATGAGGCCGGTGTCGCCGCCCACGCGACCCGGAGGGATAGTAACATTGACCACGCACCTGTACATTTGCCTCGTGTCAGTGTCAGCGTCAGCGGCGACGCCCCTGACGCACATTATAGAGACGGGGCGGCGGCCTGCGCGGGCCTCGCCGGTGCCCATGATCAAGAGGAAGACGCTGACGTCCTCCTCCGAGACTAGCAGGCGGCGGTGATCCTCCAGCGATTCTGGCATGGTGAACCGGTAGCACGTGTCGTACTTGATGTTCTCCGCCAAGGGCCAGTAGTGACCACTACACGCATCCGTGAGGTGAAGCGCCATGTCCGCCGGCGAGCCACAAAACGGCATGGGCACTCATAGCAGTGGACGAAGGGCTCCTTGGAGGCATCGACTAGGCCGTCCATGAAACGGGTGTGGCTGTAGGGGACGTTGCGCCAGTTGAATATATGAGCAAGTTACTACGAGATTTAATCCGAATAAGCACAAAATAAATCATGACGGCTATAACAGAGATGAAACTAATCATGTGGACTAGCATAGTAGTAGGATACAGAGTAGAAACATGAATTCTACCACGATTTCGAACAGGAAGGACAGAAACACATACGGTGCAACGGGAGCAGCACCGTTGGCGTTGAGGTTGTCGCCCATGTCGTTGAGGAAGAGGTTGCCGAGGTCGGGGAAGAAGTCGTCGTCAGTGAAGTCGTGGCTGCCAGCAGTCGTGAGAGTGCGCTCCCCAGATTTAAACAGTGCCCGCCGAATGGAGCGCAGGAGGGAGTGGCTGTAGGGGACGTTGCGGCCGCCGAATGGAGCACATGAGTAGCACACGAAGCAGTAGATGGTGTCCTTACTTGTACTCCGTAGTCTCTATCTATCTATCTATATATATACTCTTATAGAAAACCGAGTTGGTGATGATGGTATGCCTGCCATCTTGTAATATAGACCGTCCGATCTATATCTGACGGATAGAAATCCAACTATGACAATTTTACAAAAGATACCCGCACCTCTCTCCACATTTACAGATAAGGCCTTGCCTCGTTCATCCTTATCTCCCACAACCTCGTGCTCCTCCCTATGTCTCTACTACTACTCTTTTTTTATAACAAATCGAATAGTGCTGCATCGTCCGCTGCACGCCTGGCTGAACACGCCTCCTCGCCTCCATCATCACCAACTGAGTCTTTTATAGGAGTAGGAGTAGAGAAAAAACCGAGTTGGTGATGATGGTGTGCCATGTAATGCACGGGCATCTTGCTATTTTTTTGCATATAAGTCCAAACACCATGTAGACACGGTCTTTGTGCATGGTTCGTAGTCGTTCCATGATCGGGCATTGAAGTTTGTAACTATTTTAGATTAGAATATACTACTCCTCCGGTGCTAGTAGTAGAGTAGAGTCCTACTCTACTACTCTACTCTAGCAAGCTAGGGCATAGTACTGTAGTAGGTACTGTAGGGAGTACCAGTACTGTGATCACTCAAGCAAGTTGTCTGGCATCGATATGACCCTACGCTGCTGGTATGTGTCTCATAAGTCAAGCGGCATGCTGTAGTCATCATCACCTATCCACTTCCCGCAACACATATTCGCTTATCCATCTTTGTCCGCACATAATCTCGTCCAAGCTTCCATCCCCGCTAAGGCGCCTCCCCCTCGTCCGAAACCCAATCACTAACAATGGTAGAACCAAGCAGCGTCCGCCGAAAGAGTTGCTGGAATTCGCTCCCCACAGAGGTAATCAAGCTCATTGTTTCACGTGTGGACAATCTCAGTACCATGCCGCTCGCCGCATGCTCGTCAGGGCTGTACAGTTTACTCAAAGCCCTCAGGCCAGAGCTTTTCAAGCCAGCTCCTTGCTTGATGAAGCCGCCTGATCTTCAGAAACGGCGTGTCACGCAGCATAACAATCATAGGGTGGCGAGCATCAACCCCCTTCACTGCGATCCGATCCCCATCAGCCTCAGCTAAATTAACGGTATGTACTGGGTCGGCATGAACACGTCTTGGATGGTGCTCGTCGATGGTCGCGGCAGCTGGATGCTCGTGGAGGTCTACACCCGGCGATTGACCCCCCTTCCTTCGATTAACACTGCACTGCTTTGGCACCGTGGCCCAGAATACTCGAAATCATACAATAGCCAACATGATACCAAGTTTGATTTGCTCAAGGTTGTAATCTGCCAAGTGCCCACAAGATCTGCCAATTATAAAGATTTCAGGCTAATTGCATTCTTCAACAGCGGTCTCGCCTATCTGAAAGGTCACTGCGGTAAGTGGATAAATTTGCACGTCCATCGCAGGATCATACATCCTCCATGGTTCTCTGATGCCATTGAACACAAGGGTTTCATTTACGCTGTCGACTCCTTCTATGGCTGGACGTATTGCTGGCCTACTCCAGTCATCGCTACAAACGGCTGTTACAGCAGTATGTTACTTTCCTATGATATCATGATGGCTTGCTTATATTACTGTCAACATTTACTGAAAAAATATTCATGCTCATAACATGCTGTTCCTAAGATTGACTAAATCAAGAGCCCTTTCATTCGACTCCAACTTGATATGATGTTGTAGGCCGCCTGGTGTCCCTACCCTTCCTAATCCAGAACCTTTCAAAGAAAAGCGGCATGGCAGTTGCAGGTGGTTCCTGTCTCGATTTGACGACGACGAAAGATTGATGATCGTTCGCACGTACCGGACGTGTTGTTTCACGGAATACAATCACAGTCACTGCAAGGCCTTTGAGCAGGATCCCAGCTTCTCTGGGCCTTCAGGAATTTTTGATTGGAGGCTGGTAAGTAGCCTTGGTACACGCTCTCTGTTTGTCGGACTGAATTATCCGATTAACCAGGAGATAACCGACGACAAGGATCATGATGGCAGCGCGGTTTCGTTCATCAGGCAAAACTGTGTGTACACAGCGTACCATGCGTCTCTGCATGCACCATACCCTGATATGTGCCGCCACGCTCTGCAGCCCAACGTAGGAGAGAGGGTCGCAAGTATCAGACTTCAACCTGCTGGCTGGAGTTTCCCCCGTCAGGCACCCATCTGGTTCAAGCCGTCAGCCAATCTCCACAGCGTAATAAATAGTAACGTCTAACTGGGCCAGTTTGTTAGATGCATACACTTGGTGTAGTAGGATCTTTATTTAGTTTGATTCATACACTTGTTCTTTTTTGGTAGCCCTTTTGTAATGATGGCTGTTGTTTGGTTTGCAAGAGAGAGTTGCGTCTTCACTCTTCTGGCCTGCTTACTCTTCTATTGCACCCCCAGCCCTGGTTGCTGCTACTGCTGTTTTCAATGTACAATCAATAGTATATTTCATCTATTGGTTGAATAAATGTGTTGTTAGAACGATAAACACAATGTTTTGGAAGTCGTTGCACGGTTCGATCCTTTAGTGCCCCGTACCGTACGTAGCTCATACTATTTTTCGTACGGAACACATTTTCCACTTGTTGATAACATGCAGCCCACTGATGAAGGCCCAATAGAGAAGCCCATAATTAACCGGAAGGGAGGATCTCACATGAATCCGGCCTAGGTACATGCTCATGACCCCCTAAACATAAATAAGTAAATAAATAAATAAAGCTAAATGCTCATGCACCAGTTCTTTCGGAAAATAGGTAGCCTAGTATTTCTTTTTGAAGAATACCCAAGCTAGGCCTATTTGTTTTCTCCGAATTACTGGGCTGCAAATCTTTCAAGACGAGGAGGGATGCATTCCGTCCTGGCCAAAGAGTATGGTCAATGTCTGTTAAAAGTAATATCAAAAGGGGTTGAAAATTCCAAAAAATTTATAGCAAATGGGATATTAGTTTTTTTGGTTTTTGTTCTTCACTGATATCTTATACGTATTTCATTGGATTTAACATGACATAGTACTAATTTATTTTAGTATGGCTATTAATTGTTGGATTAAGAATATTTCGTTCCCCAGCAAAAATATGTGAATTTTCAAAATTTGCCACATATTTAGTTAATTTTTTGACCCTGGTACTGACTAGAAAATGGCCGGCAATTCTAAAAATGGAAAACGGGCTGCAATAAATTCCATATGAATTAGAAAATGAGTAAAAATTATAAAAATAATAGCAAATGGGCTGTACACGCCACAGATTTCGAGGCTGACTTGTTTACGCAAGGTTTTGTGAGTGAACACACGATTCTAGCAGCAGTGACTGTTGGATGTCCATCCAATGGCCGACGTGCTTCTTCAATCTCTGATCTTCCTGCTCCAGCCGCCTAAACTAGCGCTGGCGGGACTTCCTGCTCCCTCCTCTTGTGGCCCGCTGTGATGCCGCGCAGGCTTCCCCGGCCCACCCTACTCCCTCCGCTGGCCTGGCCGCACGCAATCAACTGCCTCCTTATTACGCGAAAAAAATGATTCCTCCCACTGACATCTGGAGCGCACCGGTTGGGAGGCTGACCTGTGGGCCTACTACGTTGACGTGTACGCAGGGCTTGTCAACTTAGTCAACAAACGATTCTAGCAGCAGTAACCGTTGGATTTGAATCAAACGGTCCTGCTGCTTCTTCAACCGCTGCTCTTCTTGCACCAGCCGCCCAAACCAGCGCCGGGGAGACCGCCTGCTCCTGCCTCTAGTGGACGACTGTGCTGCCGTTGAGGCCTCATCGCCCCCTACTACTCCCACCGCTAGCCAGGCCCTGCGGCGACGACAGCCTCACACCGCAGCCGAACCTGTGAACCCTCGTACCCCTTTCCGCATGGGCATCCACTGCCGCATCTTCCCCGGCTCCGTGCCGTCCCCTTCCTAGGCCTCGCTGTCGTCCACCGCCTTGGTGCTATCGGTGCGGCGTGGTCAATGTGGTCAACAACATTCCATCGGAAGAGTACTGTACATGGAGAGGCTGACAGCTGGGTCCACGGCCACAGTCCAGTTTTTTTTGTGATTTGCCAAGTAAGTCACTTTGTCAGGCCTGTTGGGCTGCAAATCTTTCAAGACGAGGAGAGCTTTCATTCGGCTGGCCGAGAAAATGGCCCATCAGTAATGAGAAATGGGCTGTACATTTTTAAAACACATCAAACCGGCAATTAGTTTCATATATCTTTTTTTTCATTTCAAGATTTTAAATTACATTAATTTTTATGTGTGGAGAATTGGTTGGATTTTATATTGATATACATTTATTTTTAAAATCAATTTGAATGTGAGTCGAAATTTCGGGATTAAAAATAGTTCGGACCGCACCGAAATATGCAAAATTTTGTATAATTTTTTAACCGTGGCCACAATATGGGCTGTAATGCTAACAAAAAGAATATGGGCTCCAAAAAAACCTTAAGAATTAGCAAATGGGCTGTAAATTATTAAAAATAATGGCAGATGGGCTGTATGCTATTTTCCACAGATTTGAGGCTTTCCTAAAAAAAGGTTGACGCACAAGTAGTGACTGTTGGATGGCCATCCAATGACCATCGTGCTTCTTCAATCTCTGCTCTTCCTGCTCCAGCCGCTCAAACAAGCGCCGGCGGGACTGCCTGCTCCCTCCTCCCTGAGGCCGGCTCTGACAGCTCGGACCCACCAGCTATATCTTCGCACACAAGGAAGTGCCTCCATATTACGCAGAAAAAAATGAATACTATCCCTATTAGCTTGGATCCAGTATAGTGGCAGGCTGATTTGTGGGCCTACTAAGTTGACGGGGACGGAGGGCTTTGTCAACTTAGTCAATATGCATGATTCTAGCTCCAGTGATCGTACGATGTCCATCCAACGGCCGTAGTGCTTCTTCAACCTCTGGTCTTCTTGCTCCAGCCGCCCAAACCAGCGCCGGTCGTGCCTCGTGCTCCTGCCTCCCATTGCCGGCTGCGATGCAGCGGAGGCCTCACCGCCCCCTACTACTCCCACCGCTGGCCAGGCCATCACTCTACTCACCCACACCCCCTGTTATTCTGCGGCGATGGTAGCCTCACACCGCAGCGAACCAGTGAACCCTCGTACTCCTCTACGCATGGGCATCCACTGCCGCGTCTTCCCCGGCTCCACGTCGTCCCCTTCCTAGGCCTCGCCATCGTCCACCGCCCTGGTGCTCTCGGCGCGGCGTGGTCAATGTGTCAAGGAACGGCTTCCATCGGACGTGGACTGTACGTGGAGAGGCTGACAGCTGGGTCCACGGCCGCATCAAGGAAGTGCCTCCTTATTACGCGCAAAATAATTATTCCTCCACCTGACAGCGGGGACCCACCAGACAGGCCACCATATTTCGAAAAAATGTTTCCCCCCTGACTACTGGGACCCACCAGCTACACCTTCGCACGCAAGGAAGTGCGTCCGGGCAAAAAAAACCGATTAACCCCCCTGACTGCTGGGACCCACCAGCTACATCTTCGTATGCAAGGAAGTGCGTCCGGGCAAAAAAAACGATTCGCCCCCCTGACTGCTGGTACCCACCAGCTACATCTTCGCACGCAAGGAAGTGCGTCCGGGAAAAAAACCTATTCGCCCCCCTGACTGCTGGGACCCACCAGCTACATCTTCGCAGGCAAGGAAGTGCCTGACAGTCGGGACCCACCTGGTTGAAGCATATGTAGCGTTGTCATTCTGGTCGCGAACGTGTACGTACATAATGGTCGATGTAGAGGTGCATACGTGTCATAGTAGAGGTGTGCACGTAGCATGTACACGTACGTACAGCGGCAAGGGTGCAAGAAAGAAAATACGGCCACGTACGTACATACGGGCAGGGTCTCAGACGCCTACTTGCGCATACATACATGGCTGGGTCGGAACGGAGAAACAGCGTCGTCGTCGTGTTCGTGGGGAGCCAACCGGCTGGGTCGGAATGGAATGCGTGGTCGTGTTCATCGGGAGGGCTTGGACGGAACATGCGATGGAAACGAGGCCTAGCGTACCGCAAAACGGAGGAAACGGACCTCCTACGTTCAGAATGGGTCCTGTTGATCAGGAGGGGTGTGGCGTACCACAAAATGGAGGAAACGGACCTCCTACGGTCGAAATGGGGGTCCTGTTGATCGGGAGGGGTGTAGCGTACCGCAAAACGGACAAAACGGACCTCCTACGGTTGAAACGGGGGTCCTGTTGATCGGGAGGGGTGTGGCGTACCGCAAAACGGACGAAACAAACTTGTGTTGGAGTGCTACGGTCGAAATGGGGATCCTGTTCATCGAGAGGGGTGTGGCGTACCGCAAAACGGTACTCCACGAGATACTGTTCATCTCCACCGTCGACCTCCTCCAGCCTCCACGGGCTACCGTTGACCTCCTCCAGCCTCCACGGGCTCCTGTTCATCCAGCCTCCACCGTGCACTACTCCACCGGCTACTGTTCAACCACCCCTCCACGGGCACCCCTCCACCGTCTACTATTCATCCAGCCCTCCACACTATGGGGTCCTGTTCAACCACCCCTCCACGGCCACCCCTCCACCGTCTACTGTTCATCCATCCCTCCACACCATAGGGTCCCGTTCATCCAGAGGCAACGCCACCGCTCACTGTTCATCCACCCCCCCACACACAACGCTCACTGTTCATCCAATCGATCATATTCAGTTAGCAGCAGTAGCAAAGGAATCGCTCGATCGGGTTCAGTTAACAGCCATCGATCGATCGCTCGGGTTCAGTAACGCGTAGCCTGCAGTGCAATCGCTCGGGTTCAGTTAGAGCCCAATGCCTCGCTCAGGTTCAGTTAGAGCCAACGCCCCACACACACGCGCGTACGTGTATGAGAGAAATGCGCATCGCTCGGTCCCCGACCTCCCACCGTAACCGGCAACTCCCCAAAATTTTCCTCCCCCTCGCTTCTACCATTGTTTTTTTTCCGTCATGGACAGCCCAAAGAATGTCATGCAATTGCGTCTCCGGCCCGCCCAGGACTGAAAGCCCATTTTCTGTCATGATTTTTTGTCATAGAAGTAGGAGCCCACCACATCTATGATGATACCGGGTTTTGTCACAATTATCGTCATAGAAGTGTCATATGTATGGCAGAATTTTTTTTCGTTCGGCCCAAAATGTCACGGATGTGTCTTTTTTTTGTAGTGTTGATTCACCTTCTATTTTGAGTAAACTTGCGACACCTACACCTGCTATTGATTCTAAATGTCACATGTTTTTGATGATGCCACTTCTGCTATGCATGATGCTTATGATGATACTACTTCTCTGCTTGATAATTATGTGCCATTAGGTGAATTTCTTGATAAACAACTTGCTAGGGTTAGAGAGAATGAAATTATTGAAACTGATGATATTAATGAAAGTGATGATGAAGATTCTCCCCCTAGATATGAATTTCCTGTTGTGCCTGAGGGTTATGTTATGGATGAAGAAACTGCTAGAGACTTTCTTGCTTGCAATGATAGATATGATCTTAAGAAACTGTTAGCTAAGCTGAAAGAAAAGTCTTTGAATGCTAGAATGCAATATGACCCTGGTTTTGCTACTTCACCTATCTATGTTACTGATAAGGTTTATGAATTCTCTGTGGATCCTGAGTTAATTACTTTGGTTGAATCTGATCCTTTCTATGGCTATGAATAAGAAACTGTTGTGGCACATCTTACTAAATCGAATGACATAGCCACCCTATTTACTCATGAGGAAAAAATTTGCTATTATTATATTCTTAAATTGTTTCCTTTCTCATTAAAGGGTGATGCTAAAATATGGTTTAATTCTCTTGCTCCTGGTTGTGTGTGTAGTCCCCAGGATATGATTTATTACTTCTCTGCAAAATATTTCCCCGCTCATAAGAAACAAGCTGCCTTAAGGGAATATTTATTTTGTGCAAATTGAAGAAGAGAGTCTCCCACAAGCTTGGGGGAGGCTTCTCCGATTACTTAATGCTTTGCCTGATCATCCTCTCAAGAAAAACGAAATACTTGATATCTTTTATAATGGACTAACCGATGCTTCCAGAGACCACCTGGATAGTTGTGCTAGTTGTGTTTTCAAGGAAAGAACTGTTGAGCAAGCTGAATTGCTATTGAATAATATATTGAGTAATGATAATGATTGGACACTTCCTGAACCAACTCCTAAGCCAACTCCGAAGAAAAGGGGTATTCCATTTCGCAGTCCTGAATATATACAAGAGGCAAAGAAATCTATGAAAGAAAAAGGTATTAAAGCTGAATATGTTAAGAATTTACCACCTATTGAAGAAATACATGGTCTCGATAACCCAACATAGGTAGTAAAGGTAAATTATCTCTATAGAGTTGATAAGGGTGAAATCCCATCTACTAAGTTTGCTAGTCAATGCTTCGATGAGTTCGATAATTTCATTATTAAATAAGAAAACTTCAATGCTTATGTTGGTAGACAATTGAAACGTAATGCTTATATGGTTGAACACTTGAGTGATTATATGTCTAGAGTTAAAAGTGATCTTAAGCTTATTAGTAAACACGTTTCCATGGTTACCACTCAAGTAGAACAAGTGCTGAAGGCACAAGATGATTTGCTCAATGAATTAAATAATAAGAACAATGATAATGTTGTTAGAGTTATGACTAGAGGCGGTAAAATGACCTAGGAACCTTTTTATCCTGAGGGCCATCCTAAGAGAGTTGAGCAAGATTCTCAGAGAACTAATGTTGATGCACCTAGTCCTTCTAAGAAAAAAAAGAAAAATGATAGGACTTTGCATGCTTCTAGTGAACTTGTTGTTGACACACCCGAGAATCCCAATGATATTTCTATTACTGATGCTGAAACACAATCTGGTAATGAACATGAACCTAGTAATAATGTTAATGATGATGTTCATGTTGATTCTCAACCTAGTAATAACAATGATGTAGAGATTGAACCTGCTATTGATCTTGATAACCCACAATCAAAGAATCAATGTTATGATAGGAAATACTTTGTTGCTATGAAGCACGGTAAAGAAAGAGAACCATGGGTTCAGAAACCCATGCCTTTTCCTCCTAAACCATCCAAGAAAAAGGATGATGAGGATTTTGAGCACTTTGCTGAAATGATTAGACCTATCTTTTTGTGTATGTGTTTGACTGATATGCTTAAAATGAATCCCTATGCTAAGTATATGAAAGATATTGTTACGAATAAAAGAAAGATACCGAAAGCTGAAATTTCCACCATGCTTGCTAATTATACCTTTAAAGGTGGAATACCAAAGAAACTTGGAGATCTAGGAGTACCAACTATACCATGCTCCATTAAAAAGAAACTATGTTAAAACTGCTTTATGTGATCTTGGAGCTAGTGTTAGTGTTATGCCTTTCTCTTTGTATCGTAGACTTGATTTGAATAAGTTGACACCTACTGAAATCTCTTTGCAAATGGCCGATAAACCAACTGCTATACCCATTGGTATTTGTGAGGATGTTCCTGTTGTGGTTGTAAACGTTATTATCTTAACGAACTTTGTTATTCTTGATATTCCCAAGGATGATAGTATGTCGATCATCCTTGGTAGACCTTTTCTAAATACTGCAGGGGCTGTTATTGATTGCAACAAAGGCAATGTCACTTTTCATGTTAATGGTAATGATCATATGGTACACTTCCCGAAGAAACAACCTCAAGTTCATAGTATAAATTCTATTGGAAAAATTTCAACGATTACGATTGGACGTTTTGAATTCCCTCTTCCTACTGTCAAAAAGAAATATGATATTCTTATTGTTGGGGGCATGAATATCCCCGTTGAGGTAAACTAGTGTTATTCGAAAATTCTCCGGTTTCATGTTATTCGAAAGAAGTTTGTTAACAAGACTTGATCAACCTTGTTAGTGGATTCCTTTTGATGAGCATGAGATGGATGAAGTTAGAAAGCACAACCTTCAGTACCCTCCTTTTACTTTCTGTTATTTAGAAAAAGAAAGCAAAATAGTATTTTCGGTCTGTTTTCTGAATTATTCGTGCAATAAAAAATACCCCGAAAATAGAAGTTCTCCAACTGCCCTAAAAATTGAGTATGATTTTTTGTAGAATATTCGAGAATTTCTAGCACTAGAACACACCAGGGGGACCCACCATTTGGTCACAAGGGTGGAGGGCACGCCCTACCCCCTTGGCGCACCCCCTGGCTCATGGGCCCCATGTGACCCCCCTCTACTTATTGCAGCACCCACACACTTCGTTTTCCTCTAGAAAAAAAATCATCCTGTAGCTCAAATTCATGTTCTTGCTCGTTTTGCTGCCATTTTCGATCTCCTTGCTCAAAGCTTCATTCACAAAACTACTTTGGGGGATTGTTCTTCAGTATGTGACTCCTCCAATGGTCCAATTAGTTTTTGTTCTAGTGCTCTATTTATTGCAAATTTTTGCTGCTGAGGTGTCCCTGTTCTTGAGCTTCCATGTCAAATTTATATGGTCTCAAGTAGTTTTAATGCATGATATATCCTCTAGGCACTTGTGGGAGTAGTTGCTATCAATCTTGTTGAGTTTGGTTCACTTTTATTTTGAGTCACTAAAAATTGCAGAAATTTTTCAGAGGAATAAAATGATGAAGAGATTGTTGAGAGGCTCCTCAAGTGGAAGCTCGAAGGAAAAGCAGAATGAAGAGAATAAAAAGCTCAAGTACAATCTTCCTCACACCACGGAGGTTTGGCCATGTGAATGGACTTGCGATGCATTCTTGAGGGCTGCTGGAATTCACGACGACTTTTATTATTTGGCTGAGAATGCAGGCATCACCGACTTCCTCCACGACCAGTGTGAACAGTATCTCCTACTCACTAATATTTTCATGCAAAACTTTCATTTCCATGCTAGAAGATCACCACCTTCGGTGGATTTTTATTTATATGATGAGTTTAAGGAGATGTCACTCTATGATTTTTGTGTGGTTTGCAAGTTGCCCTTTGAGGGAAGCATTGAGGAACCACATCCCAATGATGTGGATGAATTTATTGATAGAATTGCTGTAGGGGAAATGAGAAAAGTTTCAGATGCAAGGATTACTAGTGTACATTTTCCTCTTCTACGTTACCATGCAATATTTGCTAGTAGATGTTTAATTGGTCACGGGAACAGTGGGGGCCTTAGTGCTCCTCACCTGGCTATTTTGCACCATGCTCTATTTCGTGATACAACTTTTAGTCCAGACGCTATGGTTGCTAAACTGTTGATTCTAAACCATTCAAAGGGCCCCATTTTTGGAGTTATATTTGCTTCACGCCTTGCTAAACACTATGAAATACCTATTAGGCGTTATGAGACAGAGGAAAAGTTGCTCCCCACTATTTTCTTAGACTATAAGAGTATGGTAGCACATGATTTTATTGTTAAAGATAAGAAGAAGAGACTTAAGTATAACTTGGTATTTGGTAAAACTTATTGTGAGACTATTACCTTGCCTGCACCATCTTTGTTTAATATGCATTCAGACACGTACCTCATCATGCCCGAGGACATTTATGCATACTGGGATCTGACATGAGTCCCAGAGCCTGAGCCAGAGCCACCTCTTGATCCATATCTGAAGTCTATTTATCAGTGGGATCCGGAGGAGCTCACTAACCAGTGGCACCCTGAGGACCCTCCTCAGTACACCAGAGAGGACCACATTGATCCATGGGCATATACCAACTTAGGCCAAAAGCCTAAGATTGGAGGAGTATGTATTTCTCACCGACATTACATTCATGTTCACACACTCATTCTAGTTGTCGGTGTTCATACTTTTTCATTGTACTATCCATGATAGTTTATTTTCTTGCTTTCTTGTGTGTTTGAAAAACTTTGAGAAAAACCAAAAAAATAGTTGTAGCTTTTAGCTAGTTTACTTTCCATGCTTGTAGTAGTATTATTAAAAGAAAATCCAAAAAGATTTCTCGTTCTTCTTTTGCTTGTTGGGAGCTTTCTGGTGTAAATAGTTTTATTTTTCTTTGAAATTCTTTTCTTTTCTTTGGGGGTCGAGAGGAGAAGACCACGATGAAAATGATGAGTGGATCTCATATGCATTATTGTTGATCTAACCAAGAGCCCATATTACCTTGTCTTCTCCTTTGAATTAAATGATTGCAGATTCCATCTTAGTCCAATGCACGTGCACTATTATTATTATCCACACCGTTCGGTCGTGCAAGTGAAAGACAATAATGACGATATATGATGACATGATTGAGATGAGAGGAGCCAGTATGAACTCGACCTATCTTGTTTTTGTAAATATGATTAGTTCATCATTCCTGATTCTGCCTATTATGAATGAAACATGTTTGCAATGACAATTAGAGATTATAGTTATTCATGCCATACTTAATTAGCTAGGAGTTTATAATAGTGTACCTTGTGTGTCAACATGCTATTAGAATGGTTGTGATGTGGTATGATAGGGTGGTATCCCCCTTTGAATGATTCGAGTAGCTTAACTTGGCACATGTTCACACATGTAGTTGAAACAAAATCAACATAGCCTCCACGATATTTATGTTCATGGTGATTTATATCTTACTCATGCTTGCACTCATTGTTGGTTAATCTTAATGCATGTTCATGACTGTTGTCGCTCTCTAGTTGGTCGCTTCCCAGTCTCTTTGTAGCCTTCACTTGTACTAAGTGGGAATACTGCTTGTGCATCCACTTCCATAAACCCCAAAATTATTCAATATGTGTCCACCATACCTTCCTATATGCGGTATTTACCTACCGTTCCAAGTAAATTTGTATGTGCCAAACTCTAAACCTTCAAATGAAATTCTGTTTTGTATGCTCGAATAGCTCATGTATCAACTCGGGTTGTCTATATCTTCCATGCTAGGTGGGTTATTCTCACGATGAGTGGACTCCGCTCATCATTCACGAGAAAATGGTCGGTAACCGGGATGCCCAGTCCCATGCTCAAATCAAATTATAATAATTGCAAACAAAACTCCCCCAGGATTGTTGTTAGTTGGACAGTACCCGTTGTTTTGGACCAGCCATGGAATGTGCTCGTTGGTGGTGGAGGAGTATAAAATTTACCATTCTGTTTGGGAACTGCCTATAAAGTACGTAGCATGGAAGATATCGAGATCTCTTGGTTGTCATGTTGACAATCAAAGTATGCCGCTCAAAATATTATTTATCTCTGTTTCAAAACTCGAGCTCTAGCACCTCTGCAAATCCCTACTTCCCTCTAAGAAGGGCCTATCTATTTACTTTTATGTTGAGTCATCATCCTCTTATCAAAAAGCACCAGTTGGGGAGCACCGCTGTCATTTGCATGCATTGTTATTAATCTACATCGAGTATGACTGTGACTGGACCTCTTTTGCCATGAATTACAATGTCTATTCAGTCCTTGATCTTCAGGAGTGCTCTGCATTTATGTTTTGCAGTCTCAGAAAGGGCTAGCGAGATACCATCTTGTTATATCATATTATGATTGTTTTGACAAAGTGTTGTCATCCGAGATTTATTATTATTACTCGCTAGTTGATTATGCTATTGATATGAGTAAGTTTGAGACCTAAATGTTATTGTGAATATGGTTAGTTCATAATCTTTGCCGAAAACTTGAATGCTGACTTTACATATTTGCAACAACAAGATCAAACAGAGTTTGTAAAAGTTTTTCGTTATCACTTTCAGTTTGTCAACTGAATTGCTTGTGGACAAGCAAAGGTTTAATCTTGGGGGAGTTGATACGTCTCCAATATATCTACTTTTACAAACACTTTTGCCCTTGTTTTGGACTCTAACTTGCATGATTTGAATGGAACTAACCTGAACTGACGCTGTTTTCAGCAGAATTGCGATGGTGTTATTTTTGTGCAGAAATAAAAATTCTCAGAATGACCTGAAACTTCACGGAGTCACATTTTGGAATTAATAAAAAATATTGTCAAAAGAATCAACATGAGGGTCCCCACACCCTGTCCACAAGGGTGCAGGGCGCGCCCCCTGCCTCGTGGGTCCCCTGGACCTCCACCGACCTCAACTCCAACACTATATATTCACGTTTGAGGAGAAAAATATTAGAGAGATGGATTCATCGCAATTTACGATACGGAGCCGCCGCCAAGCCCCGTTCTTCCTCGGGAGGGCTGGTCTGGAGTCCGTTCGGGGCTCCGGAGAGGGGAATCCGTCGCCATCGTCATCATCAACCATCCTCCATCACCAATTTCATGATGCTCACCGCCGTGCATGAGTAATCCCATTGTACGCTTGCTGGACGGTGATGGGTTGGATGAGATTTACCATGTAATCGAGTTAGTTTTGTTAGGGTTTGATCCCTAGTATCCATTATGTTCTAACATTGATGTTGCTACGACTTTGCCATGCTTAATGCTTGTCACTAGGGCCCGAGTGCCATGATTTCAGATCTGAACCTATTATTTTTTCATTAATATATGTGAGTTCTTGATCCTATCTTGCAAGTTATAGTCACCTACTACGTGTTATGATCCGGCAAATCCCAAAGTGACAACAGTCGGGACACTTCCCAGTGATGACCGTAGTTTGAGGAGTTCATGTATTCACTAAGTTCTAATGCTTTGGTCCGGTACTCTATTAAAAGGAGGCGTTAATATCCCTTAGTTTCCAATAGGACCCCGCTGCAACGGGAGGGTAGGACAAAAGATGTCATGCAAGTTCTTTTCCATAAGCAAGTATGACTATATTTGGAATACATCCCTACATTATATTGATGAACTGGAGCTAGTTCCGTGTCACCCTATGTTATAACTATTGCATGATGAATTGCATCCGACATAATTATCCATCATTGGTCCATTGCCTACGAGCTTTTCACATATTGATCTTTGCTTAGTTACTTCTCCGCTGCTACTGTTACTTTTGCCACCGTTACCGTTACTTCCATACTACTTTGCTACTAAATACTTTGCTGCAGATATTAAGTCTTTCAGGTGTGGTTGAATTGACAACTGAGCTGCTAATACTTGAGAATATTCTTTGGCTCCCCTTGTGTCGAATCAATAAATTTGGGTTGAATACTCTACCCTTGAAAACTATTGCGATCCCCTATATTTGTGGGTTATCACTCTCCCTGGTGGTAATCTCTCAAACCGGAACTCACGCTGGCCATTGCAGACTCAAGAGAACAATGCTGAATAAATTATTTGCTTTTGTTGATGAGGAGTTGAGGAGGAATGTGCAGTCATGTCTCTGTCACTTCCTCATCAGGGGTTGGCATCCATTCAGCAAAAAACTCTGCCAATGCCCTGCTATGGACAATTGATGTGCTCTCAAACCTTAAGCGAAACCTGGATATCTCCAAAGCCCACTCCACTATTCTGCCGGTAGCCTTTGGGTTTCGAAGTATTCGTTGCAGTAGGAAACGAGTAACAACTGTGATCTCATGGGCTTGGAAGTAGTGGCGCAGTTTCCTTGAGGCCATGATGAGGCCAAAGATCAACTTTTGCACGCCAGGGTACCTCGACCTAGCCCCCTGTAAAAGGGAGCTGACAAAGTACATTGGGCGCTGCACCACTTTCTTCCTTGCCGAGTCCTTGGGGTTGTCATCGTTGTCGTGCTCGCTGCTGTTCTGATCCTTTTCTGGCCCTATTGGCCTCTGTTCACTCTCTTTCCCATCCACTCCTCGCTGTGTTACTAAGGCTGCACTAACCACTTGATTTGTTGCGGCCAAGTACAACAACAACTGCTCCTGAGGCTTGGGTGCAACTAGGGTAGGCACGGAGGACAGGTAGGTCTTTAGCTCTTGCAAAGCTGCATCTACTTCAGGGGTCCATTTCATGGGACCTGCCTTCTTCAAAATTTTGAAGAACGACAGGGCACGCTCGACAGACTTGGAGATGAATCTGCTAAGCGCAGCAACGCATCCCGTCAGGCGCCTCACATCTTTGACTGTCCTTGACGCTTGGATCAAGTCGATGGACTTGATCTTGTCGGGATTGGCTTCGATCCCTCTGTGGGACACAAAGTATCCAAGCAGCTTGATGGAGGGGACGCCAAACACACACATTTCTCTGGGTTTAGCTTCAAGTTGACCTTGCATAGATTTGCAAACGTCTCCTCCAAATCCTGAATGAGGGTTGCCCTGTCTTTTGTTTTGACCACAATGTCATCCATATAAGCCTCAATGTTTCTGTGTAGCTGAGGTTCAAAACTAATCTGGACTGCCCTTGCAAAGGTGGACCCGACACTCTTTAATCCGAACAGCATGTGGACAAAGCAATACGTACCGCATGGTGTGATGAATGATGTCTTCTCCTCGTCCTCCTTTGACATGAAGATCTGGTGGTACCCAGAATAGGCGTCCAGAAATGAGAGCAAATCACAACCTGAGGTGGAATCCACTATCTGATCAATACGCAGCAAGGGGAACGGATCCTTTGGGCAAGCCTTGTTAAGGTCTGTGAAATCAATGCACAACCTCCACTTCCCGTTCGCCTTCCAAACTACTACTGGGTTTGCTAGACAAGTGGGATGTAGCACTCCTCTTACCAAACCAGCTGCTTTAGGCTTCTTGATCTCTTCTCGCAATGAACTGCTGCCTCTCCAAGGCCTGTTTCTAGACTTTCTGCTTAACAGGTGTGGCGTGTGGGCAGACAGCAAGGTGGTGCTCGATTACCTCCCAGGGAACACCGGGGATACCAGATGGTTGCCAAGCAAACACATCGATATTCGCCCGCAGGAAAGCAACAAGCACGCTTTCCTATTTGTCATGAAGGGTGGCGTTGATGGTGAAAGTACCATCAACGCCAACTAGCCCTGCCGGGAACTTTTTGACTTGCGGAGCAGCAACCTTGGATCTCTTGCTGTTGGAACACTCTGGCACGTCATCACCGGGTGCCGTGCACTCAGAGGGGGCATGCTTCCCGGACTCTTTGCCAGAGGCCCTACATACTATTTCTTCCCTTTGCTCTCCTTAGCGGGAACTGCTGTCGTCACAGCCTCTACCGCAACCGCGTCCCTGTACATCTTGTCCACACAAATGATGGCATCTTTCTCATCTGACGAGATGTTGAGGACTCCCAGCGGCCTAGGCATCTTCAGGGTATTGTAAGCATAATGGGATGCCACCATGAATTTAGCCAAGGCTGGTCATCCAAGGATCCCATTGTACGACATGGGAGGTCAACTACGTCAAACACAATCTTCTCAGTCCGTAGTTAAGCTCTCCCCCAAATGTTACTAGCAACGTAATCTTCCCTTTAGGATGACTCCTGCCGGGGTTGACTCCTTGAAACGTGCCTGTAACCTCTAACTCCTCTTCTGCTATCGGAAGCCCGTTGATAATTGCCGGGGAAATCAGATTCAGTCCGGCCCCATCGCCCACCAACATCTTTGTGACCCCGAGGTTGCGGATTGTTAGGCAAACCAACAAATGCAGGCATCCTACCACAGTGGTGCGGCTAGGATAGTCCTCTTCGTCGAAGATGATGGGCGTACGGGACCACTTGTGCGGCTTCCGGGCCTCCAGCGCTGGTTCCACGGCATTGACTTCCCTAGCCCATCGCTTGAGGGTGCGATGGGAGGTGCGCAAAGATGCACCACCGTCAAAGCACATGGTATATGTGGCCTTATGAAACTCCTGCTCACTAGTTTCCTCTTCATCCCCCTTGTCATTCTCATCACCACAAGCTTCTTTCTCGTGGCCCCCGACGGGTTTTCCTTTGTTACGAAAGGGCTTGCCGGGGCAGTTTGCTCCATCGCCTCGGCCCTTATCGCTAGTGACATTCTGACCCTTTTCCTTATCTCGCTTCTCATATTCTGCTCTCTGTCTCTTGACCAACTGCTCGACCTGATAGCACTCCTGAAGGTCGTGGCCCTTGGTCCGGTGGATCTCGTAGTACGACCTACCGCTCTTCCCGGCCTTCTCGGCAGCTGCAGCTTCTCGGCAATCGGTGCACGTGGCAACCTCCTTGTCGGGGGCCTCAGTCTTGGGGATCTTGCCAGTACTAGGGGTGCTTGACCCTTCAACAGTCAATACTGCTTTATCCCTTCGCTTCTTACTATGCTTCTTAGGCTTCCTCTGACTGGTGGATTCATCATCATCCTCTGAATCAACATCAATGCAATCTTCTTCTCCAGGCAACTTCCTCCCTTCCTCCATCCAGGCACACTTATCCGCTAGGGTGTACAGCTCCTTCACAGTCTTAGGCAATCGCACATTCATCTTGGCATGAATTCTGCAGTTGCGCACATTGGACTGGAAGGCAGCTATCATGGCTACAGGATGGATATTTGGAATATTCCTATGAACTTTACTGAACCTCAGCAAATACTTACGAATGGTTTCTCCTTCCTTCTGCTAGAGAAGCTACAGATCATCGGGGCGGCTCGGCTCCTAGTGGCCACCGGTGAAAGCGCCAATGAACTCGTGGCACAGATTTGCCCATGACGAAATGGAGTTCTTCGGCAGATGCATCAGCCAGGACCTCATGTTGGATTTGAGTGCCAACGAGAAGTAGTTGGGGAACACCTTCTCATCTCTTCCCCCGGCAGCCTGAACAGCGATGGTGTAGATGCTTAGGAACTCTGCCGGGTTCAGCCTTCCGTCATACTTCTCAGGTATCTCCAGCTTGAACGTGCGGACAGACGGCCAATAGACTTGCCGACACTCATGGGTGAAGGCCGGGCAGCTAACCTTGACGGGCAGGAGCCCGTCAGCACCAAGAGTAGGCTCATCGACGTCAGGGCCACCGCGTCTGTCATCTCGGAGGAGGATCCCGCGGTGTTGCTCGATGACGCACACGTCTCCTCTTCGCCCATCTTTCGGGATTCGCCGTTGGCCTGGACATGCATGAGGATCAGAAGAGGCCATCGAGAAGCCATCAAGGTCTTGATTTGGTTGCGCCTGCACCGGCCGCCGTGGCGGGGATTGCATCGTGGGGATGGCCTCCCCCATGCGGGCAGGGACATGGGCTGTTGTCGTGGTTTGGGGAGGTCACAGCGGGGCAGCTCATCGTGAGCCTTCAACTTCGGCGAAATCGAGCAGACTCTGGATGGTGGCACGCCAATCGTCCATCTGCTCGGCCGCTGGTGGAAACCTCAGCAGCAACTGAGCCCGTGCCATTGCTGTCGAGGCTGTCCTTGGCATAGATGATGACAATGTCAATCGCGCCGTCGCTCGGCTCCTGGCGGAGCCAGCGGCAGCTGCACTGCGACCCCGCTGCTGTGGTGCAACCACCTGGGCAGCAGGGTGGCGAGGCGGAGGTGCTTGAGGGCCATCAGCCCCGTTGGGTGCACCAGTTTGGTCGGCCTGCCCTGGGGAGAGCGCACACGCAGCAGTCGTGCCCATGGAGAGGACGAGTGTAGGGTGGTGGCTCGCCACGGACCGAGCGCCATTGTTGTGGCTGCGCCCGTCAACGGCCGGAGCGCGGCCGTCGGGGCATTGCTGATGCCGCTCTCCTCCGGCATCGTGTGCTCTCGCGTCAGCCGCGAGAGGGATGGTGGCGGTGCCGCCTGCTCCGGCCACACCCCCCGCAGCGTTGGCTCCCTCGTGTGTCTCCGTGCCCCTTGCACCATTGGAGGCCGCGGGTAGTGGAGCCTTCAAGGTGGACGAATGACCTGAAGGAGATGATTTCTTCTTGGGTGCCATAGTCGATGGCGTCGTCGATGATGTAGATGGCGATGAAGATGACGTGCTGCTTACGTCTTCAGGTTCGTGCAAGCGACCCCCTTACCTGGTGCGCCAAAGATGTCGCGGGAAACCATGGCCACCTATGGAACCAGGGCAGTCCCTTGCTGGTTCGGCAGGGGGAGTCGCGTTGCACAAAGAGCAGACGAACGCAAGGCAACACGGCAGGGATCACACAGGCAGTTTTATCCAGGTTCGGGCCGAGGCGTAAAACCCTACTCCTACTTTGGTGGATTGATTGGGAAAAGGTGGTGGTGGTGTGCAGTACACTTGCCCGGCAGGGTTGCTTCGGGGCAGCGGTGGCTACGCACGTACGGGAGTGTGAGTATAAACTTCCAACCCCTTGAATCGTTGCCATGGGCCTCCTTTTATAGTCCAAGGGGTTACCACAATGGCAAATCAGTCATTAGACACTGATATGGAAAACAATGCTATCATACCTAACTTTGGAGGCTGACAGCATGCATTTAATGCGCCGCTTAGTTTCACGTTGTTGGTCGCCTGGCAAGGCTTGCCGGGCTAATCTGCCAGCTCCACACCTGCTTGCTTGACACATCACTGGACGGGTGTCATTTGTGGGTTCACTTGGTAGGAAGTGGCCGCCATGTGGCGAATGGCTTCCACTTAATCATCCTGCGTCTTGACACCATACTGATCCATGACGTGGGTCGCGGTGGAGCAGTCGGTGGGGTTATCTGTCTTCGCGAGTCCCGGCAGGCCCTGCCGAGACGCCTTGGTCTTCTTCTTCTAGGGGTGACCTCGCCCCTTGCTGGGCTTGCCTGCCCTGCAAGGGAGGTTTCTACCCTAATGATATCTGGCTCATTTGTCTTGGTCTTGGTTCCTTCTGATCAGCTAGTTGGTTCTTCGAGTCTCTTGATCTATTGCTCTAGTGTTTCAATCTTGATCTTGTGCCTGTGCAAAGTCAGGTCAACAGGCCCCAGGTCTGTTGCACCGATACCCACCAAAATATGCAAATTGTTAAAAATTTAGAAGTGGCTAAAATATGGTGTGTACTGCTAGCAAAAATAATATGGGCTTCAAAATATCCTTAATAATAAGCAAATGGGCTGTAAATTATTAAAAATAATGGCAAATGGGTTGTATGCTGTTTTCCACAGATTTGGAGACTGACTTGTGGGCCTACTAGGTTGATGATGACGTTGTCCTAAATTTTTTTGACGCATACACAAGGCTTTGTCAACTTAGTCAACACAAAGCAATGACTATTAGACATCCATCCAACAGCTGTCGTGCTTCTTCAATCTCTCAACTTCCTGCTCCAACCTCCCAAACCAGCGCCGGCGGGACTGCCTGCTCCCTCCTTCCGTGGCCGGCTATGCTACCGCGCAGGCCTCACCGGCCCACCCTACTCCCACCGCTGGCCAAGCCATCCCTCTACCCACCTGCACCTCCTATTATTTTCCAGCGACAACAGCCTCACCGCACAAATGACCAGTCAGCCCTCATACTCCCCTCAGCACGGGCATCCGCTTCTATGGCATCGCCGGCTTCGGGTCATTCCCTTCCTGGGTCTCGTCGTCGTCCATCGCGTTGGTGCTCTTGATGCGGCACTATCAACATGGTCAACAAATGACAACCATCAAAAGAGGGATGTAAGTGGAGAGTGTCGCGGTGGAACACAATCACCTATCGGACCATCGGCCCCTTGTGATTCGGCAGGGGGAAGGTCACGTTGCACAAAGAGCAGAGGCCATGGAGCAGCACGGCAGAGGTCACGCTGATGGTTTTTACCTAGGTTCGGGTCACTGGGAACCGTAAAACCCTACTTCTACTTTGGTGGATTGATGGAGGGATCATGACGAACACGCAGCGGTCGAGCCCGGCAAGGTCGCCTCGGGGAGAGCAGCTACGCGCGTATGAGTACACGAGGGTCTGAATCCTTTTTTAGGTTGCCACAACCCTCATTTTATAGGCTAAGGGGTGATGACCCACAAGTATAGAGGATCAATTGTAGTCCTTTCGAGAAGTAAGAGTGTCGAACCCAACGAGGTGCAGAAGGAAATGACAAGCCGTTTTTAGCAAGGTAATGTCTGCAAGCACTGAATTTATAAGTAATGAGTAGTTTGATAGCAAGATAATTTGTAACGAGCAAGTAACGGTAATGGCAACAAAAGTGTAGCAAGGTAGCCCAATCCTTTTAAGGCAAAGGACATGCCAAAATGGTCTCTTATGATAAGCAAAGTGTTCTTGAGGGTACACGAGAATTTCATCTAGTCACTTCCATCATGTTGGTTTGATTTGTGTTTGCTACTTTGAAAATTTGATATGTGGGTGTACCGGTGCTTAGGTGTTGTGATTACTTGAATAAACCTCCTAATTATGATTAATCCCCTCGCAAGCATCCGCAACTATGAGAAAAGTATAAAGAATAAATTCTAACCATAGCATTAAACTTTTAAATCCAAATCAGCCCCTTATGGAATAGCGCATAAACTAGGATTTAAGCTTCTGTCACTCTCGCAACCCATCATCTAATAACTACTCCACAATGCATCCCCTTAGGCCTAAGTATGGTGAAGTGTCATGTAGTTGACGTTCACATGACACCACTAAGGGAATCACAACATACATACCATCAAAATATCGAACACATATAAAATTCACATGATTACTTGCAACAAGATTTCTCCCGTGACCTCAAGAACAAAAGCAGCTACTCACAAATGATAATCATGCTCAAGATCAGAGGGGTATTAAATAGCATAATGGATCTGAACATATAATCTTCCACAAAATAAACCATATAGCGATCAACTACAAGATGTAATCAACACTAGTAGTCACCCACAAGCACCAATCTATAGTTCCGGTACAAAGATTGAACACAAGATATGAACTAGAGTTTGAGAGGAGATGATGCTTTTGAAGATGTCGATGGAGATTGCCCTCCTCAAGATGGGAGAGTTGGTGGTGATAATGATGATGATGATTTACCCCTCTGGAAGGGAAGTTCCCCTGACGAAATCGCTCCACCGGAGGGCAAAAGTGCTCCTGCCCAAGTTCCGCCTCGAGACGGCGGCGCTCCATCCCGAAAGTCTTCCCTCTTTTTTTCTAGGTCAAAATGACTTATATACCAGAAAAGGGGTGTCACACCCAATATGCGACCCTATCCAAAAGGAACTCGAAGGTCCCACCAAGGATAGACCCGCATATTGAAACGCTTTTGCATGGTGGCTATCATTACATCAACATTACATAATAGATGGGGATACATACATAAGGCATACAATTCCAGACGAATACAACATCACAATACATCAGAGCATCATCCGACTATGGATGAAACACAAACAGAAACTCAAACGACATCCACCGTGCTAGCCCAGGCTGCCGACCTGGAACCTATCCCCTGATCGAAGAAGAAGCAGAAGAAGAACTCCAACACAAGCAAACATCGCGCTCGCGTCAAGATCATCGCATAACCTGTACCTGCAACTGTTGTTGTAGTAATCTATGAGCCACGAGGACTCAGCAATCCCATTACCATGGGTATCAAGACTAGCAAAGCTTAAAGGGAAGGAAGGGGTAAAGTGGTGAGGTTGCAGCAGCGACCAAGCATATATGGTGGCTAACATACGCAAATAAGAGCGAGAAGAGAGCACAAGGAACGGTCGTCAACTAGTAATGATCAAGAAGTGATCCTGAACTCCTACTTACGTCAAACATAACCCAGAAACCGTGTTCACTTCCCGGACTCCGCCGAAAAGAGACCATCACGGCTACACACGCGGTTGATGCGTTTTAATTCGGATCTGGTGTCAAATTATCTACAATCGGACATTAACAAATTCCCATCTGCCTATAACCGCAGGCACGACTTTCGAAAGATTATACCCTGCAGGGGTGTCCCAACTTAGCTCATGACAAGCTCTCGCGATCAACGAAGGAATAGACCTTCTCCCAGGAAGACCCGATCAGACTCGGAATCCCGGTTTACAAGACATTTCGACAATGGTAAAACAAGACCAGCAAGAACGCCCGATGCGCCGACAATCCCGATAGGAGCTGCACATATCTCGTTCTCAGGGCAACACCGGATGAACACTACGTACAACTAAAACCAACCCTCAAGTTTCCCCGAGGTGGCGCTGCAAGTGGCTCTGGTTCGGACCAACACTTAGACAAGCACTGGCCCGGGGGGGCTATAATAAAGATGACCCTTGGGTTGGCCGACCCAAGGGAAAGGGTAGGTGGTGGTGAGGCAAATGGTAAAACCAAGGTTGGGCCTTGCTGGAGGAGTTTTATTCAAAGCGAACTGTCAATGGGGTCCCATAAATCACCCGACCGCGTAAGAAACGCAAAATCCGGGAACATAACACCGGTATGACGGAAACTAGGGTGGCAAGAGTGGAACAAAACACTAGGCAAAATGCCGAGTCTTCCACCCTTTACCAAGTATATAGATGCATTAATAATATAAGAGATATTGTGATATCCCAACCAAAATCCTGTCCACCATGGAGAAATCTTCAACTTCACCTGCAACTAGCAACGCTATAAGAGGGGCCGAGCAAAAGCGGTAACATAACCAAACAACGGTTTGCATAGGAAAGGTGTCAAAGGTTAGAGGTTCATGGCAATATGGGATGGCTTGATAAATAGGTGATAGGTAGCGCAACATAGCGATAGAACGAAGCAACTAGCATAGCAATGATAGTAGTGAGATCTAGGGTAGCGGTCATCTTGCCTGAAATCCCGCAAGGAAGAAGAACGAGTCCATGAAGAAGACGAACGGATGAAGCCGAACCAAGCGTAGACGAACGAATCATCATGATCGCAACGAAACAGGAACTATCGAAAGAAGCACACAACATAGTAAACACACCACACATGAACAAGACATGATGCACAACAAGCATGATGCATGACAAAACTACATGAAGCTACTAATGGCAAGAGATGATGCAAACAAGAGTAACACATCAAAGGAAGTTTAAATGAGGTCGGGAACAACATATAACAATTCCGGTAAGTCCTCATATGCAAATTTCGAAATTGGTCCAGATCTGAATAAACCTTATGTTCAAGTTGTTAAACAGCAAGTTAAGATGCACAAGGAGGATCTACACGAGATTCTAGTCAAGTTACATATAAAGTTCATTTAGTTCGGAGCTACGGTCTAGAAGATATGAGCAAGACAAGTTAAACATGGCATTGATGCGAAATGCACCCAAACATCAAGCAAACACCTCAAAACAAGGATGCAACATGATAATATGAAGCTACATGCAATTCTAAGCAAGTTTCATATAGAGCACACTCAAAACGGAGCAACGGTTCAACACACACACATGAAACAAGTTTAAAGGACAAGCTGTCCAAAACAGCAACTAGGCATATTGCAAGCATCAAAACAACATGCTACAGCACCACAATATGAAAACAAAAGACATGGACATGATTTACAGGTAAAGCACAACAAAACATGAACACTGAGCTATCTCTAGAAATCACTAGAACATGCTCAAACACACATGGTAAGATTGCAAGTTATAACAATTTCAGACTTTGCAGAAAATAACATCACGATGCAATGTTTAGAGCTTTCAAACAACATGTTACAGGAACTTATAATGGTAAACAAAGGCATGGCATGAAACTACTAAATGCATATATCAAAAGTCCCTTACTGACCATAAGCCAAAAAGGATCAGAAAATATGATGGCACCCACGTAAACATAGCAAGTTATATTACAGATTCAAACATGGCAGGAACATAATTATGAAGGCATGTAGATGAGCTTGTGCAACTCACTATAGAGCAATACATGGCATGACAAGGCAACCAACAGTAATAAGACATGTTTGTGAAGCTAAGCATGGCAAGAGCAAGGTCATAGGGTACATGGAACACTAGGAAAACACATGAGAACAACTAAACTTAATGTTAACAGGCTGACAGCAACATTATGAAGCAACTTTAGATCAAGATATGAATAATCTACAGCAAGCTATAAATGCAACCAGGGGCATGTATGGTTAGAGGATGACATGTAGATCAAAATATGTTTATAGAACATCTCCAGATTATGCATAGAATGATTTGTAGAAACATGTTTATATAGCATCACGAAATAACAGATTCAGCCTAGCAAAACAGCAACATCATGTACACTACTTAACAAGCTCGATTCACTCACCAAAAGTCATTGCATGACAAGATAAGCATAGCATCATCAAGAAGACATGTTTATGTAACCAACCAAGGCAAGAACAAGTCCATAGCATGCACAGATCAACTACAACAACCTTGGCTAAATTGAATAACAAGTAAACAATCAGCCAGGCAACATTTTGAAGCACAAGAAGAGCACGAAAATGATATGCTAGACTACTCCATAATTGCAACCAAGGGCAGGGATGGATAGATCATAACCATATGTTCAAAACACCCTTACTGAAGTATCTCAAAATATGCATGCATCTCTCTGTAGCATCAAGTTTACATGGCATCAAAATTACAGCAGAACAGGGACTAAAATCAGCAACATCACGATGCCTAGTTTGCATGCTTGTGCTAGTCACCACATTGATGACAATAATACATGGCATACACCACTGTAAATAAGACATGACATAGTTCAAAACACATGTAGACATCAACCTCAAAGGATGCACACATCAATCATGGCAAAAAATGACAAAAGAGCTCGTTCTGTAAATAGACAGCAGAAAACATCATGAAGCACTCTTACAACGATGCTTCAGGCAGCAAGATGACCTCAAATGAATATAACTCAATGGAATGAAATGATGTACTCGTTGAGGCGAACAATTTGACATATTACACGCTCAAAACGGAGCTACAGATGCAGAGATACGGCATGACGAACATGGCATGAAAATTACTGCAGAATCAGGGACGGAATTTCGGGGTCAACCTTCGCACGGAAAACAAGGCGGCGGCGGATCTGGCCGGAGCTTCGCCGGAGATGGAGAGGAAGGTCCAGGAGCGACCTCATCCGGCCGGATCTCACCGGATCCGGCACGGGACGGCGCGGGGACGGCGATGGAGGGGCTCGGGGAGGCCGGGGAGGCGACGTGGGGCGCCGGGCCGGGCGCGGCCAGGCGGTGCGGCGACGAGCTCCGGTCGGCGCGGGCGGCGGCGCAGCACGGGAGGCGGGGCGAGGCCGGTGGCGGCGCTCGGAGGCGGAGGAGCGCCTCGGGCGGCGGCGGGAGAGCGCTCGGGCGGAGCGGGGCCGCGGCGGCGGGCGGCCGGCGCCGGGCGGCGGGGTCGCCAGCGGGTGGAGCC
>NC_041383.1:334888036-334895050 GCF_002162155.2 Triticum dicoccoides | reverse complement strand
ATATTTATAGGTAGAGGGAGCTAGGAGAGTCCAAATGAGGAGCGGTTTTCGGCCACACGATCGTGATCGAACGACCGAGAGCATGGAGGGGAGTTAGATGGGTTTTGTGCCACTTTGGAGGGGGTGTTGGGCTGCAAAGAGAGAGAGGCTTTACGGTTACCCGGTTAACCGTTGGAGTACCAAACGACCTCCAAATGGCACGAAACTTGACAGGCGGTCTACCGGTGCTATACCAAGGCCACTTGGCAAGACTCGGTCCATTCTGAGAACGTTTAACACCCACTCACAACGAGAGACAAAAGGGGAACGCCGGAGGGCATAGGAGCGCCGGATTGCGAAACGGACAACGGGGAAAATGCTCGAATGCAAGAAACGAACACGTATACAAAATGAAATGCACATGATGACATGACAAAATGCAACACGCAAGCAAATGACATGGCAACGACGGCGAATAACTGGCGGACACCAGGCGCATCGAATCCGGGGCGTTACAACACTCCTCCACTAACAAGAGATCTCGTCCCGAGATCTTAGGACCGAGAAGGAAGGGAAAAGGGATGAGGTGAAACAAGAACTCAAGAGAAGAAGCAAAGAATCGAGAGCACTCGAGAAAAAAGAGAGGAACGACGAGAATGACGAGAATTGAAAACTCACGGAATCAGATAGACTATGAAACCACTCCGGTTAGAACAAGATAGGAAGGGAATAAGACTGAAAGGATTTAGGCAGGACTCTGGTTGAAAATGAAAGGAAAAGAACATGAACTAGAGAGGATGGAATGATACCTGAAGAAGACATGACACAAAAACTCCGGAAAGAATTAAAAGAGTTGAATGAAGAGAACGGAGAAGAAAATGACAACTCGTGCCACAAATGAAAATCGAAAGCAACCTTAGAAGAAAAGATTGAATGGAGTTGTTGAGAAAATTCAACAACGAAAAGAATAAGCTTGTCATGGACTTATGGATAACATCTCAGAAATTATGAGGTGCTAACCAGCCGCAAACGGAAAAGATAGAATAGCTGAGAAGAACGAAGAAATGCAAAACTCCACTTCAAAAGAAAATGAAGAATTATTTGCGCTTCGGGACGCGAGAAGAAAAGATACTTGATGAACTCTTGAAGAATGAATTAAATCATGAAGAACCACCATGAAGAACTCCGGTAACAAAAGGATGACGAGATAAAATTGAAGGATGAAAGAATAAGATGAGCCTTGCGATGATTTAGATGGAGGTTTCCGATGAGATGGCCGAGAAAATTTTTGAACTCCGGAAAAGAAAAGATGAAAAGACTTGGAACTAGAATTTATTCCTCAAGAACAAACTCCGAAGAAAAAGGATTAAACACTTGGATGAAATAAGAATAAGATTTATTGTATGCTTATCCTTCATCAAATTTAATTGATGACAAGCAAAGGATTTTGCATACTACTTATTCTTCTTGAAAAGGATTGAGAAGTGACATATCACGAACTTGAGAAAGTCTTCATGAACCACCGGTAGGACTGGAAAGCAACGAATGGATTGAATAATAATCAAGGAAAAGAATCTTGAACGAACCACCGTAAGAATTGAAAATGACTGATGAAAGGGACTGAATCACCGGGAATAATTAGAAGAACAAATATGCTCGAGGGGATTTAGATACAAAAGAATAAAGAGATCATGAGCTGATTAAAGAACACTTGAACGAAGCACCGGGATAAATAGAGAGCGATAATTGGAATGATGGCCTCCGGTAAAAAGAAATGGAAAAACAACTCCTGACATACTCCGGATAGGTAAGAAAGAATATCTGACAAACTGAAATAATTCGAGAGGATAGCATGAAGCTAGAACCACGAATCTTCGAGAGAACGGACAAGACTTAGAGGAAAGACTCTTCTTCGGTCTTCAAATGACGACGAGAAACACCACCAAAATTACTGAGATACTTCGGTAGAACGAAAACCGAAAAGGTTGAGCCAACAATGAAAATGATTTCAAATCGATCTTGGAAATAGCATCTGACTGATGAAATTCATTCTTACGTCAGACTCCGAAAAGAATTTGGGAAAAACTCCGGGAAAATTAGAAGAGTCAGGTAAGATCCTGGGAAAAGACCTGTAGGTTAGGGCCCACTGAAGAGATAACACCGTTGGAAAGGGATGATGAACAGATAGATGAAGCACCGGAACAATTGAAATATTTGAATGAGGTGACAACCTCGAATTAATTGGAACACAGATGAATCTCCTAAGATGTCTTGAGCACCCCGGAAGGATAAACTGGGGAGAGACGAACGAGCAAGGAAAAACACTTGAGCCGAGGAAAAGAATATAATCACTACCAAAAATTAGAATCGAATCCACCGGAAAAGAGATGAAGAATGACGAACAAGACGCGAATTCACCGGTTGAAATAATTGATGAAAGACTGAAGAGGCTCCACACGAATGAAATTGATGCTCGAAAGAGAGTCAGACTCCGGGAAGAAAAGGGTGGGAGGGAGGGAAAACAAAGGCAACTAGGGAGGGGGAACCGACGAATATCTTGAAGAGAAAAAACACCGGTTGAAAACATTGAAGAAAGAAGGCAAGGACTTCGCACGAGTAGGATGGATACTCGATTACGGACTCCGGTTCTGAGATGAAAAGGGGTGGGCGGGTGGGAAAGAAAACAACTGAGGATTGAACTCAAAGATGAAGAGGCTCGAGTCGACTTGACGAGGAATGCACCGGATGAAAAGAGAAGAGAACCAACGACTGAAAAACCAACTGCGTGATCCTAAGGAAAAATTTGAAGGGGAAGAGAAGTAATTCAAAACACCTACGTCAAGATTCCTCACCAGAGCGACGAAGGGACTGAGGAGTAAAAAGAATTCCTACTCTCCAATATAACTAGACTCCGAAAACAGTTTTCTTCTAGACTCAACAACGGCCAAAACTACCGATCAATCAAAGGGGGGCTCCTAGGGTCGGTCGAGGCTCTGATACCAACTTGTCACGCCCAATGTGCGACCCTATCCAAAAGGAACTCGAAGGTCCCACCAAGGATAGACCCGCATATTGAAACTCTTTTGCAAGGTGGATATCATTACATCAACATTACATAATAGATGGGGATACATACATAAGGCATACAATTCCACACGAATACAACATCACAATACATCAGAGCATCATCCGGGTATGGATGAAACACAAACAGAAACTAAAACGACATCCACCCTGCTAGCCCAGGTTGCCGACCTGGAACCTATCCCCTGATCAAAGAAGAAGCAGAAGAAGAACTCCAACACAAGCAAACATCGCGCTCGCGTCAAGATCATCGCATAACCTGTACCTGCAACTGTTGTTGTAGTAATCTGTGAGCCACGAGGACTCAGCAATCCCATTACCATGTGCATCAAGACTAGCAAAGCTTAAAGGGAAAGGAAGGGGTAAAGTGGTGAGGCTGCAGCAGCGACTAAGCATGATGTGGTGGCTAACATACCCAAATAAGAGCGAGAAGAGAGCAAGCGGAACGGTCGTGAAACTAGCAATGATCAAGAAGTGATCCTGAACTCCTACTTACGTGAAATATAACCCAAAAACCGTGTTCACCTCCCGGACTCCGCTGAAAAGACACCATCATGGCTACACACGCGGTTGATGCGTTTTAATTCGGATCTGGTGTCAAGTTATCTACAACCGGACATTAACAAATTCACATCTGCCTATAACCGCAGGCACGGCTTTCGAAAGATTATACCCTGCAGGGGTGTCCCAACTTAGCCCATGACAAGCTCTCGCGATCAATGAAGGAATAGACCTTCTCCCAGGAAGGCCCGATCAGACTCGGAATCCCGGTTTACAAGACATTTCGACAATGGTAAAACAAGACCAGCAAGACCGTCCGATGCGCCGACATCCCGATAGGAGCTGCACATATCTCGTTCTCAGGGCAACACCGGATGAACACTACGTACAACTAAAACCAACCCCCAAGTTTCCCCGAGGTGGCGCTGCAAGTGGCTCTGGTTCGGACCAACACTTAGACAAGCACTGGCCCGGGGGGGCTATAATAAAGATGACCCTTGGGTTGGCCGACCCAAGGGAAAGGGTAGGTGGTGGTGAGGCAAATGGTAAAACCAAGGTTGGGCCTTGCTGGAGGAGTTTTATTCAAAGCGAACTGTCAAGGGGGTCCCATAAATCACCCGACCGCGTAAGGAATGCAAAATCCGGGAACATAACACCGGTATGACGGAAACTAGGGCGGCAAGAGTGGAACAAAACACTAGGCAAAAGGTCGAGTCTTCGACCCTTTACCAAGTATATAGATGCATTAATAATATAAGAGATATTGTGATATCCCAACCAAAATCCTGTCCCCCATGGAGAAATCTTCAACTTCACCTGCAACTAGCAATGCTATAAGAGGGGCTGAGCAAAAGCGATAACATAGCCAAACAACGGTTTGCATAGGAAAGGTGTCAAAGGTTAGAGGTTCATGGCAATATGGGATGGCTTGATAAACAGGAGATAGGTAGCGAAGCATAGCAATAGAACGAAGCAACTAGCATAGCAATGATAGTAGTGAGATCCAGGGTAGCGGTCATCTTGCCTGAAATCCCGCAAGGAAGAAGAACGAGTCCATGAAGAAGACGAACGGATGAAGCCGAACCAAGCGTAGACGAACGAATCCTCACGATCGCAAGGAAACAGGAACTATCGAAAGAAGCACACAACATAGTAAACACACCACACATGAACAAGACATGATGCACAACAAGCATAGTAAACTACATGAAGCTACTCATGGCAAGAGATGATGCAAACAAGAGCAACACATCAAAGCAAGTTTAAATGAGGTCAGGAACAACATATAACAATTTCTGTAAGTCCTCATATGCAAATTTTGAAATTGGTCCAGATCTGAATAAACCTTATGTTCAAGTTGTTAAACAGCAAGTTAAGATGCACAAGGAGGATCTACACTAGATTCTAGTCAAGTTACATATAAAGTTCATTTAGTTCGGAGCTATGGCCTAGAAGATATGAGCAAAACAAGTTAAACATGGCATTGAGGCGAAATGCACCCAAACATCAAGCAAACACTTCAAAACAAGGATGCAACATGATAATATGAAGCTACATGCAATTCTAAGCAAGTTTCATATAGAGCACACTCAAAACGGAGCAACGGTTCAACACACACACATGAAACAAGTTTAAAGGACAAGCTGTCCAAAACAGCAACTAGGCATATTGCAAGCATCAAAACAACATGCTACAGCACCACAATATGAAAACCAAATACATGGACATGATGTACAGGTAAAGCACAACAAAACATGAACACTGAGCTATCTCTAGAAATCACTAGAACATGCTCAAACACACATGGTAAGATTGCAAGTTATAACAATTCCAGACTTTGCAGAAAATAACATCACGATGCAATGTTTAGAGCTATCAAACAATATGTTACAGGAACTTATAATGGCAAACAAAGGCATGGCATGAAACTACTAAATGCATATATCAAAAGTCCCTTACTGACCATAAGCCAAAAAGGATCAGAAAATATGATGGCACCCACGTAAACATAGCAAGTTATATTACAGATTCAAACATGGCAGGAAAATAATTATGAAGGCATGTAGATGAGCTTGTGCAACTCACTACAGAGCAATACATGGCATGACAAGGTAACCAACAGTAATAATACATGTTTGTGAAGCTAAGCATGGCAAGAGCAAGGTCATAGGGTACATGGAAAACTAGGAAAACACATGAGAACAACTGAACTTAATGTTAACAGGCTGACAACAACATTATGAAGCAACTTTAGATCAAGATATGAACAATCTACAGCAAGCTATAAATGCAACCAGGGGCATTTATGGTTAGAGGATGACATGTAGATCAAAACATGTTTATAGAACATCTCCAGATTATGCATAGAATGATTTGTAGCAACATGTTTATATAGCATCACAAAATAACAGATTCAGCCTAGCAAAACAGCAACATCATGTACACTACTTAACAAGCTCGATTCACTCACCACAAGTCATTGCATGACAAGATAAGCATAGCATCATCAAGAAGACATGTTTATGTAACCAACCAAGGCAAGAACAAGTCCATAGCATGCATGGATCAACTACAACAACCTTGGCTAAATTGAATAACAAGTAAACAATCTGCCAGGAAACATTTCGAAGCAAAAATAGAGCACGAAAATGACATGCTAGACTACTCCATAATTGCACCCAAGGGCAGGGATGGATAGAGCATAACCATATGTTCAAAACACCCTTACTAAAGTATCTCCAAATATGCATGGATCTCTCTGTAGCATCAAGTTTACATGGCATCAAAATTACAGCAGAACAGGGACTAAAATCAGCAACATCACGATGCCTAGTTTGCATGCTTGTGCTAGTCACCACATTGATCACAAAAATACATGACATACACCACTGTAAAGAAGACATGGCATAGTTCAAAACACATGTAGACATCAACCTCAAAGGATGCACACATCAATCATGACAAAAATGACAAAAGAGCTCGTTCTGTAAACAGACAGCAAAAAACATCATGAAGCACTCTTACAACGATGATTCAGGCAGCAAGATGACCTCGAATGAATATGACGCAATGGAATGAAATGATTTACTCGTTGAGACAAACAATTTGACATATTACATGCTCAAAACGGAGCTACGGATGCAGAGATACGGCATGACGAACATGGCATGAAAATTACTGCAGAATCGGGGACTTAGGGAATTTCAGGGTCAACCTTCGCACGGAAAACGAGGCGGCGGCGGATCTGGCCGGAGCTTCGCCGGAGATGGAGAGGAAGGTCCCGGAGCGACCTCATCAGGCCGAATCTCGCCGGATCCGGCACGGGACGGCGCGGGGACGGCGATGGAGGGGCTCGGGGAGGCCGGGGAAGCGACGCGGGGTGCCGGGCCGGGCGCGGCCAGGCGGCGCGGCGACGAGCTCCGGTCGGTGCGGGCGGCGGCGCAGCACGGG